>NC_058497.1:19592079-19894329 GCF_020382885.2 Scatophagus argus | reverse complement strand
GCTGGGAGAGGAGCAGAGAGCGCGGGGAAGTGGGCGACTCGCTGCCGAGACACCTGCCATCAGTGAAAGGCTCCTCTGTAGGGCTGAACAGGTGTTGGTGGAGCAGTTAAGCCCTCCACTTGAAGCGAACACATTCTGAATTAGAGTCATTTATCCGCAGGGGCCACATCAGTGTTAAGGTCATTGCCCAGTTGCCCCCTCAGCCTTTGCGGCCCTTTTCTTTTTCCCACACAGCCATAAGGGCTTCCTTCCTGCCAAGGCTCTTCCGTCTTCCTCTCATCAGCTGGTCTGTTTACTGTGGTGGTCCTTTAACCAAACAGCTCAATGACTCTGTTGAGTACACTAACTCCCTTGTGTTGTGTCTCAGACTCTCGCTTGCAGCTCATTTTCAGATATGTCAACACTTTAATGCTCTGAACCTCCGTCTTCCTCTCCCTCCACACAAGCCAACTATTGATCCCATGAAAGGGAGCCGTGCAGGAAGTCTTCTGTCAGGTGCTCGTCCAGATGAATCATTCAGTCAGCTTGTTCAGGATGAAGAAGCACTTGTTTTCCAGGTTTTTTGGCTGGGGATTGGCTGACTGTGGGACACATGACTCAGCAGCTAATGATTATTTTCATTACTAGTTGATCTCCCAACTAGCTCTCAGTTAATCTGTTAATCATTTGATCTATACAATGTCAGGGAATAATCTTAAAAAAGGGCCATCATATTTTCTCAATGTCCCTACTGACACATTTAGATTACTTGGTTACTTGGTTTGTTCATCCAAAACCAAAAGAAAATGACATTAATATCAATGAAGACAAGAAAAACTAGAAAGTATTTTACCTTGAAGATGTGAAGCGAGTAAAATTTACCTTTGATTATTCAACAAACCATAGGCTACATAAACATGTGATCAGCCGCAGCCCATCAGCGACACCTCTTCTTATTTACATAACTTGTTGCAGAACTAAACAACTCTTTTCCTCACACTGCAGAAAAGCACAGCGTGTAATTCAAAAATCAAAAAAATTGCGTTTCAGTGCAGTGTTTTCTCTTTGCTCAAGCGAGTTGTTCTGATGAGGAAGGGATGACATCTCTATTCGTTGCTAATACTTCTTTGTACTTTTCTTCTCCGCTGCTCTTTTATGCGCTGATTGAAAAATCTTGTCATTTATCTCATTGTTGCTCCCAGCAACGGGCAGGTTGAAGAATTCATGCTAGAGGAACAATACAGCTGAGGCGTTTTGAAACAAAGCAGGCGATTTGACGTCAGCACCTCGCCTCGCTGAACAAAGAAATTGCATCCACAAAGCAGAGAAGTGGACAACTGCAGGAGGGGCAGCTCTGAGCTGGCTCACAGTCATCCGCGGGAGGACACGTACGGGCCGAGGGCGGGTCTCTGTATTGTTTTGGACTTTATCTACATGTCCTCTTCACAGATTCAGACTGATAAGAGCAAACGGGAGCCAGAGCAGATGAGATTATAGTGGCGGATAATAGAAGCAGTCATTGTTTATTTTTTGTGAATTAGTGCATGTGTATGTGTGTGCGTCCTCAGTGTCTGCCAACTGCACCCACATACACACACCCACACACACACACACACCTAAAAAGCCCTCACCTTCCCTCCCAGTTACCATGGACACAAAAGCACAGGACCTAAAATTGTCACTGCCAGTGATGTGCACACCTCAGACTGACAAATCAGGAAAAGGAGCTTTGCGGCTCTCAGTTCAATGGAAATGTAAATTAGCCGGAAGCAGAAATTCACATTATATAACTGTTTTCTTTTTGGATATCTGGGAGGAAAGTGAGGCCGCAGTTTGACTACTTTTTGAAAGTAAGCAGCATGGAGGAAGAAAGTTAAGATGAGACTGAGGAGTGCGAAAAGTTTGCAGTTTTCCTGCTTGACAGGAGCACGAGTGACTCATGAAACGTCAGACTCACGGCTGTGTTTCCCGCACTCGGCTGTGCGATAACAGTGAATCAGAGCGAGGCAGGTCACAGACTTTGACAAGAGAAAATCCAAATCATTATCCTATCTCTGTTCTGCACCGTCGTTAGTTTGTTGTGACCTCTGACGCTGTCTGGCAGACAAGTGATGCAGAAACTAATGTGCTTATCAGGTTCACGACATTTAAATCAAACAATCAATGAGTCTGACTTAATGTGTCAACACATAAAAATAGAAAAAAATTATATACTCTAATGATTCTGCAGAATAGGACTCCTCCTCCTCTAGCTAATTAATGGGAGTGTCACAGAGGACATTGCACCTTTTTTTCCGAAGGTGTTCTTGTGGGATTGGACTGAAATAACTCCCTCCCACAACAAAGCTGATAATGGTTTACCCACACCTGCTATCTTGCACACAAACAGCAGGTCAGCTCAAGAGGTGTGTGTGTGTGTGTGTGTGTGGAGTACTTATCTATGAAGGTCAGAAAAGAAAAGGCAGCTGGTTCATGACTGCAGAGCTGTTCAGATTATGTTCAATACACGCAACAAGCATCATGATATGCTGACTAGGAGTACTACTGAAGATTTGTACTCTCAGAGTTTACAAGTTGCAGCTGTAGCATAAAATCACACATAAAGTGCATGATGTAACACAACTGAGGGATGAAACTTTAGGATCTAACAAGAAAGATTTCCTTTAAACAGACTGAAATGGGTACATTGTCGACATGGTTGCAGATTTCATTTCCTTTTCTGGTGCTCAGGGTGAACAGGTGCAGGTTAATTAAAAGATCTGTTATCCGTGAGATGTCACTGGTCGGAGAGATAATCTGCGCTGCCCACCTGCTGCTGCAGTGGAGGCGAGACCGAAGTGAGGTGAGATAATCTGCACACTAGTCAGTCTCCTCCTGGATGTGATATAAGAAGTTGTCGTGGTCTGTTTTGTCTAGTTGCAGATAGCTTGTTGTTTTCCCTCTCAGCTTGTTTACAGCTCACTTTTGCGCTGCTTATTTTCAAGGAGCGTCAGTCATTCAGCGATAAAAAATAGTTTTAATTGAAGGGTGATGAGAGCTGTGTTTATCTGAGGCTCTTTACCCCTTAGTCGCACAGTAGATTTGCGTGCATTAAAAACATCTGTCTTCTTTGACTTACCGTTGGCCCTGGCATTGAGAGAACACGCTCATAAACGAGGGAGCAGAAGCACTCTCCTTACGAATTGCAATAAAATATGATTCATGATGAGGGCATCCAAAGCAACAGCTTATCTTTCCCTCTTCTGGGCTCATATGTGTATAGGTGCTGCTAAATCTTGAAACTTTAGCTCTCAGTGGCCCCTGATTGATGCCTTGTAATTTCTCTTTAAACAGTCACTGTCCCTCCTGCCTTCTGGGCTGGGTGAGGTAGATCTTGGTGGTTTTGAAACTCATAAAACAAGCCCCACAGAGAGCAAAAGGAGGTCGTTATGCTGGAATAATGAGCTGTTAGGGCTAACTAACAACCCATTGGCATATTCCCCTACGTTTTGCCTCAGGAGTTAAGACTGCCTTGACAAGAAATAATTGTTGCATGTGGTCAGAATCAGGTTTTTTTTTTTTTTTTTTGCCAAGTGTGTGTACAATACAAAGAAATTCGGCTATGTGAAAAAATAGGAATATATTTATATAAAGCACCTATGACAAACAACATAAACTCATAGCTCTGAGCAAATCAAATGTTCTTTAAGCTGTAAACAATGCAAACAGAGCAAATACATAAATACTGAATGAGTATTCATAGAGCAGGTGATTAATTTGCGCTGAAATTCACATCCCTTAATTTAGGCTTGTGAATGATCCTGCTATGGGATGACCTCGTACAAGGCGTCTTAATTGGTTAAAGGAGCAAGAAAACTCTGCATGGAAAATCTTTTTTGAATTTTGATGTCTCTTAAACACAAAGGCCTTGTGGGATTTTGTCTCAGGATTTTTAAAAACATCTTTAGAAATACTATGAGGCAGGATAGTAGAAAAACTCCATTAAAGCTTGATGTCATATTGCAAGATGGCACCTGGATGAACGGCAACTTTCCTGGCCTTTAAATCTTGTGTGAATCTCCTGTTTACTTAAAGGACGGTTCATCTGCTGCTACTCAGTGAAAGGCTGTTAATAGTGAAATACTTTTTGATGCAGAATATGCTTATCTCTGGATTTACAGAGCATTACCCGCCTAAGCTCCCTGTGAACCATCTGTCAGATATTCCAGCCATCAACAATATGTTAGCTCAGTGAGATGTTTATAAAAAGGATGTAAAATACTTGAAACTTAAAGGAACAGTTTGACATTTCTTGCCGGGATAAGGCTGATATGGCTTCCTTATCTGTCCGCTAAATCAGAAGCTAATGTTATAGCCAGCAGCTGGAAACAGGTTTTTCTGCACATTAAACAAAGAACATATAATGTGTTAATTAGGGAGCTTCAGAAGTGTTGGTAGCTCTGTTGGGCAGAGCCAGGCCAGGCTGTTTCTACCTGTTTCTGCTCTTTATGTCAGCTGATTAAGCTGCAAGGTTTCTGGCTGTAGCTTCATATTTAACAGACATACATGACAGTGGTATCAATTTTTTAGTCTTACTATAAGCAAGAAAAGGGAATAAGCATAGGTTAATAAAATGAAAATCACTGGCCAAGAATTGCGTAAATTCAGAACTAAGGATAACAGAAATTTCCTCAAACTATACCCCTGTACATTTTCAAGGTTTTGTTCCCTGGATGACACAGCTCATTATTGCAGAATTCAC
This sequence comes from Scatophagus argus, assembly GCF_020382885.2. Classification (NCBI taxonomy): domain Eukaryota; kingdom Metazoa; phylum Chordata; class Actinopteri; family Scatophagidae; genus Scatophagus; species Scatophagus argus. Next base: position 19,889,609 of record NC_058497.1, on the reverse strand, counting down.
ATAATGACTGAAAATGCATAACATCCATTTTGTCTTATTTTGATAGACAGCTTGTACAATGGCCCGAAGCGCATTGCTGCTTCCACACTTAATCTGTATTAGTGCTGCGATTTCATGCTGTGCTTCATGATGATTGTGACTCCAATAGCTGATTCATTAATGCTGTTTGAAAGCGACTGTGTTTAGTACTGGTTTTCCAAAGCCATATGCATACAGTTGGCAGACAGCCCTCCTTTTAATAGGCCAGGCAATGCCTTGGCAATCTCAGAGCCCCTCTGTCCTGTGCAGACATTCCACAGGATTAGTGTGGCAGTGCCACAGCTCCTTGAAGCCAACCATCTTTGCTGCAGATCGCCCTTTTGAGCAGAAGTCTGCCCTCGGCTGAGCTAAAATTAGAACAGCCGATTTAAACAGCTAAAATTCACACATGTCTAGAGAAATTTATAGCATGAAACTGCTCCCGTTTGGGCTAAGCTGGTGAATAACGGTTGATCACTCTTGTTCTGTCGCATCATTTGAATCTTCACAAATGTGTGACAGTGGGTAGTAAAATGGAGAGTGGAGTATTTCACACCTGCTGCAACCTTGACAGCAGCTTTTAGCGCTTTTTCACAGGCCAGTAGGTCTTTCTCACATGTGCGACATGTTAAAGCTCAGGACTTTCATTGATCTCCAGGCACAGTCCTCCACCCACCCCGCCCCTCCACCAACCGCCCTTCAACCAGATCAAACGTAAAGCATATCCTTTCAAGCCCTCCTTTCCTTTAATGTAGGCACTGCAGGCCTTTTTGCGTGTGGGTACGCCTCCATTATGGTGGTCTTGTGTGTGTTTTTTTTTTGTTTTTTTTTTTTAATGTGCTGTGGACTGCGTGGGTGAGGGTGACTGCACTCATGCATGTGTGAGCTCAGCTCCTGGTACAACTGTTGGGATAGACTTCTCTCTGTAACTCTCTCAACCCCCACCCTGCACCCAGATCAGCAGCAGTTAATGAAAGTGGATTGATTTTCCAGTACCTCCTGCGTACAGCATATAATCTGGGGGATGAAATCGACCAGGAAAACAAAAGATCCTACAGCATTCTGTTGCATTTGCAGTTTTATTCATCTGATTGCTTGCCAAGCTCCGTAAAAAGCAATCTGTAGGCTGGTATGTAGGTATGAAATTGCATACAGCCACTGAAATCCACACCATTTCGAGAAGAAATCTGCTGATTTTCATTCCTGCCAAAAAGTTAGATGAGAAGACTGATAGCACTCTTATGATTGCATGGTACTGTAAAGCTCACAGCCAGCAGCCAGTTAGCTAACTTAGCATAAAGTCTGGAAATGGGGAAACAGTTAACTTCTAGTCTCTAAAGCCCACTAATTTGGTAACTAGCTGCTAGCTGTATTTCCCAAAATGATGTACCATTCAGCTTTACTCATAACATCAAATGTGGACATTATGTGAATAAGTTTTTGTCAAGAGTTAGATGAGATGACTGATACCGCTTGTAGACATGAGATTGGTATCAGTCGTCTCATCTAACTCGATGCAAAACGGAAAATAATTGCACTTCCCTAATGTTGACCTGTTCCTCTGAAGTCATTATATCACAGGTGCGAGTAAGAAGGGAATCCTAAACATCTTGAATATGTGAAAGCTGGATTAGCATTTCATGTTATAACCCTCCCCTCTCTGATAAAGACTCTATGTCAAAGCCTGATCACACTGATGGAAGGAGACAGTGTGAGGGGATTATAAATACTTGTGAGCGCTGTCTCCCCCTCCTCGCACACTTAAGGATGGATTATGGCATCTTGCAGGCTTGCGCTCAGCCCGCAGATGGCTGCACCTCCTCCTTCTGATACTCCCTCCATCTATTCAGTTGTCCTTCCTTCCTTCCTTCCTTCCTTCCTCTCCCCCCTCTCCTTCTTTCACTCTGTTTTGTAGCCAGCTTGTCCTCTGGCAGGTGGCTCTTTTCCTTTTCAGCTTGCTATCATGGCAGTGTGTCTACGCTGCACCTCTGGCAGTTTGATGAGTCACTATCTAATTGCTCGTAAATTCAAACTGACTGTTTGATTTGGCCCCAGCAGTTTCTCAGATATTCCTTTATTAAATAAAAACAAAAATAAAACAAAAAAAAAAATTTCTGTACAGGAAACTTAGATCTGCTTTCAGAAAAGAAAGAGCATAAAAACATGAAAGTGTGTAATTATTTCCCTCCCCTCTTACATGCAATAATACAAAAATTATGTTAACAGAATTAGTACATCATTAACTGCAACATATGTTGATCTGAATATCCACGAATGTCCTCTATTAACAGCTTTGGCATAATGTATCTGTTTGTTGTGTCATATTTTAGGTTAGTAGTACAGTTTGCTGGCTGTGGATTTTGAGCTTTTCTTTTTGGTAAAATGGGCAGATGAACAACACAGAAACAGGGTCTTTCAGTGACATGGGTTTCATCTGAAAGCCGTGTATTTGGTTCTGTTCTACGTTCATGCTGAAACAGTAGTCAGTATACACTAGTATTTCACTGTCTGTGCTGTAAGGGTTTGCTTGCAGCCATTTCTGTGCAAAAGCTTTTGCGCTAGTAGCCAAAGGTGTTTTAAAGAGATATTCATCCCGTGCCAAAAGATTATCAGAGATTTTGCCCAGGTATGAAGTAGCAAATGAGCAATCAGCTTCTGTTCCAAATATTGTTATTGTCTCCTCACGAGCTTTTGCCATTCTGAAAAAATTAAGGACCCAAGATTTTGGGTTGTTGTCAGGTTGAAATATAAATAAGCTCCATCAGAGTCCTTAAACAATATATGGTACATAGTTATATTGCTTTTCATCTACTGCAAGTGCTATAGAGCAGGGCTGACATTTAAGAAAAACAAACTGAGAATTTGTTAACCTTTGGAAGCTTTATAGCTGTGTGAACTCGCTCACAGATGGCTTGTGCTCACAAATGTCAGCATGGTGAGGTGAACTGCATGGGTAAATGAATATCATTACATAAGAGAAGATGGCATGAGCAAGGATGGCCTCAGGTGTCCTGGACAGTCAGGATCCACAAACATACAGTGCTTGTGTGAAATGTGAAATTATCTCTGCGTAGGCATATTACAAAAGAGAGGATACAATATCCCACTAGCATCAGAACCTGCTTTCTTTTGTTCCCATTTTGTTTCATTTTAATGTCTTTTTTTCTATCTTGGTCCACATTTGGTCCCAGTGGGTGTGTTACATGGGGTGCTGGAGATGAAGCCAGGGAAAGAGGCCAGACATCCTCCCACACACATAGTACTCTCGTAGTAGTGCCTTTCTTCCACTTGCATCATTTTTTTTTGTACTGCTTTGGCAAAGCAACACAATAAAGATAGTATTTCTCTGGATAAGGAAGCATAAAATAGAGATTTTAAACTGCACTTAAAAGTTAAGCTCTGCTAGATTTATATGAATATGTGTAACCACGGTAGGAAGCAGTTTAATTTTCCGGCTGTCTTTTCAGGGTTGTCTGACACTGAGTCAGATGTAATTTATTTCTGTCTTGCTGACGACCATGACCTGCAGACTGTCAGCCATTGTTACTCTATATGAAACAGCTGCCAGTGGCTGTTAGGGACAGAGGAAATCAGATGGGATGTTACAGGTGTCATATTATGGACAGGCCTCAACAAACAGGTTCCTCAAATCTTTCAAAAAAAAAAAAAACCCTCACTGTCGAAAATACATTGAAGGGAATAATGTCCTGTTTGCAAAGAACAAGAATTGACAGGGCATATAAAGAATTTGTCCCTGTATTCTGTGCTTTTTGGAGAAATTCATGTGATAAATAAAGTCTGCTTTTTACAAAAAATCGCTGAGTTTGTGATGGATCCTTTGTGAAATAATAGATCTGTTAGCTGCCTGTGGGTAAAAGCCTCTGAATTACTGAAATTCTAAATCACAGTGGATGAATATTCATCAGATGGCCTTGTGTTTAGTGAAATATGATCAATGCTTAATGACAAAATGTGCACTTTACAGACTAAGGACAGAGCAGATTGGAACAAAATTAAGTACAGAGGTGACCTTTAATAAATTTATTATAATTACAGGAGAACAGTAAGTTGTAGCAGTCCTACAAATAAGATAATGCTCTTTTCAGTATCTCTTCATACGGATTTAAGTATTCACAGCTTAACTCGGTGAAAGGCTTCTCTGGGTCTTGGAAGGACAATAATAAGCTTCACAAAAAGAAGTCTGTTATCCAGCAAGACTTTATCTCTAACTTGCTTTGTTTACAGGGAAAGATTTTGTGAATCAACAGATGAGACCAGTAGCAACCAGCTAGCAGTAACTGTATACCTGCTAACAGAAGCTACAACAAGTAATGTTAAAGCTTAACCTAATCAGGTTTTAAGACAGAGTATGAATACATTTATTTAAGTTATTTATTTGTGGAGACAGATTTTGGTGGTTTTCTTTATCGATACTGGAAGAGATTAGTTTACCAAGAGGTGTAGCTCAGTGTGTTAGAAGGTGACTTGTTCATACGCATTAGCAATGCCTTCCTGTTATTAGCACCTGAAGAGAATGTCACCACAAATGTCAGGGAGGGCTTATGCACAATATAATCTCTAGCAAACCACAGGTATGGACAGCTTATCTTGTCAGTATTAAATCCCACACAAGAAGCTGTCACAGCATCATTCTGTGTGGCTGTCCCACACAGAAAGCCTGTGAACGAGCAGTCGATCCACCTGTGGGCTGGTGTGTCATCACACTCATGTGAAAGTAGGAGCTGCTCCTCCCTTTTCAGAAAAACAAAAGGGCTGCAGAGAGCTCTGCTCAAAGCCAAATCGGCCGTGGGCGAAGGTATCTCTGTGCTCATGATGTATCAGGTTCCACAGGTGGGAACACCACCCCACCTCAGCTCTGTCACTCAGCATCCTTTTAGTGGCCACTATAGTGTGCTCACCTTAGTGTTAATCCAGCTAGTCATGAGGATGAGTGGAAGAGCTTCTGCAGGCCAAACACTTTCTGCAGCTTTATAGTCGAGGTAATGAGAGCAGATTGTTTCAAGAATGGGCTGTCGGTTGGTTTAAGACATAGCACAGCCTGTAGGGGCTGCTAGAAGGAGTTGTTACACCTTTAAGCTGTGTCCCAGTTCCATATTTAAGTCTAATACAAACTTTTGAGTATCTTTGTGTGTTCATCCTGCAAAATTAACTTTAAGGTATGGTGACATTTCACACACTAAATTAGTTTTACTCTGGAGTGGATATACACTTTTGTCCCAGATTGTTTGAACCAAAATGTTGAGCTGCTCACAGGCAGTTCCTCAGTTTTCACTGGGAAGAAATGAATTTTAATTGTGGGTTGTGGCTAGACAGCTCCGGAGACAACTGAGAAAACATGAAAATAAACTACTAAATCTTTGGAAAAATGCTTTCTTTTTGTGAAGTTTCCACAATTAAAGTACAACAGCGATCCACATAAGTCACACATATTATTAAGGTCTATACAAGACTCTTTATGTACCCTGAACAATTATTTTCTTCAGCATTAATCTTCTCCATTAATCTATTAAGTGCTTGCTCAATAAAACATAAAAGGGAATGAGAAAGTCGTGAAGGCGTTGATAAACTTTCCAGACTATAATCTATAATCTCTGTAATATCTTTAGTCATTATAGTTCACAATAAGAGGCTCAAAAGAAAGAAATCATGATGGCAAACAGTCTTATACATACAAACTCAAAACCAGAGGGATTTGACAGATTACAGGAACTCTGTCTGAGATAAAACAAAGTTCTTGTTTTCTCCCAACTTCCTGAGAAGAGAAGCTGGGAGTTTGATTTCAGCTGTCAGACCAAAAGCCTGCATCAAGGCTACTGGTGGAATTTAAGGTTTTGCTTGTGTGTATAGAAGTTAATCCTGGCTAGAACTTGAAAAGACAAAAAGGGTTTAGAGCGAGTGTGTGCATAAAAGCTGGCAGTGAACTCCAGCAGGAGATATGTTCAGTCAATCCCAATGCTATCTGAGTCAATGAGAAAATACCTCATGTGGCGGAGATATGTTTAAAGTGTTTATGTGCCACAGACTTGTGCTCTCCAAAGGTTTTCATTCAGCTTGTTTAGTGTGTCTGAACAGCCCTGCCTGCTACACTGGCAAACATAAGCGGGTTTGTTTAGTAGTCTCTCTGTTGGTTAATCCAGGGCAGGTCTCAAGGTTACTCTGTGGTCTGTGTCACCAACATGTCCCCACCGTGTGGCCTGCAGGCTGGTTGCTGTCGCTTGTACAACACCCCTCCGCTCTGCACCGGTGAGATTAAACCTGAGGGATTTGTACGTCTCACCGTCTGCCTGTCAGGCGCCGTGCGCAGAGTGACGAAGCATGTTGTGACGGCTGTTCTCGTGGTTCATCCACATGAATGGATAGCTGTCTAATCTGCACCTGAAAAGAAGATTTCAGGCCAGGGAAAAGAAGGGGGGCAATTAAACAGGAGAGGGATACGTTTTTGATGAATTTGAGTGGTGAGACTGCAGGAGAATTGGTGTTTTTTTTTCTGCAAATTTTCTTCTAACAGAATGTGATGTCTTTGTGAATTTGTATGAGCGGACAGAAGGAGGCAATGAAATTTTAATGAGGCAGTTGTATTATACTGTATGCTGTCCAGTCTTAAGCTGCTCCACTGTGGCATCCCAACACAGCACTGAAACACTTGTTTATCAGCACTCGTCCTGAATGTTCGCTGACAAGGGTGTGAACTGTGGTCAGGGATCAGTAGAAGACAAACCTTTGTGTGACATTTGTGTAGGTGGTTGTTTGTTTGTTAGGTGCACTATGATGTAGGCCTACACAAAGGGCAAGTAATCCAAGGCCTATCTTCAGATGCTTGATGTGTCTGGCAAAGGAGCCAAAACCTATTTTAATCACATAAAAGGGCAGTTCCTCACATTTTAGAAGCTGGGACCAAAAGCAAACATTTTGGCTTTTTTTTTGTTTGTTTTTTTGCCTAATTAATGACTTAGATGATTTCTCAATAATCAACATTGTTTTCAGTCTCTCAGCTAATGTATTTGCCTTGAGTCAAATTTGCTATTACAGTGGAAAAGATCAATTCGTGGATCAACAGCAAAATTAATTGGAAACAATTTGATAATCTTTTAATCATTTCAAGAAGCAACGGCCAAGCACAAGTCAAAGAGCCTTTAGCCATGCTAGCAGCTTTGTGAGATTGCACTTTGAGCTAAATGTTAGCTTATTAGCTAACTGTTAGCATGCTAACATGCGCAGAAGGGCAGTGCAAACATGCTGATGTTTAGCACGTTATCTTACATGTTAATCAACTTTGTTGAGCATGTCTCTATGGTAACAGCCAGTTTAACATGATGCTGCTCATATGCTAACTTACTCGTAATGACAGTGCTAAAGTGTGGAGCAGTTAGTGAGCAGATATAAAGTTCATCATTTTCACCATCTTAATATTGTGACTTATCACAGTATTTATCAAAATAATTGCCATATCACTCAGGCCTAATTTGAATCCTTGGGGTACTTTCTGACATTTTGCAGATAAAACAATTAAATGACTTAAAATTTAAACCTAGATTAAATAGTAATTTCTGTACATCTCTATTAGCAATGCTTAGTTATCTTTTTGTCTTGCTTGCTTGTCTCTGATAGGAAGTCCTCAGTAGTCACAGAAATTGTTAGTCGCAGAAGCTGGATGGAATTGAAGTGGAGCTGTGTTACACATCGCCTCCACCTTTCACTGCTAATGTGCTGTCACAAAGCGGCAGCGAGTTCTTCTCACGAGCGACCAAAAGTCGAGCGAGTGGTATTATCAGCAATGGGGCCGAACACATGAATGTGTGGCTGCAGGAGCTTCTCTGCGACCAGGGAAGGAATTATCCTGACAGTCTGTGACTAGGCTCTTTTCGCCTGTCTGCCTCTCTGTGCGTCAGATATGGGGCCCAAGCTGGATGGAGGCCTCTGGCTGTCCCCTTGTCTGGAGCTGAGGGCCTGTCACTTCCCATCTCCTCTTGCAGTGTGGGTTCAGGACAGGCAGTGCTCCCTATATTTTTCCCTCCACTGTGTTAGATGATTCCTTGGTGATGACGCTGAGTACTGTAAATGACTTTACACTACACATGAGATGCTGACTGGGCCCTCCTAGCCTCCAATCGATTGACCCTCTTTTATAGCCCGTTGTGGCTTGTTAATTGTTCTCCAGCTCCCTGCTGGCACAGTGACCCTAATGGAGGAGAATTACTGCTGTCTCGTCATGCATTAACCTCCCTCCCACAGCCCCCTTTCATCACCCTCCCTCCCTCTCAGACCTAACCTCTGCTCCCATCCCCCCCTTCAGCATACACTCCCTGGTTTCATAGCAGCTGGGTAGACGGGGTGAAGTGCACATGTCCTGTCACATGTCCCTGTGCCTCTGGGAGCTACAGTCAGGTGACACTCCAGCCAACCAAATTAAAGTAATAAGGGGCAAACACTTAATGTTTGCACACCATTGTCCCTTAATTAGTTTAAACATGATTTAAGCATGGCTAGGGCTATGAGAGGCCTCTTTGCATTGGAGGTCAGATCAAGCTTCAGGGCATGTGACCTTTGAACAAAACACATTTTTGTGCATCCCTGTTGTTGGTAGTTTCAGTGAAGCCTAAGCTTCATGTGAAGTTAAGGCTGCAGCTAAGGGTTATTTTCATTATCAATGAAAGTGCAGATTATTTTACTGATTCAGCAATAAATCGCAGCTGGAAGCAATGTTGCCCAAACATTTAATTGATAATTGAAAATTGAAAAGTCCAAGCGCTTGAGACAGTTGTGCGGCTGCAAGCTACGACTGCTTTGCAGCTGACCTTCGTGTCTGCTGCCTCCATTATTTACTAGTGTGAATATTTCATGATGACATCAGGGTTGGACCGTTGCGAGAGGGTCGGCCTTAATGAGCAATGGCACTCGCTCATCTGGCCCTAAAACAGGAAAGTAAGGGCTCCTCTGTGGCGCCACAAAAGCTGCGTGGGGGCCTGTAGTAAAACGAGGAAAATAACAAAAACTCTTCTTACTCTTGCAAACCACTAGGTTGTCATTTATTTATTACTTGAGGAACACACTGATTTATTCTCAAGAAAACGGGAGCCTGTTGCAAACTAGCACATGTTATCTAGTCTGCAAAAATTATACGCTAACTTGAAGCTGTGAGAGGGTAAAAGTAGGTGGGAAGTTGATCATCACTTCATGTATTATAATAAACTGATCAGGCTTCAACTTGTATTTTTGTCCTCTGTAGTAATAAAAATCTGTGCAGACGGATCCTCTGAGGGGGAGAAGATGAGAGAGCCGAAGTCAATAAAGGCAGCGGCTCACAGATCTGACTTTATTGTGTAGTGTGTGTTTGTGAGTGTGAGTTTGTACGTCATATCGTGTGATGACTCAGAGAACTTCTCATATTAAGAGCGTTTGAAGAGATGGTAAAGCTGAGGTCAATGCAGCACTGCTCTCACAGCCTGTCAGAGGAGTTCCTTTTAGCTCAGGCTTTTCTCAGTCAGGGTCAGAGGTGGTGATCTCACTGAGCGCTGAATGTGATTTAAAAATGGCTGATTGTCCTTGTTGAGATGCTTGTACACAGTTTTTGTCTGCAGTCAAGGATTCAAGGATTCAAGGATTCAAGGAGCTTTATTGTCATTTCACACACGTAGAACATGAGTGGAACGAAATTAGTTTCCCCGGTCCCAGTATAAGCCCAATTGCCTAACAAAAAATAAATATAAATATACACAATGCTATATAATATAAGAGCAGTGGAAAATAAAGAGAAAAACAGTCTGTCATCTTTCATTTTGAGTGATTCCAATAATAACAAATGTTTTCTGCTGTTCTGTTGCAGTGAGGGCGTGTTCAAGTGTCCAGAGGATCAGCTGCCATTGGACTATGCCAAGGTGCGATTAATACCTCACGCAACATACATTCACTCACTCCTCACCCTGAACTTCATATTATGTAACTTCACAGAGCTGTTAGAACAGTATTTTCCCGTCAAATATGATAGTATTGACTGTATTAATGCGCTTTTCTAAACAGTTACAAAGTGCATAACAGTAAAATAACAGATTAAACAATAAAAACACTAAAGCTATTCTTGACTCAGTGCCCCCTTTGCGAGGGTGCGCGTCATGAATGGCGTCATCAGGTCTATTGTGTCGAGCACAAAAGTTGTTGCAAATGATTCTGGTGTTTGGTCATGTGCTTCTTGTGAATTTCATTTCAAGATGAAAGCATTGGAAGTAGACTGGCTGAACAGGTTCGCCTCTACAGGAACCTTTATGATCCTTTGCTGAGAAACCACAGAGTAATTTTGTCTTTTGTTTCTTTAATTTTTATTTATTTATTTAGTTTTTAAGAGCTCTAACACACATATCAACAGTATTATGTGCTTGTGTTCACGATGTTTATGTCTGTGGCTCATCTGTTCCTGTAATTGTGAATTTTCGCACACACGTTTTTTCAAACGCTGTACTGTTCAGTGAACACAATCCAATTCAGGCACATCTTTCAGTCTCCATTAGTATCCATTAATCGATCAATGCATCATCCAGCATTGAGAAGCCGTACACGTCATTGACTTTTTCCTTTCTCACAGAATGTTTTGTTTGAGTATAAACACCACTGTGCACACTTGTATTTCACGTAGCATCGATACTTTTGAGCTAAATACTAATGTCAGCACATTAGCATGCTCACAATAACATCCTGATGTCAGGCAGGTAACGTCATCTGAGTTAAGCATGCTAACATTTTGCTGATTAGCAATAAACACAAAGCCCAGCTGATACTGATTAGTTTTGCTAGTATATGATCATAAAACCAAAGTATAAGTTAAATTGAAATGTAAATTAAAAGTCAGAGGATCACAAACATTTCATCCAGTATTATAGAGATGTTTCTGTCTTGACTGACAGGCCTGGCAGATTTGACAGAGATAACAGAATAATAGTGTAATTATAGGTGCTGCAAAAAGGCTAATAACCTTGTGTGCACGTCCAACCAGAATAACATGCAAATCAGAGAGGAAACACGCATCTCAGATAGTGACATATATATAATCCTGCGACATTACATCTGCATATAGTTGGGATATGACATGCAAACTGCCAAATTTGAAGAGCAAAATAACTTTAGGATAGGACTGACTTAAAATGTTAAAATAAAACTGAACTTTTGTACTTGGGAATCTTTGGATAACATTTAAGCAGTAACCCTCAACTCAGAGTCAGAGGTTGCATTTCATTTCATTTCATCACAGCAAGAAAACAGGCCGTTCGGTTGGTCTTAGCCAGTATGCATTTGTTTCTAAATAAATCCCTCTCAGTCCAGAAAAACAGAACTTAATTTTAACTGAGCTCTTTTTCTCTTTGTTTTTTTTTAAAGGCAGTTAATCAGATTGTCCCCTTGGGGCAAAAAGGTGGTGACTAACTGTATTCAGAGTCACAGGCTGTTTCTCTCTCACGTGATGTTGTTGCTGAAAAGTGAGAGAGTGCAGCACAAGAAGAAGGGCTCAATTCTGAACTATGCTTAACAAACTAACCAAAGATAAATGATAGCCCCTGTGCCTGAGTAGCCTTTGGCATTGATTGAACATAGGCCGCTGTATGTAATGCTTCCATGCAGTTGCTTAGCATTAGCCTGAATTAGCCATCAACCCAGAGCTGCAGCAGGATCAGCAGGGCAGCAGCGAGGGTATGCATGCTGAGATGAGTACGATGAAGGCGCCTGTAATAGCAGAGACTCCCCACAGGAAGGATGGGCTTATGGCACACCTGTCAGACGTTATTTATCCTCACATGCTCCCAGCCGCCTGCAGATTACCCCATCCTGGTGGTCTGCGATCAGGGTTACTGTAATGCTCGCTGCACACAGTCCTATGAAAAGGTGCACAAACTCGCTCCAAAAGAAGTGCGCTGCAGTCATTAAAGGATTGTGCTCCTGGTTGTTCTAGTAGTAGTGTGGGACTAACAATGGCTAAAGCAGACAGAATAAACCCCTAAGTTGGAGCTCCAAAGAGCTTAACCCCCCTGATCTGGCTGGGACTAAGTTATTAAAAGGTCATTATTGCCATCTCCCTGCAGATTCCAAGACTGGAACAATGAGTGGGTGTTTTCAGTTTGCTTTAGAGGATTTTTCCCTCTTTGCCTCTCCTGAAAGAATGTGATTATGGCAGCAAAAAGTCTCCTTCCTTGCCTTAGTGGAGTGCACTAAGTCAAGCATGTGTTTTAATGTTGCACAGCATATTTAACAGGTGAAGATTTAAGATGCCGAAAAGAAAGCATTTAGCCTGGTGAAGGCGCCTCTTCTTCAACACAGCAGCTAGAAACAATGAAAGAGACAAGTGGAAGAGTTTTATTGTAGATGATTTGCTGAATGGCTCCCATGTTTCTGTGCAGAGGCACGTGGACGCAGTTGGGCTGTTACTCGGCTGTTATTTGTTTAGAAGGCTGTTGTGACATTTTGAGGAAGTGGCTTTTCTTGTTTGACCAGTACTCTGCTCGTGTGACAGCGTGGGGGATGGAGATGCAGAGCAGAGCTGTAAATCCTCAGGACTGTGTACTGTAGGGGAGGATTTGGGGTGTTTGGACAGAAAACTGACTCATCCCCATCGCTCAGTGACCGAGCAAAGATAAATCTTTTCCACAGCTCTTTGTTTCTTTCTCTCTCTGCATCCCTATTTTCAAAGGTCCCATAATAATAAATAAATAAATAAATAAATGAGCCAAGTCATTATCACTGCAGTCGCCAAGTCGACTCACTGCTGCAGTTTTCTAACACAAACAGTTTGACTTGTGAGAATAAAGAGTAAATTTGAAATGTAAGACTGGTGATATTCTTGATTTCTCCGCATTTGGGCATTGTTGGGAGAACTGAACTTTTGGGATAATATAAGTATGCAACTCAGTGCTGTATGTGACAAAGCTTGTGTTGTACTTAGACATTTTAATGCAGAAAATTTACATGCTTAAATCTTTATAAACAAGAATTAAACGCAGATATAGGATAGAAGTGTATCTGAAAAACTAAAAATCAACGTTGTTGCTGTATGGCAGTGGTATTTTCCAGTATTCCAGCATGCTCTGGCACCTTGTGACCTCATCCTGCTTCTCCTCTTCAGATCTACCCGGACCCGGAGCTTGAGCAGCAGATCCTGGCCCTGCCCATCCGCTGCATCCACAGCGAGGAGGGCTGCCGCTGGACTGGCCAGATGAAGCAGCTGCAGGTGAGAAGCTCTGATGTTATCTCTCACTTTCCCTTCATTTGTTTCCCCTCTGTCTTTATTTTATTTTTGTTTTTATCTCTGCTGCCTTATCAAACAATCTGACTTGTATATCTCACCCAGACACCTGCTCCCATCCTTCCTCCCTAGTTTCCTCTTGTTGTTTTCCGGCCTGGCTGAACACCCAACATGTCGGTGGGTGCGAGCTTAATGCCTCTGTTGTCGTGTCTCCCTCAGGGCCACTTCTCCACCTGCGCCTTCAATGTGATACCCTGCCCCAATCGCTGCTCCGTCAAGCTGACGCGCCGCGACTTACCCGACCACCTGCAGCATGACTGCCCCAAGCGCAAGGTCAAGTGTGAGTTCTGTGGCAGCGAGTTCACCGGTGAAGCCTACGAGGTAAACACCAACTCCAAACCTGTTTTTACCACCCAAACTCAGCGTGAGCTTGACGTAAACAACCCAAGGTGCCGTCGCATAATTTCCATCCTTATATGAAAGACGTCTTTGTGAAAAGCAGCAGGGGAGAATAGCGCACGTGTGTCGCTGCCTTCAGAGAGCGCTGGTCTGTTTTGAAATAACACGTGTGTTGGCAGAAGGAAAGAAGCTTTGACTGGGTCTTTCATACTGAGCGTGTTTTCGTCAGCGAGCAGGCTGAAGGACCTCAGAGTCTCCTCACTGACACCTCTGTCATTTCCTCCATGCTGTTTGCTCTGGCCCACATGGTCTCGCCTCTGTACATGAATACAGGGACTTTTGGCTCTCACTTTGGAACTACACGGAGCCATGTTAAAGACTGTATACCAGTCAAAACCTTTTTAATTCCACTGACAAATGATTGATGAGTAAGGCCTGAAATGACCCCTGTAAACCACTGCACATAAACTGGATTTAAGTGAACAGTAGCACTTAATGTTATCTGATGTATTTGTGGCATGTGTTGACACAACTCTGAATTTTGGTCATGTTTGCCTTCTATTCCAGAACCACCAGGGCGTGTGTCCTCAGGAGAGTGTTTACTGTGAGAACAAGTGCGGTGCGAGGATGATGCGTCGACTGCTGTCCCAACACAGCATGGCCGAGTGTCCCAAACGTACACAGCCCTGCAAATACTGCGGCAAGGAGTTTGTCTTTGACACAATCCAGGTCAGTTTCACACAAAGTTAACCCCCAAAAACTCTTCCCAAAGGACTGCTTAAATTCTTTCTTCTTAGTGACATAACTAGCTTATAACTGATAACTTGCTTTACTCAAGTAGGTTCCATTCTTCCAGTCCGGTCTTGTTTTGTAGCCACATTTTTAATACCACAAGTATTTTTTTTGAAACCTTCGAGGACATTCTTTGTCCCTGTGCAGCCAGTCCTTTGCAATCCCGCTGTGCAGCTTGTGTTCTTATCACTCACGCTGTCGGTCGCTGCTATTTACACTGTTGCCGACTCCCCTGCAGAACCACCAGTACCACTGCCCTCGGTTTCCTGTCCAGTGCCCAAACCAGTGTGGCACACCCAACATCGCCCGAGAGGATCTGGCTAACCATGTGAAGGACAACTGCGGCAGCGCACTCGTTCTGTGCCCCTTCAAAGACGCCGGCTGCAAACACAGAGTAAGACTGATCTGCATGATTTGACCTCAGCAGATTATTTCACCCTCTGGAAAAACTTTTCTGTTAGCACTGTTGTTGAAGTATGCTAATCCTGTTTGTTTACATGCTTGTTTTTATTATATTTCCTTCATATCCTTGATCGCTGTGGCCAAAGTAATGATTTTACAAACATACAGTACTGCCTGTAGGGTCTATTTTAATGAGAGCAACGCTTCTGTATTCTGACAGCACATTTCTGTCTATTTTTGAAACTGACGTCAATTTGAGAAAATGTGGTCACGTTGGAGGGAGAGCAGCAGATGAGCAGCGTACTTCATGTTGTCAGCTCCTCGCTCTGTTAAGAATTACAAAGCATCTGGAAAGCTTGATATCTGACATCTACTGTTGGCCTAATGCAAAGCAAAAAAATAACATGTCTCCACAACAGCAAAGTGACCGTTAAATATAAAAGTCAAATGCTCGCTTCTTTATGAATTTCACTGTGTGGCAGACTCATCATTAGAATTTGATCTGTGGATGTAATATCCATGCATGAACACGAGGCACTCTGAACTTAATAGATACGGACAGCATCCATATTTCTCACACTAATATTAATGTTTCCATATTTTTACAGCATGACTTCACATTGTGCTCACACGTCAAGGCTAAAAACACTGAGGTGCAGGTGCTTTTAAGTTTGATGTTCAGACACTCAAAGAGGTTCATCCTCAATAACTTTTCATCAGTATTCACCAGATTATTTATTTCTTATGCAGTGGAGGATGGAACTGATGTTGTGCGCAGGAGTTATTTTTATCTCACAATCCCATATTAGTTGAGGAGCTGAAGTTATAGGAACCATCTCAAAAGTGCATCCAAAATGGACAAGAGAGAAGCTAAATGGCTCAGTGCAATTCTTGAACATATAAATGGCTGTAAAGCAATTCTACAGAAAAATTAGCAATTCTCCAGATATGTATTTTTTTGTGCAATAAACAGATACAGATATTAGCTTCTCAATACTTTATATAGTTGTGCATGTGTAAAATCTGTATATGCAGCAGCTTCCGCATGCTTAATCTCGTGTCTCTTTGGCAGTGCCCCAAACTGGCCATTGGTCGTCACCTGGAAGACACCACTAAGTCTCACCTGACTATGATGTGTAACCTGGTGGGGCGTCAGCGACAGGAGATCCTGGAGCTGCGGAGGGAGATGGAGGAGCTGTCTGTCAGTCACGACGGTGTTCTCATCTGGAAGCTCAACGACTACTCCCGTAAACTCCAGGAGGCTAAACTCCGAAGCAACCATGAGTTCTTCAGCCCGCCTTTCTACACTCACCGCTATGGCTACAAGCTGCAGGTGTCGGCCTTCCTCAATGGCAACGGCAGCGGCGAGGGCTCCCACCTCTCCGTTTACATCCGCGTGCTGCCCGGAGAGTACGACAGCCTGCTGGAGTGGCCCTTCTCCTACAAGGTGACTTTCTCCATCCTGGATCAGAGCGACCCGTCACTGTCCAAACCCCAGCACATCACTGAGACCTTCAACCCTGATCCCAACTGGAAGAACTTCCAGAAGCCCTGCAGCAGCCGCAACTCGCTGGACGAGAGCACCTTGGGCTTCGGCTACCCCAAGTTCATCTCACACGAGGAGATCAAGAAGAGAAACTACATCCGAGACAACTGCATCTTCATCAAGGCTTCTATAGAGATCCCCCAGAAGATAATGGCTTAAAATCCAGCTGTTTTTTTCTTTTTATGAAGGAGAAAGATAGGTTAAAGACTGGAACTGACTCTTAACCTTGAAAACTTCGACACACTTACCCTTTAGATACTTTCTGCCCTGAAAGCCTCTCCACCACAGAGCTTGATACGAGTCTGTTTGGCTGTGTGGGCTGACTCGGAGGACCTAGATGTTTCACAGAGGTGAGAGGTAAAGTGTTTGGTCTGCAGAACCGTCACTTTCTGGTCTTTCTTTTAATTTTTTTTTTATTAAAAATCTGTTTGCTGACCTTTATATCACAGTCTACAACATAAAGCCTTGGAAATCAAACAGTGCCTAGAGAGTTTATCTTAAGTTATATTTTTGTTGTTATTTCCACAGTGCAGATGTTAAAGATTATGGAAAAGATATAAGGATAGAGGTGAAGGGCTTCACTAAGCCTCTGCACTTAGAGAGAAAGTTAGAAGCTGGTTAGAGATGTCCCGTCGGGGTGACTTAAAGAAGAGGGAGCTCACCAGACTCAAGCTCAAGCCCAACTGCCTTTTGTTTACACGCTCATACAGTATACTCCCATTGATCCCTTAACAAACACAGAGCCCTTGGCAGGAGAGAACTCCTGAGGTTTGTCTACACACGAGCATCAAATCGAAATGGGAAGTGGGAAATTTGCAGCTTCAATCTTGATTGAATTGGTGATTGGTGATTTTCGGAATTTGAAGGACTGCTTTGACATTTTGATTTAAAGTGGACTGAGAAGGTCAATACGACTGTCCATTTGGTTCTCTCTGTCCTTCAGCCTGGAAGAAACACTAGGAAAGAGGGAGACAGTGAGTCTCTGTTGGATCGTAATTAAAATAAATCCCACTAATTAAAACATTTTATCTTATTTTTTAATCTGTACAAAAGCTGAAGCATAAAAATGATAAATTTACTGTTTATATGTTATATGGGTTGTATGACTGCAACTTTATATTGAGCAGAAAGATATGAGAGTGGTATGATTCTTCTCATTTGGCTCCTAGCAAAATGTCAAACTGTTCTTTTAAAACCACATTAAAAAAACACTGTCACAACTGTCTCTTCTAGTGAACTGCTCCCATCGCGGGACCTGTGTGTGACTTGTGTTTGTCAGTAGTTTGACTCAGTCGTAAAAAGCTTCAGGAGTGTGCAGATGTACCAAACACAGACTTTATAGGGACGCTGTGAGGCTTCGTGTCTAATGTGGAGTCCACCAATAGGAAGAAAAAGCACCTTTCACCAGACTTTGGATGAGCAGATCAAAAAGAGGCCAGTTGTCGGATTACACATGCATTTAGTAGTGAAGGAAAAGCCATGTGGCCTTTTTATACAGTATGTCTTCGCATGAGGGTTTTAGGGGTGAGCAGGGCAACATAAACACATGCATGCTTCATGTGCTACCACCTGGACCACATTTTTGTACTGTAACCTGTATTCTTGAAATCCTCTCCTGTTGATGGCTACTTTGTTTCTTTTTTTTTGGACCATTTAAAAGCTGACACGTTGTCAAAAGGAATAGTTTTTTTTTTAAGTTTGTTTTGATTTATACACAGAAAATGTGAACTCTGTTGGTAATATAACCTATAAAGACAATGAACACTTGGCTGTGAAGTGTGTTGTTTTACATAGTCTGGGCATGGACGGCATCCTGTTTGTAAAGATGGTAAACGACAAGGTGGATGTCTCTGGACTGACTCCACCTTTGTTGTCACTGGTGTTTGTCTTCAGCTTCACACGGTGTGATGGCAACCAACGTTTGGAAGGACTCTGCCCTGTGCGATAACGCCTGTCTCCATCACAGCACCATCAGACGGGTGGAGGACGTTGATGATTCACTACACTCATGATGCTTGTGAATACTGATGTAAAAAACGCAGAAGCACATTCTGTCTTTTATTATTCTACATGGAAAAAAAAAAAAAAAATCATGATTTCTTGTCATAATACCAGCTGATATTTTACAGTGATTTAAAGAAGTGAGAAGATACAACTTTTTTGTAAGATTCTGTATTTTTAAAAATACTTAGCTGTTTTATACGAAACACTTTTCGTTGGAGAGTCGGGGTTGACTTTGGGAATTTTCAGACCCTTTCGTCTCTTGGACATTTGGATAATTTGTTTGTACTTGTGGTTTGAGCCTCATATATTCTGTCTGTATTATTTCCTCTTAAAAGTATTTATTTTAGAAAGCCATCATGTGAGTTTGCACAGATGGCACAAATGTTTTAATATGTTGATTGATGAGTGCTTGTCAATTTCTTAATTGAAATAAAATACCATATATTATAGTTGTTTTACCAGTTGGTATTTTTTTACTGACAAAGCCAAAAAACATCACTTGTATCCACTTTCCTTAAATCCTCTGAATTTCATCTGATAAAATTCATACAGCAGCACTGGGTCACCATATTTGTAAATCTGGCCTGAGGAGAAGCCACTCATAGGATACCAGCAGCACCTCCCAACATCCATACAAAAAAAAAAAAAAATTCAACAACAACATTTGTATTGTGGAAATTTTTGTGATTTGTGTTTAAGAGATCCCTGGCTGCATACTGTGCATTTAAAACACCACTGAACTATTGATAAAATATGTAATCAGTATTAATTCTTAATGATACTGAAAGATGTCCTGCCTTCTCCACTCATTAATATTCAAAACTAGGATGCTAGGGGTACAGGGTTTTGTTTATTAGCTTCAGTTTTCCAGTCAGATGTGCAAAGTTTGTGCTGTTTTATTGATTATTAACAGCGAAAGACTTTTATTAGAGCAAAGCCCTGAATGTACTCCAGTCCTAAAAAGAGGCACTGCTTCTGGAAAATCTACAGCCAATTTGCTACATTTCCATCTCAACACCTACTCAGTGATCTAGGTTAGAGGTGAATGCAGTTTCTGTCCGGTCTTCTCTGTAACTTTAGCTCCAATGCTACTTGAAATGGAGGGAAGCAAAGAAGCAGAGGAAAGGGGGTCGAGGAAGTGAGGCAGACACCAGCCCTGCTTTGAAGCCTTGCCAGGAGTTTGCATTAGCTTGCAGTTTGGATGATGTTCAGTGCAGCAGGATTTAGGGAAGAGGAAAATGAGCTTTTAACGTGAAAGTCACTGAGAGGTCCCTCAGGAGGATAGTCCTGTTTTCCACTTAGTGTACAATAGCTGGCCAAAGTCTTCCTAAAACATATCATCTCCACTTTCTCAGCCTACTTTTTTCCATTTAATATGAAAACAACATCTGTTTTAGGAATACATCATGACTTTTTTTTTCGCTTCTGTACAACCTCCCTTTTGAAAATATTGATGAAAAAAGCTATCTTTCATTCAGGTCAGCTGTTTTTAAGTTTCCCCACATTCATTAATTTCAGGGAGGGGTCCTCTGGTCTGGACAGGCCCCTCTGTCTCTCTCCTCAGACCAACACAGAAGTTTCACAGTTGAACTTAAGGAGACTTGTGAGCCTCAAACTTTCCTGGCACATGGTGCACAACCAACAGCCCTGTGCTGCTTCAGGGCGATGCAGAATTAAAATAGTAACAGCTAATTACATGTTAGCAAGCTCCATGTTTCCCATGCAGAGCGGAGTCACGTGCAGCTCGGTGTACAGGGTTTGCCCTTCAGCTTTGCTCTCTCTCTCTCTCAAATGACCTTCTGCTCACTGTGGTAAATGATTTGCAGGTACGGCCACGTTTTCATACACGCTGCACACACATCAGTGACGTTCCTGCTCGGTGAGCTCACCCAACCTTTGGTCAACGTATGCTAAAAGTTAGATGGCAGCTGGATTGAAGGAGGAGGAGGAGGTGGCAGTGGTGGTGGAGAGGGCGGAGAAAGGCCCAACCCATGAGGCTTTCCTTGCCCATAAAAAAATAACACATCAAAGAGGAGCTGTGGCTTGTGAGGCGGTGCCATTCTGTCATCCCTCATATTGAAGTTAAAACAATTTTGCCTCACAGTGCAGGAATTGAATGGGGGTGAGCGAGTTGGTGAATCTGTGTTCTACAGCAGGGAGACAAAACTCACAGGGAAGGTAAACATCGGGAGTTCACTCACAAGTTGGACAAATGATCTGACAAGAAGCTCGAAATCTAAACACTGAGCTTCGAAGCAAATAAAATCTTAAATCAAGGTCCACTGAGGCAGATTGTGAGGAATGGTTGAAAGCTCTGGGAACACCTTCAACTAAGGCTCTCTTATCAAGCTCATTGGTGTCAGAGTGAAATTCTCAGTAACACTGAAATTCCATTGTAAATGCTTTACACATCTTCCAAAGGGGAGAAGTAGAGGGAAAAATGGAACAAATAAATTTTAATTTCAGAAGAACCGAGAAATACTGTACCTTATAGTTACTACGTAGTATTTTGGGTAGAGTTATCACCCTCTCGTGCCAGGACCTCTAGTCTTACAGTGCATATCTGTCCCAGTACAGGTACCCAGTATGTTAGTGATACTAGCTACACTGTAAATGTTCACTGATGTTCATGTTCAACAAATCCTCAACAATGACTGAATCTATCTGAAGGGTGTTGACACTCAGAATTACCTTATCAAGTAATCTGACCTTCTTGCACGTTCTGACTTGGATTATCCAAAATCTAGTCTGTTATTACTCACGGGCAGCTCCACTCCACCCATCCCTCCAAACCAAGAGGCATTAGCTGTGAATCACTGATATAATTCCACTTATCTGAAATGAGCTGGAACAGCCGCAAAGGTGTAAAATGATTGTATAACATTTGGGAACATTGTGACATGAGCAGAGGATGCAATGAAAACACATTACGTACATAAATCATTAAAAATAATATCTGAAGCTGAAACTCTAATGAGAGGCCTGTTTGATGCTCTCACTGTTTGTGCTTCATGCACACCCTGATAACAAGCTTGTAGATTCTCCATAAACTCTCATCAAAGTGTTTCCAAGCACCTTCGCCTTGGATGATGCAGAGTTGTATACCACACTGTTTATGATAAGGTTGTCTGGCCTCACTGACCCACTAGCTACCCTGACACAACAGCTGTGCTGCAAGAAATAAAAAAAACAGCAAAATAAAGCTGGATGGTTTATTGTTTGGAAAGAAAAGGAAAAGCCTCTTCTATGTATTGATTTATTCTCGCCTCTGATGTGCATCCATCCAGTGAGTGATTGATAGTTTTCATCTCTTTTTAAAGCCAGCTGTGTAAGACCGGGAGCAGTGACCTGAGGCCAAAGGTCAGTCAGACCCACCGTGGCTACCTCTCAGCAGTCAGATGCTGTCAGTCCTGGATCAATTGCTGGCCTGGATTAGTGGAATAACACACTCGTTTAGGTGGAAGGAACCTGGAGGTGTTCAGCTCAGCCAGAGACTCTGACTAATTGTAATAAATGTCTTTCAGCTACTGAATGGTTGATTCTACTAAGGAGGACTATAGAGACAGATCAAATTCAGCATCAAAAGTTAACAAATAGTTGACAAATAAAATATATTTTGTTGTTTCTGAAGGACCCTTGCTGGAATCCAAAACACAAAAACTCTGCTTCTTTATTAATTTTCTCAAAAATTCAAAATGTAAATTGTCCTCCAGGGCACTCTGATTCAATAACACTCACTATGAACTGTTTATCAAGCTGTAATTGCTCCAGAACTGACAGATAAAGTTGGTGGAGGTTGTAGCAGCTATAGAGCCAGATATTGGTGAGTTGGTGGAGGCCAAAAACAGAGCCAAAAGAGTGTGAATGTTGAACTTACATTCATCAGGCAGATAAATAAACAACTCCACATGAATGATGATACTGTACTGTGTGGTGTGTAAATAAAGAAAAGCAGCTGGTTGCTAAAAATGTCAAGATATCAATTTAAAAGCTAATGATGTCAATGATGTGTTTATAGCTTACCTCCAAGTGGCCAAAGAAAATCTGTTACAGCTTTAACTGTGAATAGTTAATATGTTCTCGTATTATAAGCAGGTGTTTCATATTGTTTAGCTTGACCTCTTAAAATCTGAATAATGTTTGGGCTCATCATTGTTCTCTTGTCAACTGGAAAAGCACACAAAAGCATTTGAGATTCATCATCAGCTGCAGACACACACTTTAAAAAGAATTTGACACCCTCTGTGAGGATTCTCCAACAGCTCTGATGCAAAAATCCAGAGAGGTGTGAGGGTCTGTCAGCTGCTGTTTGTATACTGTGAAAGAGAAAATGTGTTTTTTGACATATGGCTTCTTGAAATCTGTTGCTGTCCAAATCTGTCCAAAACCTTACTCATCTCAACACACAAGCTGTAATATGTGTAGGTCATCTGAGGTTTGTAAACTAATGTAACACAAAATAGTAAACATTTTTGCAGAGATGGTACTACTCATCTTGCATTAATACTTTTTCCATCTTTTACTGAGATTTTAATTACTTATACCAGTTCTAATATTTCTCCTTATATGCACTGTGTAACTACCAAACTATCACTGCAAGCCAAATAAAACTTTACCATGTGTGCCACAACTGTGCACAGAGCAAGAGTAAACGGCAAGAGGTTCAATATTTACTCTTTCCGTTGCCAAACATTCAGCATTCAATTACCTCCTTTTTTTTATTTTAAGCATTTTTCTGTGTGCATATCTAAGAATAAAACTCATTCCCAGGGTTTGGCATTTTAATAAGCACCCTCTAAGATAAAACAGTGCACATTTAACTTTCATGGTCATGTGTGCAGTGTGTATGCAGGAGGTTTGCGGTCCGAGTCGGTGAACCTGAAAGGGCCCTTCAGTGACCGCTGCTTACATGAGTCGACATTCAGGATGACAAATCATCCCAGCAGCGTGTGAACCTCTGGAGGCTTCGTGGTCATCCAAATAAAAACCTCAGATGAAGAATGTCACTCTGACTGTACTGTGTGACCTCGTGGCTTGGTATGCTCTACATTATTTTTCATATTCCCCTGATACCCAGGGTAGATGTTCAGTTTCAGTCATATCCAAAGTGAAAAGGAACCCTTTCTGTTAAAAACTAGCCCAACTAGTCAGGGATCTAAGGCCCAGTTTGAGGTTATCTGGGACAATATTATTTGGCTACCAAAATCTAAAGAAAATTGAAGCTAAACTCTGTGAACATGCAGAAAATTATCACCTGAAATCACCTGTAGCCCCTCTTGGCTGTATGGAACTTTAGCATGTTTCAGGTCATTGTTTAGTCATAACTTTTTTGGTTCACTTTCACTGCGCTCATGACATAGTTTTCAACCGCAGCAGGCAGCTGTTTTCAGTTCTTGGTCAGCAACATACACAGTTTAATGGTAATGGAGTGGAGGATTTACCAGGTAAAGAGCGACATATTTCCCTCAGGATTTGGTGGGGACCAAAAACAAAGCTAAAAAAGAGTGAATATTGAAGGTTTGTTGTTTGAAACAATCACGGCTCTATATTAATAGTAATTTTGCTCAGTAGCTCACCACATTAACTTTATGAGATGACAATTTTGTGTCTGCTCCTTGTCTCAGTGCTCTCCAAGTAACATGGAGCCATTCTCCTTCTAACAGTAAATACTGACTGAAACAATACCTCACTTACTTTGACAGACATCCGTTTTCATTGTGAGAGACACATTCATGTGTAATTAAATACCATAAATTTCCTCAGAAATTCAACTAAAGTGCTTGTCAAGCTGAATTAAATTAGCTTAATCTTGGATTTAACTGTTGCCACCCCAGAATCCTCTCACTACTAAACACAGTGTTGTGTTGTGCTTGTGGAAACAAATCTCGTTGGCCTGAAGTCCTGTAGATAATCTTAACTCCTGCCTTTAGCCCTAAGTAATGGCTTTCTGTGGCTCTATCCATGCAACCCATAATCTGGCCACATGGTAAAAGGCCACATGGCAGATACATGAGAAGTGCAAGAGACTTTAAGATCCCTTGAGTCCAGACTAAAAAAGAAATCTTATGGTCTTTCGGCCTATTTTTATTTTACATTTTCTGGAGTTTCACTGAATGATTTTTTAAGATGAATAGCAGGCATCAGCTAGCGAAAATGACATATAGTGAAGCTGCAGTCTTACACATCCATTTATCTTAAACCTCTTATCCCTCAGAAGAAGCAATTAGTTTGATTAGGCAATTAAAGTCATGTACAGTAAAGCCAATAACTTAGTGGTCATTTCAAAGCGTGGTTGATTTTCAGTATGTGTTTACACTGTGGATTGTTGTGTCCACTGATTTTCAGTAATGGTTTTTAACACATAATTTAGCAAAATTGTGTGTTAGCAATCATGATTTTTTTTTCATCATAAAATTTTGACAGAAAGGCTGAGTGTGTTATGATACGAGGATTTTTGTTTAATCAACAATCAGATAAGATAAAATTTATTGATTGTAATCAGGGAAAGTGGCATGTGACAGCAGGAGATACGAGAAAGATCTGTAGCAGTAAAACTAGAATATCTTATGTCTTATGAGTGTCTACTATACACAACAAACATAAATAGTAACCACAAAGTATAATGACACAAAAAATAGTCACAAATAAAGAGAAGAGACAAAGACTGTGTTCTTAAACTGCTTTATCACACAAGAACATGTAATAATGACAATAAATTAATGCAAATTTGATATCACTGAGATGATAAGCAAATTTCTTTTATGCATTAAAGAGGTGAATGAAATGGAATGGCTGCACTGAAAAAGCTATAACCTGCTTTTAAAAATGGAAAATCTGACATTTAAAGAGTGTATGTTCTGTAGTTAAAGACATGCAAATAAATTAGTACTTACGGCCTTTTTCATATTTAACTTAATGAAGTGATATGTCCTTACATTTTTTAAAATTCATTGATGCATATACACAGCAGGTTGCATCCCGTCGTCAGTATAATTCGGTGTTGTACTCTTGGAGTAATGCCCTGCAGTGGCAATGTCACACTCCTGTCAAGCCCAGTTTAATCCTATTACAACCACTTTCATCATCACCAAGATATTAAATTTCCTGTGTCAACAGCGATTAAACTGGGTGGGCAATGGGAATGCTGAGGCATCCAGATGGGCAGAAGCAACTGGAAGTGGTCAGTAATAGCATAAGTATAGATTATACAGTTCACCACTGGACTGGGATGCTGCACAGTCTGCTCACTCTACAAAAGCAGCTCAGTTATCCATTAGAAGAATATCCATGTGACTTTCAGTTGCATTTCAACACTACAAAAGGATATTTTTTCCATCCTTAAGGAATTCATGGGAAAAAGAGGAAATCTAGAGAGAAAAAAAGAGGAAAATCTTGACCAGATGGTCTGACCAAGATTATCCTCTAAACATGGCTTCACAGTCTTCTGAGCTCCCAAAGCCAACACTGTCATTTCACTCAAGTTGAGGAATAAGCACATGCGGGTCCCCCCACTGGGGTCCTGTGCGTATTTGTTCCTGTGTACACATGTGTTTTGATGCAGTCAGTCAGTGAAGGGTTACTCAAACAAGAATGGTTTGTCTTTTGACCGAGCTGCGCTGAAACACACAGCACCACCCACACTTGTCTTGAGCCGTATTCCCACATCTGTGGTGTGGCTCAAATATCAGTGCTTCTCCCACCAGCATCTGCTATATAGGCAGGGGACACTGCCTTGCACAAGCCTCTGGTCAGATTGTCTCATGTCTTACTCATTTGTAGTCACCGCCCTCAACCTCTGAGATAACCTCCGCTCCTAATGTGAAGTATTGCCTCATAAACGCTGGTGTAATGGGAAAAGGTCTTCAAAAAAGCAGGATTCAGTATATAAAACACATGCAAACCCCGTGTTCTGCTAGGTGAGGATTTACCCCATCCTGAGCAGCAGGAACAGCCAGCTTCACGTCACCTTTTGGGTGTTATTTTGGACATCTGACAAAGACAGAGAGGACGGTGTGAGGAGTGTTAGTGAGTGGAGGTAGAGTGGAGCGGTTGCCACAGTGAATGTGCTCCGTTCCACCAAGCTGGCCTCTGATTGGCCACAGCCACGGCTGAGGGCAGGAAATTCTGCCAATTGGAAACAATTGATGTTTTGTTGCCAGGCCAAGCTGTCCTGACACAAAGCTGACATTTATTTGCAACAATATTGCTCCTCAGGTTTTAAAAGGTGGCAGTTAAAAATAAAAAATAAAAAAGGCTAACAATTATGGTCATTTGTGCTTCTGCTTGAATAGACAGACTTTTATTTTCTCTTCAAAAACTGACAGATGACCCAATATCAGTGGTAGGAGAATGTGTAAAAATATCAGTACTAAATTGTAGAAAATAATTTTTTACCAATAAAAATACACATAAAATGCAAAATGTCCAAATTCATATTATTGTCACATATGATATATTATTATTTTATGGTAGTTTTCATTTTTAATGTTTTTGTGTGACTTTTAATGTAAATAGCAATATAACTAACATGTTGATATAAATCCCAGTAAAGCATGCCAAGCTGCTACCAAGGTGTTACTCCATGAATAACACAGATAAATAACATAATCAAGTATCCCTTGTGAACCCCATAGTTTTGAATCCACATCTTTAACATGTAGATTAGATCTGCCTCCCACAAACACAAATAGGTGGCTGGTAAACAGAAATGAAATTTAATAAGAAAAACAACAATACTTACTATTATTCTGTCATAACTTGCAGCATGCAACTGTTTTTCAAGTGTAGATGATGTCTTTTTATCTTAAGTGCATCATGGGGCAAAGCAGAAAGTCACTTTCATAAAGGAGAACCAGAGATATCTTCTATTTCATACATATCATTTCCTTGTCAAAACACGATGCCTACATTACACACAATGTAACCCCAACTGTCAACTGTTCTGCTGGCAGTTTCAGTGTGCTATGCTACTAGCAGCTAACATAAACTGCTAAACTGCTTGTCCCAATCAGATACGAGGAGCAGAGGTCTGGTGAGTTCACTTCTCTCTAACTAAACGCCAACAGATTTCAAACTTGTTGTCCTCAGTCCCAGTCAGCACTGACGCACACGTCTCCCTCTGGATCTCCAATAGGCTTCATAAAACCTTTTCACATTCACATTAGAACTCCCATAGACCTGCAAACGTGTAAAAATCCCTTCGGTTGTACTGGATATTGATTACCAATGGTTACCAGCCAAATCAACCTTGTATGCATGAAGTTCATGTGGAACTCAGAGTCTGTGTAGCATCAGAACCCCTGAGATAAGCAGCTGATGTTTGCATGAAGTATAAATATTATTATAACGAGCGCACTGTTGCAGGTTTAATAAGATGCTGATCTCATCTAATCTAAAAGGACAATTTCAGCTGAATATGTCAAACAAAGCTTAATATTACACATTTCAGGCTTGCAGGAATTATTTTCATACTTTATTAAATCTGGGCAGTTCATACAAACAGATCCTCCCTGCTCTTAATAAAATCACATCCCTCTGTGATTTCAGGCCGTTTGAAGCTGTGGGACATGAACTTTCTCAACTTTTTGCAAAAGTTTAAAAACAATGAGCTCAGTGTTCTCTGTGGAGCTTTCTGTCCCTTCTAAGTATTCCTACTGCTTATTACCTCCTTTATAACTCCGGCGTGAGTAAGACAACATCTTTACAAAGACTTCAGTGTTCTTCTTGCAGTGTAAAACTGCAAAAAGCAGATGATAAAAATGTTCTGATTGTAATATTACGCTAAATTGTTTGTTGCTTCTGTTCTCACCAGATCACGTTACACATAAAGGAAGTCAAAATACAGTGACAACACACATTTATCCTGTAGAAATCTGGCAACTGTGTCTGTGGAAACTCGTGCAGGCGTAAAGTAATGCAAGGTGGAAGCGTGTCCTGATGTCATTCATTAGTCGTGCATCTCAAACAGCCAGACAGTAATTGTCAGCTGCACACGAGTAATTGAATCGGGCGGGCGTCTTTAAACAATTGGCTCTAATTGCATTACTCTTCCGGACCATGACAACTATTGTGAGGCTGAAATCTGCCCCTTCAGCACTGCTAATTGCGTATGTAAATCAGCAATATTTGGCCCCTAACAAGACAGGAGAGTTAATGCAATAACGGAATTCGTCCAGTGAGGTTGATTTGCAGCAGGACTGGCAGGCGTCCACTGGGGGAGGTAGAAACAGACCACAGGGATCTCTTCAACTTTGTTTGATAGTGCACACAGCACAGTATCAATCAAACGAGATGATTTCATTGGTTCTGTTCTGGGCACTGTATGAAAATTATAAGAGATGGCGAGAGCAGAAAAGTGGGAGGGTATTGTAATTTTAAGCTGATGGAGGAGCATATTGTTTTACTGATCATACAACACATGACCCAGCAGATGCATGCAGGTTGTTTACATTAATTTATCCATCCATTTTGTACATTCCAGTGTAACACCACACCTTTGACTCTGCTCACCACCAAACAGACACAAACTGTACATGACTCAGAGGCAAGTGGTTAAACGAGTAATTCAGACAAGCATGTTGAAACCAGAGATCAGTTCCGAAGAACAGTCAGACTTTCTTTGTCAACACCTCCAAGCCATATAAAACGTCCTGTCAGAATATGAAAGGAATCTGCATGTGCCTTGGCAGACTATTGGCTAACATTAACAGATGCTACCACTCAGCAGATAAAAAAACAAAACAAAAACAAACAAGAAAAACTAAACAGTCGACCAACATATAGTTTAAAGTGTCCACATGAAAAACAGCGTCCGACTTCGGAGTTTAAGTGTTGTAGCAAAACCCTTCTGTTTTTATGTAGAATAATTAAAAAAACACTGTTTTTGCTGGAATTTTTTCTTGGATTTTCAGATCTTTTGGCAATACATGAAGGCTCATCATTCCTCTTTTGGAAACAGAAAACAGAACATGTCTTTGGCTGCAGATTGGTGTCTTACATATGAATGTATAAAATATCTTAATGCACT
The DNA here is from genome assembly GCF_020382885.2 of Scatophagus argus. Taxonomy (NCBI): domain Eukaryota; kingdom Metazoa; phylum Chordata; class Actinopteri; family Scatophagidae; genus Scatophagus; species Scatophagus argus. The sequence goes on along the minus strand of NC_058497.1, from coordinate 19,860,182 downwards.
GACAGCAATGAGATCACAGGGGTCACAGGGGTCACGTCAACCAGTCAGTGGTTGAACCAAAAATAAAGGAAAATAAACCTGTCAAAATAGCGTAAGTATTAGCTTCTTTTTGTTATTCTTGCTTCTTTTAATTAGATGAGTCGAACCAATTTACCGCTTAAGGGGAACAATGTTTCAGTCAAGAGGACAGTCTAAAGAAATCAGTAGTAACACTGGGCAGGGCCTCACTTTATTTAAAATTGAAACACAAAGTTGAACCCCCTCCCTGCCCAAGGGATTTCTGTATGGTCCCTTGAAATCCCAACCTTCTCACAGTGATTTATGTGTCACACAGGGCAGTTCAGGGTGTTGAGGATGATGAAGGGAGAGGAGAAGGAGGAGATCACGTTTCAGTTACCCTGCAGCGGTCTCTCCTCCCTCTCCATCCTGCTGCCGAGCTTTCCTCATCCTCTTCCTCTGGGTGTGTTGAGCAGTCCTGCACAGTAAGAGACAAATCACATCTGGAACTGCAGCCATGAGGCCAAATATGGCGCCAGCCAACACCACAGAAACACACACACACACAGACACACACAGAAACACAAACTCGTCCCTGGAAGTCCCAAACTGTTTTTGTGTGGTGGCACAAAGCAGTTTGTTGCTCACACTCGACTCATTCATGCAGGCGGCAGTTCTCAAGATGAGCAGTTGTTTCAGTAATGCAGGGAACATTTTGGCTTGACAAAGTAGGAGAAAAGTCACTCTCCTTTAAAAATCCCTCCCACTGAAGTGCCCTTAAAAGCTTCTTAAATTAATCCTGAGAAATTAACATAAGCAGATACCATTCCTTCCTCACCGAGGCAGGGCAGACCCTCATGCATGTTAATTGTTCACAGCTTTCATAATCCAGTCTTCCACATGTGGGACCTGATCCAGTCTGCCTGTTTCTGATTAAGGCGTAGCCACGTGGGACGAGAGATGCTGAGAGAGGGATCTGCGGTACATTTTTCTGGGTTTGCAGGATCCAAAACTATTGTCTTGATTGACCGGCTGGAACGCCACTGTCGTGCTCAGAGTTGTGATTATTGCTAATTTCACCAGCTGAATGAAAATGATACATGCCAAATACAGCCGGATAATTACATCTGTGGAAAAGGCAAGCGACAGAGAGTGCAGATCAGGACTGGTTGATTGTTCTTTTTTTTAGGGGGGGGTTTGATCCTACACCACCCTAAACCCTTAGTCTCGTACTTTTGTACAATCCATTGTTCATGGATTGTCTGACCAAATTTGTGTAAGTGCAGAAAATGTCTAGAATAATGGTTAACACATGCTAGCCCTACTGATGTTCATGTAAGCACACTATGTGTCAAGAAGGAAAGAGAAAATACTGTAAAACCAACTATACAATGGACACATACAGAACAATAGCACTTGAAACATGACATTGCTGTTTGGTTGGTTCACCATTTTAGTACAGACTGAAACATCTCAATAACTATTGAATGGATTGCCAAAAAAAAGAAGAAGAATGCTTCTCAGATGTTGCTTTGATTTATGACCAAATACCTGCAGAACTAATGACATGTTAGCATGCGCATATCTTATGCAAAGATGCTTGTACCTGCTGGAGTCAGCATGTTAGTGCCGTCATTGTATGCATGTTAGCACAAAGCTGCTGTAAAGTTGTTTTTAAATATCAAGTACTGATGTATCATGATGTATCAATTATTGACGACAATAACCTGAGCAGCTGTGAATGCAAAACTAACAAAAATTAATGTATTATGTTATAGATGCATGTGTTTTTCAAACTGACCTGTTTTCCCAATCTAAAATCTTCACTCTCATGAGTTTACAGTACTAGGTTTAAATCTGCTACTGTGGATATCTTCATTCACACATGCCAGTACTGACTCATTGCAAGTCAGTACTGGTATTTCTTCGTTCAAACATACAGGTACTGACTTGCAAAAAGTTCAGGCAGTGTTCAGATAATTTTTTTAAGTTTCCCCAGCAAAAGGCATTTTGTATTGTTTTTTTTTATTCTTTTTAGGGCTTTAAACATACAGCCTCATGGTGCCTGGACTGTGGCCCCTGTGACCTTTTGCTTCATGGGCCCTGGCTGTAGTCTGCATGCTGGAGCAGACTGAGCTGCTGGTCTTGGGCAGGTGATGGAAGATGAAGAATATGATCATTAGGCAGTGCTGTCGTGTATTGATGGGTCACCGAGGAGCCTTCCATCACTGACAAGCCATCCATGGTGCCTCTGCTGTCGGTCAGTGTGTTGGGTTTCAAGCACATGGAGTGGATTAGCTATATGTGACAGGGTGGCGTCCACCACGCCCTGACTGAGCAGTGACTGCTTTGTTAGGAGGTCTCACTTTGTTTTCTCTATAAACACAATGTACATTTAAGACTTGTTGTTGCAGGATGGCCACTCTTGTAAAGCAGTCTGAGGAATGTTGCAGGAATTTGGCACCCACTGTTGACGAGAAGAAAAGTTTCTTTAGGGGTGATCCACAACTTATGTGTTTGAGGTTTTACTTCTTCTTCCCCCAAATTAGGCCATATTTAAAAGCTTAGATTTATTTTGATACAGCTAATCCAAGCAAATTGCTAATAGAGAGACATAAACAGCCTAAAGCAGTATTAATTAATTTTTTGGCAAATTGGGGGAGCATGACAAACTGAAAATAATACACTAAAATACAACAAATGTGTTCGCAAACAGCAAATTACTTAGTCAGCAAACATAGAGTAACATTAGATACTGTGTTATTTGGAGCTGTGTTACGGGCCAGTCAACAAATCCAAGTCCATCACTGAACCTTGTTTCTCTCTATTTTTGAAAAATCTTTCAGGTCAGTTCTCCTCTATGATTACCAGTTAGTTGCTGGTTGTGTTTGTCTTTTTTTTTGCTGATCAGGTAGCATGCGGTTGTCTTGTCAACTACCAGCTGTGAGTGGAAAGGGGGTGGATGAGAGCAGTGAGAGTGCATCAAAAAAGTAAAGTTTCATGCTGTAAAACCAAAACAATGAGCTGAAAAATGCCAAAATGCTGAAACTGCAAGGTTGGCTAATATTTCTCTGTGGGTTTGACACTGTAAGCAACCCTTTTTATATTACATGCAGTCTTTTATATCCCGTTAATACAAAAATGTTGAAAAGTGCAGCTGTAAGGTTTTCTATATTTGTCCATTAAATTGAATCATTTTGTGAAATGGTCAGCAGCACCAGTGTTTGCTCTTACACTGCAATACGGTATCACGCTGATGTTTTTTGTTTCTTCTTGAATTATGTGTGTGGTGTATCAAAGAGAGTGAGAGTACAGGTTCACCTACAGTCCAACGGTCCCTGGATTGTGTGCGTTTTATTCAAGGACACCTCAGAAATCCTTTGAGTCTTCATTTAGCCTTGTGTGCAGATTGTAAACTGACTTCATGATTGGCTTTCATTCTTCAGTTTGGACTGCACTCAACATTCCTGCTTTTTTAATACACTATAGTGTCGCCAGCGTCCTTTGTGTCATCGTGAAAAGTACTCAACATGAATCACACATTCCATTTATATAGGCGTGGACTTTTACAGCTGGGGGAAGAGTAAAACATTAAACCATGTTGAACAGTCAAACAACTCAGGGACTTTCAGCCTGCATCATGGACCACCAATGATAAACCACTGGAACCATTTGTAGCACAACATCAGTGCCCTCATTCCCCTCAGAGGAGGCTTGGCTGCAGAACCTGAACACAATGGACCTGAAACTCCAAAGTGCCCTCCTACTCTTTAACGCAAAATGTTGAAGTCAGATGAGAGAAAAAGCAAGGCTTCTGCTGAAACTCCCATGAATGACGGGGGAAGCTCAGTGTGTCAGGAGATTACAGTGTAACGTCTGGTGTCCCATTTCAAGCTGCGCTCAGGTTGCCATTTAACACACTGAACTTATTCCCTGCTTGGGTTAAAGTCAGTGAGCTGCTGCACGAAGGTAAACAGCACAAACTGCTGTCCAAACAATTCTGAAGGGTCACCCAAGTTACAAAATAAGAGAAGATGTTTTCTCAGTTACCTCTTGGAGTAACAGAGGGTTTTGGTTTCCTTTGGCAAACTTTTGATATTGTCTGAGATTTCTGCCACCAGAGAAACAGAAACATTGTTTTGTGTGATATATTGTTGCTTTTTGAAATTTAAAGTCACATTAACTTCCATCACATTTGGGGCCTTAACAGAAATCTTAGCAGCTAGCCTGGCCCTATCTAAAGGGAAGAAAATCCACCTACCAGTACCTCTAAAGTCAGTCTTTGTCTGTTAATCTATGCATAATAAGCATATTTCACAACATGTCTCATATTCAGAGCTATTCCTTTCAAACCAGGGCAAAATATTTTAAATCTTTGAATTCCATCAAAATCATACAATTTTCTCATTGTCAGTGTTCATATCTCGGCTTTGTAAGAGAGTCACAACCGTCTCAGCAAAGTTTCTCCAGATTACAATTCAGAGTGAATTATTTTTAATAATCAACACCAAAGATAGAAGTGAGTACACTGAGGAAAAATATTCACTTTCTCCAACGCTCAAACCATGAAAATGTCTTTTCTGCCTATAGCCTAACCCCTCTCCTCCACGTCTCCATGCTGCATACATAATAACAGGCTGAGCTCAATAAAGCCAACTGAAAATAGATAATGATGTGTTATCTCAGTCACCAAGGCTGTACAGTATGTAACACTGCCAGTGCCCTGTTGGAAAACGTCAGCGAGGATGTCTCACATTCCCATCCTGTTCCTTTAGCTGCAGCTACACTTTGCTCTGGTAATATTAGCGCTGACTTATCAAGTCATATACGTGTGTGACAGTGTCACAGTGACAGGATGTACATGTGGAGGAGGGCGCAGCTAATAGAGCCTGGCATGGCCTCTTTGAAACATGCGTCTAAGTGACTCAGAAATGGATGTCTGTAGTTCATCTTTATCTCAGTGAGGTAAACATGAAGATGAGGTCATTCACATCTCAGATTCTTCCTTCTGCATCAGTGAATCTTGTGTAGAGTGAGGATTTAAAGCACAGTCACTTAAACCCCTCATGTGATATCCAGCCAGGCACACAGTTTTGGATTTCAGATTTGTGTGTGTGTGACTTCTTTCATTTGTGGAGCTGCCAGCTCTTTAAACAGGCCCGTAACATTAAAGTTACAATAACAAACACTACAACTTGCCTTTCAGGAAACCGTGTCCTGGTCACTCTGGATAATCCACAATCCAAATCTCAGAGGCAGATACATAAAAATCTCAGCCAAAGGTTAGGTGTATGCAATTTGCTTTTTTAATAAAATTGGCTAAGTTCAAATTTTCATACATGAGACAGAAAGAAAGAAAGAAACATATAATTTAAGTCCTCTATTACAGTGCAAACCAAAACTGAACATTATGGGCATCCATAAGTAGGAAGAACAGCTGTATTACGTTGCATTAGCTGTTCACAGAGTGTGTTGCCCCTGCTACAAGCATTTTTGAATTAAATGGTAAATTCAAAAAAAAAAAAAAACTTCTTTGTGAAACAATCAGGGTTTTAAAAAGCCAACACTTCATAAACTGTCCCACTGTAGCTGTCTTTCATACAGACGTAATTCACATTTCAATCTCTTGTTCCAACCACAGATTGAAACCATTTCACAACGCAGTCACAGCCCTCTGAGAGAGAAAGAAAGACCTCCTTTTACAGAAAAATTACCCGTCCTAAAGCCACAAGAGGAAAGGACCTGCTGTCCAGCTCAAGGAAAGAATCTACTGTAAGTCTCCCTAAACTAGATTATGGTGGAGGATGAGTGAGAGACTCAGAAACTCGCCGATCGAACATGTAAGTAATATGTCAAAAGGTGGTGAGAAATCAGGGCGATAGCATTGTAATGGCCTTGAGCAGGTATAAATCTCAGTCCGCTGAGCCTTTCGGGACAGCTGAGGATGAAGGAACAGAGGTTGGAAGGTCATGAACTGTCTTTATGAGCTAAATGGAGACAGATTAAATAAAGATAGATGATAGGTAGAGGAGGTGACTCACACATCTGCCTGTGATACAATCCATCTTCTGTCAATGTCGCCAAAACAGACAGAGAACCATAGTCAGTGCATGGAAACCTCTCAGAAACAGAGCAGAAACTGGGGAAGGAGGACGAAGAGGCAAAATGTGATCTCCTGGTTTGATACGAGCTTGCAGATGGACACAGTTCTCTCCTCTGACTGGCAGGGACGGTCCTGACCTTTGACCCCAGCAGGATCCCCATTCTTGTAGGGGTGTTTCTGCCTGCTGCTGGTGTGCTGCTTTTCTGACAACATAAAGAAAAAGTCCTTCATCAGGGGAAACAGCCATATGTCTTCTAGTCCTCTCAACCCCCACCTCTGCCCAAAATGGGGAAGACCTCACGTCTTCATCTGCCTCAGTCAGGGCAGAATTGATTCTCTCTGAAGAGATTTACATCATGTGTCAGATATGAATAGGATTTATGTAATGGCAGTCCAGTGGCCGCTGACCCCTGCTGACAAATGCATTTCACAGAGAGTCTCACACATGGGCCGCGTGTCCTGTAAGCTGCAGGTGAAATATTGAACAACAGGGTTGGGATTGAGGAGATAATGCAGTAATCCCCACCTGCAATTATGAAATCCACTCAATTCTTGGTAATCCCTGTTGTAATGCGGAGATGCAGGTTCATGCAAGCACATCAAAACACTGCTATGTGCTATACATTTGTCAGCGTAACTATTTCTCTACTTCTTTTAGAGGCCTCTGATGCTATGATAAATTCTTGACATTATTTTTATTCTTCACAAACAACCCCTAAACCAAATATTTTTTTACTTTGTTGGTCCAAAATCTGATTTAGCAACATGTAACACATATTTTCACCAGGTAACATAATATAATGTACATTTTCTCGATAACATAATGTGGATTTAAGCCGCTTTCAGAATTTAAATTTCCCAGATGTCGTGATAGTTAACTGGTAACTAATCCAGCAGTTCCCTGACTGATCATGTCCCCACCTGAATGTGTATTTTGGTAATCTCTCTGTGAGCTTCATGAGGACCTGAAGCGGCACGATTACCTCTCTGTGGGAAGCACCACTTCACATGCACTCAGGCAAAATGCAGCGGATCTCGCCGCTCATGGATGACAAGGGAAAGTGTGGATAAGTATTAAAAACAAGCTCTTACACAAAAACCTACCACCTTCATGTTTGCAGCTGTCAGCCGACCTTTTTTTTTTTCAAAATGCTTTTCTTGCTCTGCTCTTACTGTTAAATAATTGAAGTGGACACATTTTGACATGTAGTCTTGTAGTAAGGGAGTTGTTTCTCTTCTCTGGTACATTTAACTTGAGTGTTAAAGCATCGGCGGGAGTCGTGGCCTCTTCATGAATTAAACATTGTGCCATCAAAGCCCAGAGGGAGGGTTACCTTGCTATCTGCAGCAGTGGAGGACCAGCTGGATCTGTCTCTACAAGACTCTCAAAACTTTAAAGTCAGACAGTGCAGTTTAGTTGCATCATCTCACCAACTTCAGTATTTATAACCCTCTGTAGTGCGTCCTAAGGCTGATTTGAGACATTAGGCTTTATGAGCAGCCTCAGCACTTCTTCTCCCTGATTAACACACAAGATCAGCACTTTTATGCCACACACTAACTCTTGGCACACTTTGTTTCTGCCTTTGTTCTTGCAGAGAGTTTGCCAGACTGACTTTGGTGCAGTTGTTGAGGTGGTGGTGCTGCTGGTGGTCCTGGTTGGCCTGCAGCCTTTCCTGATGGGTCCCATTGATAGTAAATGATTGCAGGGAGGCTGAAGAGGAGAAGTAAACAAGACACAAGCCAGCAGCATGAACCGGCAGAGCTCTGTCAACACAGAGGTAATATGTCAGTGTCACCAGATACAGGAGCCGGCACTCAGCTGGTGGGGAAAAACAAATACACAGGGGCATTGGTGTGTTCTCGAAAGTCAGAGGTTCTTCAACAAATACTGCTATTTTCCTCTTCTAATAAATTAATCTAGTAAATAACAAATTATGATGACATTTTTGTGTCATACTTTCTGTAATAAAGATCACATAGATTGCTGCATTATAACGCAAATATAACAACGATAAATTCTATCACTTTTATCAGAATTATCTTTATTTTTCACATGAAAATGAAACTGTGGGACCTTTTAGCCCTGATTAGTGCCCTGTTAGTACTGTCACACTCAGAGTTTTGTGGTCTTTTAGTGACTGAATCAAATTGAAACTATGAAAGTGAGGAGGGGCAAAAATAAGATTTTTAAAAGTAAATTCAGGTCCAGTGTTGGTAAATATGAATGCTTTAAGTTGCTTGTTTGTTGGTTAGCTTTATTAATGATTCTCAAGAAGCTCTGCAGTTGGAATGTGCACGTGTTTTACGGATGTGCATCAATAAATCCGAAGCCCATATTTTTTGTCACTGTGTGCTGAGCAGATAAGCACACTGCCGCGAGATTCATGGCATCATGGGGGGTTGTGAAGGAAGTCCTCTGGGTTATACAGGAAGCGTGCAAACTGAGCTGGAGCACAAACAGGAAATGAGTGATGGATTTCAGGTTTTGTTGCAGTGGAAAGAGGAAACGCTTGAGAGTTCCTCAATCACTTCAAACTGCTCAAGTTGTTAGAAAGCTGTTAAGTTTCTGCAGTGCAGGAAAACTGGTTTCTGTGGTTGATTCAGGGGGTCACAGAGTCCATGTCGTGCAGTTTTTTTAAAAAACTAATTAGACTTTGCATTTTAACTGTCTTTTTTAATCATTATTCGAATCATGAATATTTCTTTTTTCCAAGCACTGTTCCAAGTTAATCTCTTAGCGTCTGCATTTACTTGGAATGAGGAAATTAAGATACTAAGACGGTAACAAAAAAATATGGAGAGGAATGCACTTGTAGTAAAACCTTCTGTACTTCTACTACAGCAGTGTATCTTTCTTGTATCTTGGTGGTCTCGGGGTCGTGCCCCCGGTACTGCAGCAGAGACAGGTGCTGCCACATTTACTTCATCCAACTGCATCTGCTGCAGACCGTCGTCCTCAAGTTTAAGCTTATGTCTCACTTTATGACTGAAAGTTTCACACGTTCCCAACTCAGGGTTAAAGCTTTCTTGATGAGCACTTAATTTGTTTGTCAAACTGTTGTTGTCCATCGCAGGTATTGTTGTATGACATTACACGAATACCAAATAACCACAAACTTTACACATTTGCAAAAGAGTGTAATAGTTTAATTAGAAACTTGAAGATGTGCAAATGGCTTCCGGGCAAATAAAATATTTTAGGGACATTGTCTTTACTCCAAAAGGACAGTAGAGAGGAAATATCTCTGTCTGTGCTGAATACAAACTGAAAGCTTAAAGAAGAAAAAATGTGACCAGCCATTACCTTCTTATGCTTAAACTTCTTTATTCTGTAAGATCAGCCAGCTGAAATGAACTCTTTCCCTCATACTCTGCTGCTTTTTTCTGATTAAACGTACATCATTGGACTGAAGTCCAAATGATGCAATTCATGCAAACAGTTTCCTTCCAATTTCAATGAGCTGATTGTTTGTGATTAATTCAAGACCCAATTAAAATTTGGTTTCCCCAAACCTGAAAAGACAGCAGGAATCTGAATAGAAGGCTGGTGCTGTCTTTTTTGCAGCCATGGTATAAAAATACAGCTTTGTGAGAGCTCTGTTTTCGAGGATCTACAACTGAGCCAAACCCGCTGATGAGACAAACAGAAAGCATGGGGGTGGCTGGAGGTTCTTGATAACAGCAAAGCTTTCATCCTCTTTAGTGTTAAATGCATGCACTGTATTTGTACACATTTCTTTATCCCTTGACATTTATGTATTTCTACGTCTTTCACTGGTAATTTGATTGGAATGTGCTGCACAGTCAGGTCTGACATTTTCTGAAGCCTACAGGCAGACACCTGCATGTGAGCTTTTTTTGTCCATGTAGCTGATGAACTCAATGACTGCAGCCAGAGAGTTCAGAGGTCAGATTCATACCTCTTTTTGACTTGTCTGTCTCTGGGTGTCACATTCCCATGAAACAGATAGAGCTGACACAAAAGATGGACTTACTTTCTAGAAACTTTCCTGCCATGCACAGCTGCGGAGGTTCAGAAATAGCAGTCCCATTCACAACTGACACACTGACGCCAAAGTGAAAACCTCCGACTCACAGATACTATCGAATTCCGATGCCTTTGCGTAACAAGCTGCTCTTGAAATGCACCATTTCTGTTTTTCAAGGTAGCACTGTCTGCTGTTCTTTTTGCAATCAAGGTCTAAATCAACAATGATTCTGCTAATTATATAAACTACTGGCAATAAAACAGAGTCCTTATCCCCAGTCGCCACTCTGGTTCACATGACCTGTCTGCCGAGTATGCTGTTACAGTGATTGGTAATGTAATGACTTTGAGCATATCTGTGGGGCTGTGGAGGCAGATGCACAGCCTCGCTGTCTCTGACACAGAGCAGGATGTATGTGCATGCCTGTCCAGTCTCTCTTTAATCAGCACCGTGGCTCCTGAAGATAAGGCACAGTGACACTGTGTGGGTCTGCGCTAAGAGACTTCAGGCTGAAGCTTCCATGCTGCCAACACTACTGTGGACACTTGTGCAGGCAAAGACAGTCACTCAGTATTTTTTGCTCCTCCAACGTCATCGTCCAATTTATTATCCCACAGTAACACCTTTGCTCTATATATAGGAAGTGCTGAAAAGGATGAAAATGTCTCGAATCAGTCAGTCAGTGGGTGATTTGCAACCATGAGTACCCTAATGGAGCACAGGGAGAAAAACTGTGGAGTAGCTTCCCCGGTTTTGAAAAGATAGAAGCTATAATGTCATTAAAAAAAATTAATGTTGAGACACACTGAGTCAGCTGCAACTGCTGAACACCACTTGTTGAGAGAGCATGATAATAATTAACAAGGTGTCAAGCAGGCAAGAGAGTTCAAGAGTTCAAATATTAGCTAAAATGTGTATGAATAAACAGCTGATATCCTCCACTCCAGGTTGTAGTGCAAATGAAAAGAAATTTTGAATTGACAGCTCAGTGCATGAAAAAGTACAACAACAACAAAGTAACAACTTTTTAATGGACACATTAAAGCGTGTGGAGTCGATGACAGGTTACTTGAGTTCATCTGATAAGGATGTGGGGGTGCAGCTGGCAAAGAAAAATCTGATCAAGTTTCTTCTCTCCCTTTAATTATCCGTGTTTGCCTTCCGAACAGTCAGTAAAACCTGGAGATATCAGGGTTTGTTCGCCCTGTTTCCCTCACAACAAACTTTCACAGACCCACAGCAGATGATCTATCACAGCCAGACACATAGGCTTAATTTGAATTTGTCAGTTTTTGTGTTGCCGCTGTTTTGTTGCTCCTGAGTTTTGCGTTTTCCTATCAGTAAATACTTTTTGGCACACTGAGCTTCCTGTTAATCACCTGACAGACTTGGGAAGCAAAGAGAATAATCCCTCAAAAACCTGTGAAATGCAAACCTCTAAGGACGTGAACTTTAGTGTGTAGCTCACAACTTCACTGGGAGTTTTAAATAAAACTAAACTCCGACGGCAGCAGCTTCCTCCAGTCGAGAGGAAATAAGGAAGTGTGCCGCTGACTGACTTCCATTTGCTGGTTGCCGGACCAGACATACTACTGACAGCATGAAGTTTGCATTTTAAAAAAGAAGGAGTACACTAAAAAAAATGTATACACTGGACACACATGAAAAAAAAAATAAAAAGAAATGTTAACCAGGTACAGACTGTATGTGTTGGCTCTGCTATTCTATGAGCTTTGCAGAACAAAGGAAGAGTTTCAGGTCATATTTCCTAAATAAACAGTATGACTGTAAAACATCTTTAGCACCTCTAAGCCGTCATCTTTCCTTGTAGCTTAGACCGTAATTTACTTTTAAGTACTTCAGTTCTTCTCTGATTGCTGTTGGGCTATCAGTTTCAAAAAGGGCTTTTAGAAAAACCCACTCCTCTAGATTCACTTCAACAACAGTACTGTACTATAAATCAACCCTCCAAACCCCTTAGTCAGGGAAAATACACTCCATGTCGAAGTTGTACTACGTTGCATCAGCCAAGAGTGGGGGGGGGGGGATGTTTTTAACATGCAGAAAGGGCTCTGAGTGGTTGTGTGAGCCAGGGGCAACTCTTCAGCCAGAGCTCCATCTTTACGAGTCCACAGACACAATCACACTGGAACATGTGGTTTTGATCAGCTCACGTGCAAGGCCGAGGCCAGTTAAAGCACCAGTACACAATGATTGCTCACTACGCTGCTTGTGCAATGAGAACCACATGCCAGATCAAACCCCAATGCCCCGATCCCAGTCCCTGTTTTCAGTCATGTCCTGTCCCGTGGGAGTCCTGTTCCCAAGCTTACAAACAATGGCTCTGTATTCATTCAACTTTTTCACGCAGACTACAGAGACCCTCCCAAACTTGTTTTTCTGTGATACCACATCAAATTGGCTAATGTGTTTAATAGTTTGGGGGTAAAGGAATTTTCAAATTTTTCTGCTATAGTTTCAGCATATTTTCTCTAACATCACCGCATACTGAAAGTTAAAATTATGCTTCATCTGTATTGTTTACTAGAGTGAAAATACTCCAAAAAAAAGACAGGAGCATGAGATTTCAGTTCACTGATGCGAGATCAGACACGTTGAATCTAAATCTGACAAGCCCTGCAACCTTCTGCTCCTCATGCAACAACATGAAATGATGATGAAATTCAAGCTCACCTGTTTATCAGTACAGCTGCCTCACTCGTGTTGTGCAACCAATAATTGTCTAAACCTGCAATTAATTAACTTTGGTTTCCACCTGAATATAAGTCCAATCAATCTCTTTTATCTCTGTTTTTGGTCTCCACCAACTGCTAAGGGAAGTATGTGATGCTTTAGCTGCTAAACATTCCACTGTGTTCACCACAGGTAGTTTTTAGAGCTTTTTCAATGAAAACAGTTGCTTCCTGTGGTCAAATACTACAATATGAAAATGTTGTGAGAGAACCAAACAGTAAAATTTCAGTCAGACAGCTAAAGCATGAGCTGAAACTCATTATAAAGCTCCATGAAATTGAAGGTTAGAGTGGATTCAGGGATATGTTGGCTGTAGCTCAATATTTAAAAGACAGACTGGTTTCAATCTTCTCATCTGATTTTCTTCCACAATGTCAAACACGGTCATTTGATTTTTGTTTTGATTTATGAAAGCATTCATTACTTTAAATACAGTGAAGTTTATTTTAAATACTTCTGGACATCCAAAGGTTTCCAACAATACCAAATATATACTATAGATTATATATATTATAGAATAGGAAGTAAAAGACATCTGGAATGTTTCTATTTTATGGAATGGCTTAGTTATAAAAAAACAAAAACTTGTGTCTCTGAATATTACTGTAATATATTTACTCTAGTATTGTATACTTTCAGTGGAGAATTGCAGCAAGCTGACAGACAGTCATGGAGAACTTACATGCCATTCAAGGGTAAATCAAAGGGGGAAACTGGATGTTATTAAATTAGTTCCAAGCATTTTCTGTTCTCAGCTCTTCAGATTTAAGGATTTTCTTCTGGATCTGCTATTACATACGAACAACTTTTAGCACTGAGAACTTGTGATTGTAGACGTTTTTCACTGTCCTTTTACATTACACTAAATGGAAAATCCAAAATGATTCAAAATGATTCAAAACACAACAGAAAACCATGAGCTAAGAAACTGTGGCTATGCAACAACACAGTATCCACACATCCCTATTAGATTTCAGTCAGTGGTCTCGCCTGACTTATCACACCCCCTCACTAACTGGCCCACTGGGATGTGTCAGTAAATTTACTCCATTTGCTCCTGTCTGGGCTGTGGTGTCTGCAAGTTGGTAACAGCATGTTAGCAATGCTTGTCTGTGTCTCTGTGCTGTTTGGTGTCATAACTCTGCATCCAATGACCACGAGCAGGTTGTTTTAATAGCACACTTTATACTACATCTACTGGGGAAAAACCTTCAAACTCCCCCACTCGACAGCTGGTTAATCCCCTCAAGGGATCCAGTCCCACAGTAAACCCACAGTGGACACCCAGACTGAGGTTAGTGATATACGTTTGAGCCTGGTAGTAGTAGGCGGCAAAGCAGGCGGGTCATAAGCCTGGACTAGAGGCTGTGTGGGACGACTGGTGGTGTCTAAGCAATGTGTCTTCATCGTATCTTTTTGTGCGTCTCTGTCGCGCTGTTGTCGCTGCATTCCCGCTGTGACCCTGACAGCCAACCGCTGATCACTTCAACGAAACATTCACCTCTAAAGAGCAGGTGACCACTGAGAATACTTTCACTCTAGTCACATGCTGCATACCACTGTGAGGGGAGAATACGGTGATGACATGACGCATATTTAACCACCTAGAAGAAAGAAGGCGTACATCTATCTCTGTGGACTGTAATACTGTGTACTGCTGAATGCATGATTTACGTGTCATATAAATGAATACATTTTAAAAATGTGAATAATTATTTTTCACTATTAGGTGTGTAAAATAGTGGTTACGCTGCACAAAATCTCTAGATTTTTCTTCTTTTTCTTTTCTTCTTTATGTTTTTCTTTTTTAAATGAATTAGCAAATGTATTTTTATGTTTTTGACATTGACATGTTGTCATTTTTTATGTTATTGTTTGATTTTTTTTGTCAAATCATGTTTATCTTGTCCTTTTGCAGTACTAGGAAAAAAATTGACAAATATATTGGGAAAAACTCTAAGTCTTTCACACAGTATTACAGATTAACGACGCCTCTCAGTGTCTAATGAGGTCATCCCGTCATATTATTCTTCTCACTGAAGCTGTAGCTTGAGGGCTTAAAGCCATTTATGCTCCAGCTACAACTGATCAGCCTTTTATAAAAAAAATTTTCTACACTGTCTTGCGTGACCCCTCACTGTTATTTCTGTCCATTCTCCCAAACGCCACCACAGATAATGCATAATGCACGTCATCATTCTTTCCCCATATTAAGCCGAGGGCGATATTGTGTTGGGAAGCCCTCACCAATGTACTGAGGCCTGAGCAGGCTGAATGGGTTGCAGGGAGCAGGACTAAAGCAACAGGCCTGTGGTGTCTCTCCAGTGTGCCACTGGGAGAAACCGAGTGTGGAAACCATCAAGGCTCCAGCGGCTGATCCGCTCTGACAGTGTTGTGGTAGATCCGCTCTGCCGTAAGAGGTACATAGGAAACACGGTGTGGTTCACATGGGGAGCTCTTTTTCCATCCACGGCTCAGCCTCAGTGGGGTACATCGACTGTGTGTGTGTGTGTGTGTACGGCAACATTTCCTCATCTCTGAAATCTCTGCTCTCTCAACATTTTCCCACTCTGTCTCTGGTCTCATCATACTTTCATTCCTGTATTACACTTTCACGTACTTTAAGTGTTTGAGTACAGTTTGACTTGCTTGTGTCATTTAATGTTGTTTTATGTGTACTTTTTAAAATTTTAAAACCACAAAGAAGTTTGTAAACTACAACCCAGAGCTGAAGTGTAGTAGTTCCAGTGGTTCCCTACCTCTGTGGATTGTGACACCTTCCAGCAATAGTTGATGGCAATAGCTGGCACTAGCTGAATGCAATCCTTTCAGTAGATGTTTACACATTTCACTAAAAGCCACATAGGTCAACCTCATGGTGGTGCTGGAGGAAAAGTAAACAGATCACCAAACACAGTAGGATTCGTCATCTGTGAACCATGAATGGCTGTACAAAGTTTTGTGCCAATCCATCCAGTAGTTGTTGAGATATTTCAATCTGGACCAAAGTGCTGGACAGACTAACGGGGTTTAAAAAAGCGCAGTGTCGAGTTGGGGCTCATCTGAATAACTGATTACGGGCCAAAGAGGTAAAGCAAATCAATACGTCACAACAAAAGAAAAGATGAAAGAAAAGCACAAAATGAATATGAATTTATGAGCTGAACTTTCTTCTTTTTTAACCCACTCATACCCCTCAGATTTATTTTGTGACCTCAAACAGTAACAATACAATAACTACAGAAAATGATGGACTGAATGACAGAACTCTGCTACTGAGTATGTTACAGCTGTATAAAGTCAATTTAATTTTTTTTAAAAAAAACATCTTGGTAGATGACTCCTTATCTCTGCTTGAAGCTAGTGGGTTGAGGTATCATTAAGTCTAGCACAGAAACCTTTAATGGTTGTGTTGCATTGTGGGCAATGTAGGCATCAGGTTGTGACGAAGAAGAAAAAAAGTGACAACATCTCTGGTTCCACTGTGTCAGTCTTCTTTTCTTCACTCAGTCACAGGGGGACATTTATTTTGGATAATGACTGTAGGACTTTTTTCCTGTACGCCAATGGAGTATTTTGTTTTTACATTGTTGTGCTTGAGCATTTCCTCCACCACTGGTGTCCTTCTCCCTGTAGTGT
Source organism: Scatophagus argus (assembly GCF_020382885.2). Taxonomy (NCBI): domain Eukaryota; kingdom Metazoa; phylum Chordata; class Actinopteri; family Scatophagidae; genus Scatophagus; species Scatophagus argus. Next base: position 19,843,697 of record NC_058497.1, on the reverse strand, counting down.
TTGAATTAACCTCCTCTGACACCAGACCCTTGGGATAAAACTTTCGAGCAGACTTCATGGAATTCCAGTTTGCGGTGCCGAGGCCGGACACGTGTTTTCTCAGGGCTTGTGTGTCGAGGTACACCGCGTGGGAAACACTTGCATTCCACACCCACTTGTTGACCCTCCTGAACTCTCGCTTTGCTGATTCCTCTGTGTTACCTTGGCCGTGGGGAGAGGATGTCCACAAAGCTCACGAGGAGGAGGAGGAACATATGCAAGGGGAACCTCTCGCTCAGCAAAAATAAACTGATGACACATTTGTGTGGGAGTCTTCTGGTTTCATTAATTTATTCCCATCCAGCACTGCTTGGGTATTTTGTAGAAGGAAGTCAGGTCATTGTGGATCATTACTGACATTTATATGGCACTGAAAGCAGAGTAATCTTAATGTTTTTTTTAACACCTCGTGGCCTTTGCTTGCATATAAATCAGCAGGGTCAAGCAGTGTCAAATCCACTTCAAACCCACTCAAATCCACATAACAGGAACTCTGGATGAAGGCAAACACATACGCCATTAAAATAAAGTTTAACAGCTGCTCCCACAATGACAGGAATGTGATTCTTATCTTGAGTTTCATCGACACTCTCTATTTAAATGCACATATTTCTGTCCTGAGTCACTTTGCACCACATGAGGATCTCTTGCAAGCAATGGCCATCTCCCTGAGAGGATAAGGGTCACTGATAGAGTATGTAAACTCCTCTTTGTGGTGCTATGGTCACATTTTGTTTGGTATCATAAAAACCTTCTCACGCAGCAAAGAGTAGTTTATGATTAACGGAAGAATTTAAGCTGGTTGTTAAACCTTGTGTAATTTCCATGAGTAGTAAAGTAATTAAGTTTAACTTCCTTTTTTTTTCAGCCTCTGAGATGGATGATGTGATCTTCACCAAACCAAAAAGCAGAAAGTCATGTGTTCACTTTCATGGAACTAAGAAAGGGTAAGTGCCAGTTATTAAAGAGGTTCTCCAACAACATAGTGTTGTGTTTCTGTAAATGTAGGTTAAAAAAAAACAGGAAATAGTGCAAAATAATGCAGCTCAACTCCTCTCTGCCATCTCTGCTTGCTCATAACATAAATGTAATCTGTTCAAATATGTAGGACATTTCACATCATTTACATCAGATATTTGTTTATTGACGTGAGTAACTGATGGTTTTGCTTAGGGTTTCAAGTATTTTTACATATGAACAGTATTGGTGAGTGCCAGAAAATGATCATCAAGAGGCCCCAATAAATATTTATTGTCTGGACATGTACTGTAAAAACAAAACAGACCTGTGCAATAAATGAATTAAGTTCATCACAGGATAAGACCTTTTTCCTGTAAATGTTATGTTGTTCAGCAGCAGTGCTGGGGGCACATAGACTGTAAATCTGAGCTAAAAGCACTCTTAGAGAGTGATTACACAATTACTGCTGACATGTCCCTAATTTCAAATTAAAATAAGTTGATTTTCTGTGTAGATCTTTGCTCACGAAAGCAATTTGTAAAGCACTCTAAGCAACCATTCATTGTGAAGATATTGACCTTACCCAGGTGTCTCCTCATGATGTCTTTTGTCTGAATTTATTTAAGGGCTTGTGTCCATTTTACCTATTTGCTTTTGTTTTCTTAAAGAGGCTTAATCTTGTTTCAGAACATTTCCATAACAGGAGCAGTTTAACTCTTTTTTTCAAAGCCTCTAAGGCGTGTGCCAGATGCCCTCTGTTTTTTTCTTCAAAGGGGCCCTCATATTCAAATCACAGCAGCTGGGAAGTGCTTTGGTAAGAGGCAAAGGAGTGGGCAGAGTCTGGGGGAGTTTTTAAAGATGTAATGGGGGTGGGGGGGCTGCATTTGTTTGGCCTGTGTGTAATCTGGCACACGTCTATAACAGAGGAAACCCCGAGACTCTCAATCTTCAGTCCACATGAGCAGTGTGGGGCCTCCAGGCTGGGCGTTTGGGCCCTTTGCTCTGGGTGTGAAGACATAGGGCAGAGGAAGGAGAGGAGAGAGATGCACTGTGGGTAGGTGGGGGTGGCATGTGGCTGGAGAAGACAGCAGGTTGTGTGCCCACAGGCACTGAGGCTGCAGCAGGGGCCGTCAGAGGGGAGCACACATGTCACCCTGTGAGGCTGACATTATTTTCTTTGTTAGTCTCCATGTGGATAATGGATTCAGCCCGCATTCACTGCCAACATGTGATTTTATACAGTATGCTCCCACATATGCTGACCCTGGCATCTCAGATTGGCTTGAAGTGAGAATTTTGTTTTGTTAAAGTCGTAGGGAGAATACAGAAACACACAGTGGGCTGCAGCAAAATTAGCTTCCTAGGAATTATTTTCAGGTTATTTTGGGGAGATATATATGTGTATATAATGGTCAAAAGAAAGTGGACACCCCTCCCCACATATTTGTGCGTACGTTTTGGGCTGTTTTTTATGATTTAGCCTCCAACTCTGTGATTTTCTCTGCAACAACACAAAGCCCCTATTCACAAAGCCATGTCCATAAAGAAATGATTTTCTTTAAGGAGTTTGGTGTGGAAGAACTTGACTGGCCTACACAGAGTTATGATCCGGGACAATGAAAGCAACGTCTCATCACCCAACATCACTGTTGAACTTTACGAACACTCTTGAGCTCATGAGGCTGAATGCAAGCAAATCTCTGCAGTCAAGCTCCAAAATTGTGTGTTTTAGCAGCATAGCACCTTCTGCTTTTGAACGAGATGTTCAGTGTGGATCCAACAGGAGCAACAATTTTCATGTTTAAACAAAGCTGTTGTGAGTCTAAGGTAGTTCAGGGTAAAACGTGACTTAAAGAAAACACCTTCATCCATGTACTATTGCCAGGTGTCACACGGAAAAGAAAAGTTCCTCTTTAAAAGATAAACCGACATAACGTCCTTACAGGACCATTAAACAAACTGCACTCTGGCAGTAAGCTGGAAATTCCACAGAGAGGGAAAGTACAACCGTCCCTTTATTGTGCACGGTCCGTGAGGAGGTCGCTTCATCGTTACTCATGTATCTGTGTCGCTCCCATGCTGACTGAGTCTCTCTGCCCTGAGGTCTAAGGCAACCCCAGAGGGTCAGGAGACAGGACGCTGCAACTGAACGCACATGTCACTGTGGATCGTCCTCACAGAGACGGCTCAGGGTAACAAGAGCGGAGGATGAGAACATTCAGAATAGCCCAAATGTGCAGCGTATTATAGGTTTACTCTCATTGTTTGCTTACTATTTGCTCTTACTATTCTTAGTATTTGGGCTATAACTTTTAAGCACTAAAATACGGGGTATATTACACCTTTTTTGGCATCAAATTATAATGGTAATGGGAGAGATAAATGTCATAAGTTGCACATTTGACTGTACATGGTTGGGCCTAGTTTAATGTTACCAATATTACCATATGCCAGCACTTATCATGTGAGATGCAACTGTTCCCAGCAAGCTGCTGATGTCACATCTGTACTGCATCAAAGGGTCATTTCACCCAAATCAAAGACATAGAAAAAGAAAACATTCTTTCTCACTTAATTTTAATGCTTCCAAGGCTTTTAGAGCCTCAGTTTTATGTATCAAGGTTCTGAGATGCTTGTTTTGCCATGCCTCCTGGTGTGCAGTCACCAGGGGTGTCCTTGAGTAGCACGAGTTGTATTTGATTCGGGGTCCAAAGTTGGACACAGGCACTGGAAAATATCAAGGATCATAGATAGTTATTGCATTAGAGTGAGCTGTTTTTAAGCCATTCTGAGGGCAAGCAACACTGCTGGAAACCATCCGCACTGGGGTGGATTTTATGGAAAGAATAAAGAAAAACATCTACAGTGCATGAGAGTGTAATGCAGTGCAGTCCGTCATCCATCATCTGTTTGTCCATTATCCAACTGACTACAGGGTTCAGATGGTGTGTGTGTTCAGAGAAAGACAAAGAGAGACTTGCAAGGCATTCATTGTTTTCTTAACAGAAGTGATGCAAGATCAGCACCATGTGGCAGAAAGGAGAATGATCACAGTTCACACAGTTCACTGAAAATTTTCTTTCTTTTTCATTCATTTTTTCATTTTCGTTAATATTTACTGACAAAACACAAAGCAGAAGCATTTAACACAGCACACAATGTGATATAAGGCTGTGCCCCTAATGTAATTGAATTTTATTTTAATAAAGGAGCCTCACACTGGGACCGAGGTTAAGTCAGCAAAACGCTTTCTCCTGGCTGGTGGGAATGAAGAAAAAACACAAAATGGACAAAAGAATATACAGTTTGTGAAATCCTATGCTGCATGATTTATTATTCAGTGAGCACAAACATTAATCTGCTGCTGGGCGCAAATGGCCACAGAAAATACTGTAAATGAGGAGAGCCTGGAACCTGAGGTCTTCCTGATCAGGGTTACTTGAAAAGATAGAAATATTGAGAAAGAAACATGAAGCTAGTCTGAAGGAAGGGAAGATGAAGTAAAAATCCTGATGGATGGATTACTGGATACAGATTACAGATACAGATCTGAGGCAGAGAGAACGGTGCAAAGAAACTGGCTCTGTTTCAGCTTCAGCAAAACTGAAAGAATTCAAATAATTATTAAAGCATCAATGCATCATGTGTTTTGTATGATCATGGTTGAAATCCAAGATTTTGATAACGGTTTTGGTTTTTGATCATGTGTGGATATGAGGGATATGAGGGAAGTAGGTGAGATAGGGGATGGGGGAGGAGGGGTACACTACCACTGTGACAGTGGTTGTGCTGGATTTAGGACTCCAGATTATTATGGAGAATGTATTAAAAGTATTGCAGATCAAGTGTTTTAAGTTATGAATGTGTTGGGGTAACTTGTGTGGCTGTGTTGGGGAGCCAAAAGCTATACCAAGAGGATCGGATGTGATCCCAGCCCAGCTTCTAGGAGAAGTAAGACCTTCACTGTGTTCTGTTGCAGTTTACATCGATCTCAACGCCGCAATCATCTGAACCCCAGTATCATCGAAAACAATAAGCTTGTGGTGGACCACAATGCTTCAAATACCGATGTTACTGCAAACAAAAGCTACAAAAGATGCTTCACATTCATGACGACAGCACAGAAGATCTATACAGTCAGCACAGTTTCAAGGTGGACACCCACGATTGGTGTCACCAGTTCAGTTTCTGACTTAATGTAGAATCTTTTCACAATCTGCTCTTCTGTGGCTGAGTTCTGGTGTTGAGTAATGGATATAAATCATCAGAGTGACATTTATCTTTGACCTCTTGGATAGAAAATTTCCTCACTTTGTCATTTTGTCCTTCGAGACATTTGTTTGGAATTTGATCACAATAACCACATTAATTCTTGAGTTATGGATAAAAATGTTTTTTGTGAGGCTACAGTGACCTTGATCTTTGACCAGCGAATTCCAGTGAGTTCATGCAGTCCGAGTGGATGTTGGGGACAAATCTCAAGAAAATATTGTGTTCAACAAGAACTGGGCGGACGGACGGTCATTCAGTTTTCTCTTCCTAGGATGGCGACGGAAGGATCCGCCCTAATCCGCCTTTTCTGCTTCTCTCACGGCTGTCGTTGGCGCTGACTCGGAGGCATGAAAATTATGACAACACACTAGTATTTCCAGAAGATGGCAGTAATGTAACACTAATTATGCTAGCTGCCGTTAAAGCTCGTAGAAGAAAAAAGAAGACGCAGAAGAAGAAGAAGAAGCAGCAGAAGCAATAATAATCTATTCGTGTATTAATTTTGTTTAAACATTTTTGAATGGACCGCCTGGCATCTTTTGGAAGTACGTGTTGATAGCATTATTTAATAAAATATAACCGCTGCTGCTTTACATGAAAAACGTCGATTCTCTCTCAAGTTATCTCTGGTTAGCCACATTAGCTCTACTCCAGGCAGCAGAAGTTTGCTAAGGTTAGCATATACGCTAGCTCGAGTTATCTTTTATTATATATTTATGTGCGCATATCTATCTACCATTGAATATATTATCGTTAAAAATACAATTATGGGGTTTATGATTGGGGTACTCTCGGACTCACTCCGCTGTAGATCTGAAGTAGTTAAACCTAACGTTACTTTATCTTTCATATGCAGAGTTAGCATAGCTAGTATGAAGCCATCGTTTCATGCGGTGGTTTGTTTACCATTTGCTGGCTTTAACTTTGGGCTGCTTTGAGTGGCCACTGTACTAATAGCTTTGTCTAGTCCGCACTGAATTAACTGGCTTTCTTAATGTGAACAAGACCGTTTGCTTTGTAAGTCACTTGCGAGTAAACATTAAACACGACTCGGTCCATTTCAGATGATCCTTTTGATAAACCACCATGCCGAGGTTGCTCGTCTTACCTAACTGAGCCTTACATCAAGTGTGCAGAATGTGGACCCTCACCTTTCTTACTCTGCCTTCAGGTTAGCATGTGACAAATATACACACATATTATCAGAGCTCTAGTTTGTTCCCAGATTACTCTAACTGTCTAACTGAAATTAAACTTTATTTCAGTGTTTTACCAGAGGATTTGAATACAAGAAGCACGAGAGTGATCACAAATATGAAATCATGGTAAGAAATTGTCTGCAGTAATCTAAAACACGCAGACACCCAGCACACACTCATTATTACTCCTCACTCTCTTCCTCCTCTCTTAAAACAGACGTCGGATTTCCCTGTGCTGGAGCCTGGGTGGACGGCACAGGAAGAGATGGCTCTGCTGGAGGCAGTCATGGACTGTGGCTTTGGAAACTGGTGAGTGCTTTCTCAGCCTGTTTATGGCTGTCGCCTCTCGTTTGTATCTGTTGGTCAGATGATCTCTAAAATTAATAAGACGCATGTTTTCATCGAAGTGTTGATGTCCCAATGAAGGCTTGTTGAGCCTAAAATATGCCTGAACGATCCACATTTGCCTGGGTTTTATGTTCATCTCATATTTATTTTTTAATGATATGCAGCCTGGGAGATTTTTACAACTTGTACTGTATATTAGTACTTATTATTAATTACTGTGCCACATGTGGATCAGAAAAACGTACTTTGCAAATCATTATTGCTAACTTAATACCGGTAACAACATGACATAACAACATAATAGTTAATCATGCTTTTATTATGTTTTCCTATTTATGTTTGTATGTTTAATGCATTCAAATTCGATGTTTGTTACATGCTTAATTAAATATTGTACAAATAATAGGAGAAAATAGTCAAATGAGTACCCCTTTATTTGTCAAGTGTGTGTAATTCAAAATGTAAAAATGTAGAAATAGGCCTTTCCACTTATTCAGGTGCCTAAAACGTGTAAAGACAAATAGAAACACAGTCTATTGTACTGTGTAATATGTCGAGAATGTTTATAAGCCAGTTGATTTATTTATTTGCCTTGACACCCTTTCTTTGTGCTACCGTTGCAGACTGACAAATCTTACTTGTGCCATTTTTCTCCTGCAGGCAGGATGTGGCATATCAGATGCGCACTAAAAGCAAAGAAGAATGTGAGAGCCACTATATGAAGAATTTCATCAATAACCCGCTCTTCTCCTCCACCTTGCTCAGCCTCCGCAAAACAAAAGAGTCTCGCTTTGCAGATGGTGCTATACCTTTCAAACGTCAGTATCCACACTATCTGTATGCTTCATTGTTTTTCTTCATTAATGTTATAGAAATACACAAACAAATTCTGTTCTTCCATCTTGATACTAGTATAGGAACAGATAGCTTTTAATATTATTTGATTTAGTTATGTGTCGCTACGTTCCAAGAGGCCTGTCTGCTATTAACATTAAACACTATTCAAATGTAACTTTTTGTTGTAATTGTTAGTAGTGATGATTATGGGACTGCAAGGCAACCAGAAGAAAGATTTTCATAAAAAAAAAAAAACTGGAGTGAACAGTTGGACGGTTAGGAACTTGTCTCAGTTTCTAGCTGGCTTCAGGTCTCCATCTGTTGCTGTGTTTGACAAACATTTACTGTCGTTTTCACGCAGCAGTTGGCAAACTGATAATGACTGATACTGGCGGATATTTGTTCAAAGTACTGGACAACCAAATGTCAGAGGAAGTTTGCGGACAGCACGTTTCTTGTTTTAATGCCCAATGCAAGAAAATTGTGTTGTGTGCTCCAACTTTTGTATGTTTGCACTGTGTTTTCTGATCTTATAGCTACTGATGACCCCCCTCGGCCCACATTTGACTCCGTGCTGTCCCGAGATATGGCCGGTTACATGCCTGCCAGAGCAGACTTCATGGAGGTGAGAGGATGCATTTGTCATGGATTTTAAGTCATGCGTGCTAACACAGCCTTTCGACATGAATTAACTGAAATGATCACTAGATGGTTCATTATTAAGAGTTACTGAAACAGTGACTCATGCTTTTATTGCTGACTCACAGTGAGTGACTCATCTTATTGCTAGCTTGAGCTCACAAATTGTTTTTGAATGTGAGCACTTATCCGGGATCATCAGTCGGCTTGTGTGAACTTGGATCAAACCGGCAAATGATGGAAATCGTTCTTCATTGTCCTGTTAGGAGTTCGACAACTATGCTGAATGGGATTTAAAAGACATCGACTTCGTGGATGATGACTCAGACATCCTACGTGGTGAGACCTTTTTATTGTTTGTCATTGGTAAACATAAGATATCAGTGTGAACTGCAACATTTACTTTACAATACACAGATGGTGTAATTTGTATTCTTCCGTTTCAGCGCTCAAGCTTTCAGTTGTGGATATATATCATTCAAGGCTAAAGGAGAGACAGCGGAGGAAAAAGTAGGTCCTTTTTTAATTCCCAAATAGATGCATGCAGTGTTTGTCCAGCACCATGTAGTGACCCCTGTCTGTCAGTAGATGGCACTTCAAGCATGTATAGTAACCTTTTGGAGCCTGAAATCCCATTGGTTCTTCTTTATGCTTTTAGGATGAATAAATGGATGTCATACTGAATTAAAATGTACAAGGCAAATCATTTTAAACCCCATGTCTGTATCTACTTAATTTTATGAATGCATAATGCTAATATATTCATAACTTCTAATCTAAAGTTTTAATTATTATTGTTAAAAGCTCTTTAAACGCACAAGTCCTGTGAGACTGGGATTGTTACAGAGTTGGCGGTGTGATTATAATTGCATATTTAAGCTTTTGTCAGGCAAGTTGCAGGGTTTCGTTCAGGTGTGACTTACAAGATGCAGGAACCTCTGTTCAGAACTTCAGTGTTTTTCAAAATGGAGAAAATGTGCCTGGTGATCGCTGCGCACGCCAAGCTGTTTGACTTGTTGCCCAGTTTTTATGCTGGCAAAGACAGCGTGTTCGCAGCAGGAGACTTTGAAAAATGTTTAAAAGCCCTTAGAATATGTACTGTATGTTGCACTTTCATGTCACAAAAAATAATGTCTTACCCTAAACTAATTACATATTTTAATTAATTTATTAATTTTACTTTGAAATGCACCCTGAATTGGGTACCTCTAACTAATTACAAAGTGCTAAACTGTCCTGCAATAAACCATATCTCATTATTAAAGTTACAGTGATTGATAGTTTTTGTTGAAAGACAGTCCAGCAGCACCTTAGACTACAGCCTCAAAGTGATCGTGCAGTTGAATCAACTCGTCTGTTGAGCAGACACAACAAAAGTGTACATCATAACCTTTACATGAAGGTAGACTTAGTGGACAGTTCTGAGTCCATCAGGTCACACTTGGTGTTGTATTGCGTCTCCATGTGCGTCTCACCAGACCACTATTGATTGGATTTCACTTGCCTGCTGTGTATGCAAATAGTAATGTATAATGGCCACAGTGTTTTTACATAAAGAAGGAAGCATCTTAATGTCTATATGTGTCAAATTTAGAAAGGTCCAAATTAAAGAATTAAAGAAGTTTCTCCTGACTCACAAACTCACAGTTTGAGTCTGGGGACCTTCCCTGCATGTACTGGTGACTCTCTGCTGCATTTGTAAAATATGACATGGTCAATGAAATGTTGCTTTCTTTGATAAATTTAGTGTAAACAGTGAAATGAATTGAGACGGTGTGTTCAAACAGCTGCTAAATATTGGCAGGTAAGACACACTTTAGACACGGGCTGGTACAGCGATGTAACAATAGGGTCACATGTGGCCAGGACCACCTCTTTATGTGGTCTGAGCACCTGGACCTCAAAAAGCATTCAAATCTGTACTTAAAGCTTGTCTGCCTGTGATCAGATCACCCAGGATGGATGTTAATACCAGGTACAAACAGGTAGAACGAGCTGTTTGAAAACGTCACCTTGGGCTGAAGGAAATTGTGATTTGTCATTTTAGAGATTAAATGGTGCATTAATGGGTAATGAAAATATTAGTTAGTCACAGTCATGTTTACCTTAAGTTTCTATAAAATAAATCTTTTCCATTTGTTGCCCCTCTCTCTTTTTTGTACTTGTTGCCGTGTTTTCTCCTCAACCTTCACCTTCTTGCTGTCATTCTTGGACATACGCAGTCAGTCCTTGCTGTGACGCATCCATCACTAAATCATCTCTAACGAGTCTGTGGTCCCAGTGTATGCAGCAATGGCATGTGTGGCTGAGGAGGCATGTGTGTTTTCTAGTTCCCTCCTGTTTACTTGATCCTTATTTTATGTCTGTTAACGTAGAGCTTGTTAGAGAGACTTCCAGGCTGGTGACATGGGCCAAGACCCCGAACTCTGACCTTTTACTTCATAGTGCACATGCCAGACATTTCTAGGAATTTTGACTTCAGTCTCCAACCCAGTTATTGAAGAAATCTCACCTACCTGCTGTGTTCAAGACTACGTATTGTTTTATTTTTTTTTTTGTAATGCCAAAACAATTGCATGTGAATAAATACCAGCTTTTATTTTGCAGAGACACTGCAATGAGAACAGTATTTTGCATAGTAATGAATCTACATCTCTGTTTCTATCAGGGTTATCCGAGACCATGGGCTGATCAACCTGAGGAAATTCCAGAGTAAGTCCTCTTATGAAACTCATACGGGCTTTGCTGCGACGGTCTTCATAGCAACCCAGAGAGGCATCTGATATCTACCAGCCAAATTGCTGCTGAGGGTTTCTATGGATGCATGCAAACAACTCCTGCGTAATAACCACCGTTAACCTCTGTGGCCCCTCAGGCAGGCAAAGTGTGGCGACTGACGGAGCTCGCATTTACGATCAAGGCTGCAAATAGTCTACAGGGGCTGTGTGCCACAGCATAATTGCTTCACTGTGAATAGACCCCCGTGCAATGAGCGCTGCTCCAGTAATGACTGAAATGCAGCCTTCATTTATTGATCCACCTGTCACAGGTTGGATTTCGGTGAGCTCAGTAATGTAATTCTTTGCATCTCTTGGGGTTTTTTTTGCAGTAGAGGTCAAACAGACGGCGAGCGGCTGCTGATGTATTTTTCCAATTAAACCCTCTTTTGTTTTAAAACTATGTCCGACCACTCAGCCTGTTGTTATATCTCCACGTGTTGCTCCATGGAATTAAGTTCAAGCGTTCTCCCCCTCTGTTTTATTTATGTCTCCTCCAGCCTCTAGTTAGCCCTCCTCCTCCTCCTCCTTTTTTTCCCCCTCCACTCCCTTATCTCTCCAGTCTCTCAAGACAAAAGGGAACTCAGAGTAGCTGTAGTGCTGCAGACTGGTTGTCATGGAGACTGTCAAAGATTGTGTGTCTCCACTGTGTGTGTGTGTGTGTTCATGTGTGTGTCACATGCAATAATGGAAGCAGAATCCAAGCCTGGGGGGCTCACAGTATCATGTCTCAGTAACTGCTGGAGGCAGATTGACTGGCCGTGTTGTTTTAGAGCAGCGTTGTGTTTGAAGTCCTGTAACAGCAGTAAATGATTTAAGTTGTTTTGGGTTTTTTATTTGCCTTTGTTTGCAGTCAGTGTTTGTGTGCAACCATAGAGAAGTCTTGATGTCTTCTTGAGACGTGGACAACATCACCACTGTTGTCTTCAGAGTATGACTTAATGTACTTAGCCTGAGTTGGCAGCTGCTAATTAGCTCGCATTCAGGAGCCTGATGAAGGGACTTGACACACACGCACGCACACACACGCTCGCACACAGGCGCACACAACCACTCCTCTAACACCCCCACAATAGCTTTCCTCTCTGTCTTTGACACTTGTCTGTTACTCAGCAACATGGGTGCCGCTTTGAGACGAACACAACAAGCTCTTCAGACTGTGTATGTTTGTAGAGTGATTGGTGAATACACATCAGTGTGCTGCGACCAATCTGCAACCCTCTCGGGTAGATGGGGATTGTTTTTTTGTTTTGTTTTTTTTGTTTGTTTTTGTGGCAGCAAGGTCTCAGGGTCTGATGCTTTAATACATTTTTCCTGTTGTGCTCTTCAACCAGGCTCTGAATTAGTAAAAGGAAAAGAATCTTAAAAACAAAACTCAGCGTGAATCACTTTTGTGTTGGCCTCTTTCGAGACACTATTCTGTAAAAATGGTTGACAGTGATATCAAGAGGAAGAAATCAGATCTTCAGAGTTGAGCATTTTTTTGTTTATAAAAATATTAGTAGCGGATGCAGCAAAATAATAATAATTAACGGCGTAGACAAAAACAGGGTTTGAGTCAGAGAAATACTTTTAAAATGTTGTGTTACTACAACCTTTTAGCACTTAAAATCAAAGACAGAATCAAAACAATTTAGAGAGGATTGTTTGCTTTTTATATTCAAATGTCCAACAGAGTGATGGGTCTGTTTGTTGTTAAACAAGCTCACATTTCTGGTGCATCATAAAAAAATAAACAAATGGCAAATAATATTCATCTTAAAAGCTTCTAAACAATATATACAACTGAGTTCACAGGTGGAGAAATGCTCAGTTAATCATGTTAAATGTGCACTGTGAAAAGATACCAGGAGGGTTGAGAGTTTAGCGCAGTGTAATCAGTGGTTTGAATGCAACATACAGATCTATACAGTCTGTTCTGTAACTCCTCAGACGGCTGCCTGAAGAGATCATAATGCAGAGCAGCCACAGAATAACATAACGAGATAATGTGATGATAGACAGCAAAATGAAAAATCTGCATGTTAACAGCTGATCCCTGATGGTGGGACGGGGGAAATCTAAATAAGAAATAATTAACTGCACTTCTCCTCGAATTCACAAAAAAAAAAAAAATCCCAAACTGTCGATGTGTAAAAGTGTCTGAGGAGGTGGATTTTTTTTTTTTGTTGTTTTTCATGCTTCTGGGTTATATTTGTTCATATCCAGTGCCCACTCACGTCTCTGCTCTCTCTCATTCAGTGCAGGAGCGATGCTACCCAAAGGAGGTGCAGGAGCTGTATGAAGTCATGAGACGATTTGCCAGAGTGATTGGGCCGATTGAACACGACAAATTCATCGAAAGTCACGCGTGTTAGTATCTGGATGGGCTCTGGGAGCGTATGCAACGGGCACAAACACACAGAATTATTATAGAATTTACAACTCTTGCCAAACCGGCTCAACGTTACTAAGTAATTGTGGCTTCAAAAGATGTTATTTTTGATTTTCACGTGAAGGTGAGGTCAGACTACATACATACAGATGACGAATTAAAGGAAGAAACAGCATAAAGTGTCTCACTAAGATCCTCTAGGAACCTTCAGGACAGCCTCAGCGCTGTTTCACTTAATGCTGGATGGTTTCTAATGCATTGTTCTGAAATGAGTTCAAGTCTGAGGATTGTGAAGGTCACATTTTGAGATTCTCATAGTTCTCATTATGTGAGTTAATGATGTGTCTTTCCTCATTTATGTAAGTTTTTCCTTTAAGTCTCAATCTTTTTCCTTTATGTAAAACAAGTGTACAAGTGTCCATCCTTTGCTTTAAATGTGTCCACATTTTGTCGTCAATGCGCGCGCTGCAGCTGTGTGATTCAGTGTTTGCTGGCTTGAAATTTGGCTTGTGCTGCTGATGAAACTACAAAATGCTTCTATACTGTGTTGGATGACGTGTTGCGGCTGGTGAGACTTGAGCTTTGGTCGTGTCACACAGAGTTCAGGGGCCTCTCTTTGTGACAGTATGTACAGATTTGCCTTCATCTTCTTTTCCTTTACAGTGGAGTTCGAGCTGAGGAGGGAGATCCACAGGCTGCAGGAGTACAGAAAAGCGGGAATCAAGTCTTTCTGCAGTGAGTCTGTTTTGACCTTTCCACTCTTCGCTTCAACAAAACGGAACTTTAAAGTTGCGTGCCTCAGCAGGGAAAATGTATTTCTATTCAGATTCGAGCTACGCTGAGGTCTTCATTTTTAGTTTGGCGTTTTAATTATTATTCACAGCAGCGCAGTGTGTCAGGTCTTTGGATCATTTTTTAGAATTACAGTGTTTGGATGTTTGGCTAGTGTGTTGATGCATGGCGCACAAAGGAAAGCTTAACTGAATATTTTATTTAGCTGCTGCATCAGCTGCTCTTGGAATAATGTCAGAGAATTGTTAGCAGAATTAACAAAGACTTGAATGTTATGCCGTTTATGTAATCATTTCAGTAAACTTAGCCTTGATGATTCATGAAAAGCAACGTCGTCTCACCTGAAAATTTCCCATCATCCCACTGAGGGTCCCCACTGACATCTCTGTGTGATCACTCCCAGGTGCCAGAGTGTATGAGAGGGTGAAGTGGATGCGGGAGGACGAGCGCAGGAAGCGAACCATGTTGTGTGAGGTGCTGCAGTACATCCAGGACAGCAAAGCCTGCCAGCAGTGGCTCAGTAAACAGGCTGCAATGTGAGACTCCAAACTTCCTTGTTACCCAGTGTGTAATCTCGGGGCCGGTGAAGGCGGGCTCCCAGGAGGCACTGACCTCTATCATCACACCGCACCAGGCGTGCTGAGATGAATAGAGCAGACGTTTATATTACTGTGCGACCCACTTCGGCCTCGATGTCTTCAGTATTTTTAGTCTTTTTAATGTGCTGCTGCTCTTGTTTTTTTTTTTCCATCCAAGGCCTTTTCTTTGGGTGGAATCCAAGTTCTTCTAATTATTCTACCTTGAAAAAAATTCTTGAATGCAATGATTCATCTTTTTTGGATGGTAATCCTGGAATGACGGTAGTGAACAAAGCCCAGAAATGCTGTGTGTAAGTGGGATATGTGTGTGTGTGTGTATATAAATAATATTGTAGAGATGCTAACACTATTCTTTCTGAATACAGAGACGCTGGCATCACTCCAGCTGTCACAACAATCACAGTGTCAGGTATGAAGCCTCTTTCCACCTTTCCCTCTGTACTCCCTCCTGTCTGTCGTCTTGGCATGGCCCAAGGCACAGTCACATTAATGCAGACGCTCCTCCATAAATACACTCGAAAAATAGGCCCCTGCATGCATATTCATCTCACTGTTTTTCCTTTCAAATTAGCTGCCTTTCCTTAACCTCTGCCGCACAAATGGGGCACACACTCCCACGCGGCTATATTTACACAATCTGCACACCGTAAATATTTGTTCCCGTCTCTTCTATAGCAAAAAAAAATTAGCTGCATGTCAGCTTGCTATTAAGTTATCTGAAGTCTAGACCAACACTTGGGTGCCGCATGCCTGTTTGACTGTTGTTGAATTTGTCCTCCACAGCAACAGGTAGGCGGAGCGCACCTCCTCTCAACCTGACCGGGCTGCCGGGGACGGAGAAACTCAATGAGCGAGAGAAGGAGGTACAGCTCTCTCTTCTTTCTGCCTGTCACACGGCTGTGTCAAACAGCGAAACAGTCGAAAGGTCACAGTCAAACACGAGGAACGTGGGCCTGCGTCGGACACGTGCAGTCCTATACAAATGCGTGCAGATAACAGGTTTAAATATATTCCTTAAGGATTTACTAGTCAGCTTTTCATGGAAAATCCACACTTCTAGTAGGTGAAGTAATAGTACAAATGCAGCAGTGAGGAAGATCATTACAGGTATTTGTTCATAAGCCGAAGTACCGGACAAATTAAGAGGAAGAGTTGGCAGGATTCATCATCTGGGAACCATGAAAATCAGTATAGAATTTAGTGATAGGGCAACAGTTGTCGAGATAAAGTCAGTCTGGACCAAACAGGTGGATAGACGGACGTTTGACCTTCTGATGGGTTGCTGCATAGAGTGTGTGTGATCTTTTGTTTCAGAAAAGTATTAAAAAGTGGTTGACTCTACGTGCTTTCTACCAGACGCCTTAAATAAAATGTATATGTTTTCAAATGTATTTTGCTAACCATTGTATCTGTTTTGTGCTTGTAGTTATGTCAGGTGGTGCGACTGGTGCCAGGGGCCTACCTGGAATATAAGCAGGCCTTGCTGAACGAGTGCAGACGGCAGGGTGGGCTGCGGCTCGCGCAGGCCCGAGCCCTGATCAAGATCGACGTCAACAAGACTCGCAAAATCTACGATTTCCTAATCAAAGAGGGCTACATCACGAAGGCTTAGGAACATTTGATTATAGCCCAGGGGAGATTGGATTGTGGTTAGTTTTTTGTTTTTTTTGTCCTCTAACATCGTAAGTCCGTGTTTTGTAAGAGGTTCATAATGTTGCTGCTCCTTTTGAAATTTTGTAACATTTGAAGGTGTTGTGTTTATGAGTGTAAAATGTGTTAAAAATATCTCTGTACAATTCTCTATAAGGAGAACAGGCTCATATTAAAATGAGGATGTATTTATTTCTCCTGTCATAAAATGTTTAAAAAATATATTTGGTGTGTATGTTGATGTTTTAACTGAAACAAAATTAACTCTTCTTGGACTGAAATGTCATTATTAAATCATTATTATCATTAGGGAAGTGGAGATTGATCAGCTGGTACTCAGCTGAACATGCAAAACCGTGAAATGTTTGAACAAGTGAAAATACAGTGAAACATATGAAAGATAAGATTTCTAATAGTAAATTAATATTCACTGCAGTTTAATTGGAGTAGATGTTCAAAGAGAAAAATCCTCCAGAAATGAACAACTGCGTATTAATTTAACTAACTGAACTGTGATAAGTGAAACATACCTAGAACATGAATGGGAAATTAGAAACGTGTAAAATAAAATGTTTTTAAGGCAGACTTTGCTTGCACGGCATCTTAACAAAACCACACAAATGATGTCTGTTTACCTGCTGGAAGCCGGCAGGAGAGTCGATGGATACGAATCAGCCTTGACACCAGACAAACAGCTTCATAAGCTCAGAATATATTGATCCCCTGTCAGCTTTAAACTCGATACAAAATGCAAACCTGTGTTTTCCTGTATAAAGTAAAATATAATAGATTCCCGTCATGTAACAACCACTACATGTTTCCATATGATGGATGATCCACAGGGACGTTGAGCGTCACACACTGCAGCCTGATCAGTGCTGATCTGACACTCTTGTCGGCGTTTTTGAACGATGCTCCACAGTGACACAGTGGCATCAATGACTCCTTTGTGATCCTTTCTGTCTCCCATCTGTGGACGCGTGGGCGCAGCGTGACGTGGGAGAGCCGTGACGAATCTAACGCAGGAATGAGGCCAACCAGCCTCTGACGGGCTTATCTGAGCAGCGAGCAGCCGTCACATCAACCTGAGCTAACGGCTTGATTATAACAGCACATTCAACCTTTGATGATAAGGACAGGATGGCTGTGGAGGAGCACCTGAACTGAAACACTGAAATGCAGGGATTTAAGAGGATGTGCAGACGCTCAGGCCTTTTTATTCCTCCATGTGTCTTACTGAACTAAGGTTTCACAACAAACGAGAAGCAGCAGAGAAAATTACTCCCTTCATTTTCTGCTCATTACACAGGATAGTTTTCCCTCATGTCACACTTAGCATCTTTACCCAAGACTCATTCCCACCCAGCCTCCAACAAACTGCACTTGGATCTATCCTATTCGCCCTTTCGTTTCCCATTTAAAGCTTATAGATGCAGACAGTGGCAGTTGGTGTTTGCGTCTGTGGTCAAAGCTGACGAACAATGTGACCTGAATTTTGTGAATTCAAAAGTGAGGCCCTGGAATTAGAACAAACTCCACACTGATCTCAGTCTGGTCTTTCCTATGACTGATGAGCAACAGACAAACATTTTTTTGTTTTTTATGTGTCACAAAAAACAGAGAAGAAGACGTTTTAAAATCAACATGGACATGCAGGGATCCAACAGGGCACTGAACATGTCACATTATGATGCCACAGAGGACAAAACGCATCCAAATGTGATGCGTCTCTGCCACTGCGATCTTGCAGTGAAGGTTCTGGCTCATTGAAACAGCAGAACCTGCCAGGCGTCTGTGCTGCTTTTGGATGTTCTAATGAAAATGATGCCAAAACCAAGCAACGGGGAATAACATTTCACAGTTGCGAGGTTATATTACAATATTTTGTTATCATCAACGTGTGGACTTTGATATCACAATAAATATTCTACCTTTAAGGCTAATATAAAGTTAAGTGACATTCTAGTTTGTGTCAGATAAAGAAAAAACATATATTTTTATTCTCTTCAAGTGATATTATATTTTGCTGGTTTACATATGTTGTACATGCAATAGGAGGCTAAGCTTTCCTGTACCAAGTCATGGTAGTCATGGGAGGAGTCGTGACACACACTCAAACAGAAGCTGTGTGTGCATATCTATGCTAACACAACAGCCACAGTGGAGCAATCATCTCCAGCTGTGATGAACACATTTAATTGTGATGTCATATCCTGTTTCCATCACTTCTCCAGTGATTGTGCACTACAACCAGCACGTGATGAGTTGGGCTCTGCTGGTCCAAGGTTTCAGCAATGAGACCAGGATGAGGATGAGACCATCCTGTTATTGGGGATTGTAAAATGGTAATCAAAACAAAGTAGACATTTGCTCTCATGGGATTGATTAGGAAGCTTTGTTGAACCAATATTTCAGAGGCACTGACACATTACTCCATTAAACACCAGCTGTTAATGTGGTATCCAAGTGTATATCCATGAGAACATCCAGCAGTGATGTCACAGTGAAACACGCACGTCCGGCAGTGACGTCACAGTTGAACAAACACGTTCAATTCGCCATTTTCACTTGGCAGCCACTTTCCTCTGACATTTTCCTCAGGACTGTAAGCTGGGACAGAGTCGTACTGCTGTGTTCCACGATGCGATGCGATGCAGCAGCATAAAAATTAAAATGGACGTCGGGCCATAGTTTAATTGTTGGCTTTGATTTTAACTCACCTACCCCTTCAATGCCCAGAGTAATTAATATATATGTTTAATACATATTCATTTAAATCTTAGATTATTGTGGACATAACCCATAGGCGTAACGCTTTAGTTTTCTCTCAGTCTGTGACTCAAGAGGTAGTACGTGAGTTAAGACAACACCAGCAGATGACAGAAGCCGTTTTTCAAAATCAGGTGCACCGAATTTCAACATTCAGATCAAATGCAGCAAAAATAGAAGACACAGCACGATCAGCTTATGGGTTAATGGTCCTTTTTATGCTGCACTGATCACATTTACTCACCATACAGGATACATCTGACATTGCCAGTCAAGCTGAGCAGACTCCTCGCCTGTTTCACCCAGCACATGTTGAGTCATGGCCCCATCTCCGTCGCTGTAGAGACTGTGCTGTAGTGGCAGGAGCAGCAGATGGAGCAGATGTTAGTGTCAACACTCTGCATGTGTGCAGAGATGCAGCATTTCTCAACCCACCCACACGCTGTCTTCTGGGACACACTGTTTGCCTCCTGCTCTCCGATGGGCTCGGGCTCAGAAGGACTGCGATGGTAAAGGGCTGCTGACGTCCTTTTTATTGGTGTTGATATGATAAACATCAGACAATGAGACTGGAACAGGCACATTGTGACAGGTTGCAGACTATTTTAAAATCTCGAGCACATGTTACGAGATAGATAATTAGGATCATGGAAATCAAAGATAATCTCTGTCAGGATTAATTCTTTTCCGGCATTTGTCAGTATTGCAAATTAACAAAAAACAAACTGAAACAAAATCCTTCCAACAAGACTAATGCTTTTCAGATGGAGATTAGAAAGTGAGCAAAAGCATGTTTTTTGTAACGTTGATGTGGTTTTCATGTTACTGGCTTGCGGGTGGAAATCGTGTTGTGTTGCCTTAAGTATGTGTACACAAACAATAACACTCGATGATTAATAAAGAAGAAGAAGAAGCTCTTTCATCTTAAATGCTGTTGTACTACTGGCTAAAACATCACTTTTGATGTGAGAATAAAAGAAAGTCTGAAGTTTGATCTTTGTGGCTTTTGTTTGGCATCAGTTAGGAGCACATCTAGAAAACTATGCTCAACTTTATTGTTTAGTGTTTTTATTATAATTTAGGCTTTTAGGATTTTTGTTAAACTATTATTATTTTGTGTTAGTGTGTGCTTGGTTATATGTTGATTGTCCATTATTATTTTTTATCAATGATTTAAAAATAAAAAAGAAATGTGCTAATTTGCTGTGGATTTTATCTCTATGTAATAAGCTGCATGCAGACACGTTCTCTCGTAATCTTGGAGCTATTTTGGTTTGTTAGAACAGCAAAGTAGGCTGCCATGTTTTGTAATAAAAAGAAAACACAACTCTCCTGAGAAAAATCAATCCATTGGTTTTAGAGCTTCTCCTCTGCCGGTGTCTCATTGATTTTTAACATTGCTGCTATTCTGAGAAAAGGGAAAAAGATGTCTTCCACATATTTGTTCTGTGCTGTTGTAACCCTCTGTGAAGGGACAAACTCCAACACACACACACACACACACACACACGCTCTGCTTTAGCCATCATTGCCAGGTAGTGATTAGCACAGAGGTGAACCCATCAACACAAGAGGTTACCTTGGCAACCAGGTCTGTGGCATACTGAAGGAGGCGGTGATGAGGAGGGGCAGGGGGCAGCTCTGTGGACACACGCACGCACACAGACACACACAAACACGCGCACACACCCTGTTGCTCGCGCTCATTTGCTGGGCAGAAAAGTCGTGACTAACCAGAGCCCCCCCCCCCCCCACACACACACACACACACACCCATCTGTGTACGTGCTTTTTCTCACTGACTCGCTATCATGGAAGAAAGGCAGCAAAATAAAAGCAACCCATTCAGCATTCAGCAAGAAATAATATTGGAAAAGGATATGATAACCTCTACTGTGTTTATTTTTTCTCTTCATGGACGGATGGCAACAGGATGCGTGTGTGTGTGTGTGTGTGTGTGAATGTGTTTGATGTAAGAGCAGCACTGATCAGAGCGACGGGGAGGCTGCACGCTGCGCTCAGCCACCTCGTCGCTCTCACAGGTTGCCACAGCAAACACTTAGATCCCATGTCTATTTACCACCGTCACAGCTGGCGCGATGGGGACACCGGCGGGATCAACAGCAACTTTATTTAGACCCTCCACACCCCAACCCCACGCTCCTCCTCCTCCTCCTCCTGCAACGCCAGGTCGAGCATCTCCACCGCTGCCGACCACAAAGTGCTTTCCATCCTCCTCATCTTACCACCCCTCGACACATCGGTCACACACCTCAGCACGGACTGAAATAAACACGTCTATAGTGTTACCAGCCAGCCGAGATCATCGTGGAGATTTACAGTGTACCTTCACACACTCAGTTTTATTTTCTCACGGATGTTCATTCATCAACTTATTGGCGGACGGCACAGATGCTCTGATAATCTGTTGAAGCTTTGGCCTCCTCAGGCTGGACTCCGAGCTTGTGCCAAGCATGTTTTGTTTTTATTTTTTCTGCTTTAGCTCTCACAGCAGGCCTCTGAAGTGCGCGATGTGATCGTCAGCGCTCTCCCTGAACTGAGTGAATTGGACCTCTGCGCTCATAATTTACTATTTGGATGAAGAGATCCCTGCTGGCTCTCGGAAAGAGTAAATAAGTAGCCATAGCTGAACAGCACAGGTTATTGAGTGATGTGCAGAGGATTTTTACAGTTAAATCACCGTGGCAACCTCTGCACTGTCAAAGCCATCAGTTATCGTGTGTTACAGGCGGTCAGGGTTAATCAATGTCACTCCCCGCCTCATTCAGAGCAGACAGCTCCTTCAGAACGTGGCTGCAGGTGCTTGTTATTACGGTGATGGTGTCATTGTAAATTTTCAGCCTCCACGGCAGCCTGTGGAGCCATATTAAACAGGAGAGTCTTCCCAGAATGCCTCTGACTCATCTGACATTTCAGTCTGAACCCCAGTCACCGTCTCTGCAGCCTGCAGCTCCGTCTTTCTCCCTCTCTTATCTCTCCATCCATCTCTCTCTGGCTTTTCACTGTTCTAATTCAAGGTTACCACTTTTTAAACATCTGTCATCCCATTCTTTTTTCTTTTTTCTTTTTTCTTTTTACTTCTTGCTCATTCAGTTCTCAGACATTTTATGTCACCATTTCCTCCTTCAGCTCTTTAAACATTCATCAGGTGAATTTCAATCAAAGTTATCTGTCCTCTGCACTGTAAAAAGGATGCATAGCATTCCAAGTACAGGGTCAGAAATCAGAGCCAGGACTATCAGTCCGTCTCCTTTTTATCCTCGTATTGCAGAAACAGTCACCCTTGCACCAGTTTTTGTGGTTGCAACGCCTGGTGCTGCTGCTGTTTGTTTCCAGTTGATTGAATTTGGAATGTAATTAGGAGTGACTCTGAGGCAGGGGCCATGGGTTTATGGATAGCGTAATATCTCCCCCAGGAGCCCTCTGAAATAGGATTGACTTTGGAAGGCATGTCTAATTATGATTTTGTACACGGATATGTTCACTGAAGACAGGAGATGCAGCTGCAGTTTTGAAGGTCTCTGAGTTGGGGCCATATAGGTGGTCAAAACGTCTCGCTGTCTCAAGCTCTGCGAGCATATCAAGCTGTTTCCTCCAGGGCAGGGCATAATGAGATCTGAAGTAACAGACCTAAAGAACGGACAGTATATTTGTTTTCCATACACGCCTGTGGCCCACTATGCCAGGGCAACATTTAAATTGGTAATGTGTGCATTTGTGTGCGTGCTAAACAAGAACATGAAATTAGATTTCAAATCAGCAGCATCCTGAAATGAGGACATATTGCCTGGGCCACTGCGGGGTGTGATCCTACATTGTTTACTGCATCTGAAACTCGTGGGTTTTACAAGTTCAAGGCCTGAAGCATGATCACACAGTACTCGGCAGGACTTCAAATAAACGGGTGAATGTTGATGCTACTGTATCAGCTGATCCTCTTCTGTCATTTGTATGAGGCAGCTGTCTGTCGGTTCTATTAAAACACATCAGTGCCAGTGAAGTTTAGTGACTTAATGCTAAATGAGGATGCTGAGTTTCATGCTGCAGCCTGAGGTTATTTCACCAGCTGCAGCTCTTTCCATAATACTGTAGCAATGCAAAATAAAGCACATATCTTTATAACCAGGCTTTAATTTGAGGTCCCTTTTTGTCGTTGCTGTTTTAATCTGTGAGGCACCTCAGGCCGCATGTTTGTATGAAAGGCACTGTTCAAGCAAAGTTGAATTAAATTAAATAAATTAAGGAGGATTTGATGTTATCTGCCAGGTTGGCCAGTCATTGTAGAGAAAGCTTTGTTTTGTGATCTCTTAAAATACATGACATTTCTTTTCAGTGCATGAAATTTTTGTTACAGGATTTGGTTGGCAGCTACTCAGAAGTGATCTAAGTGGGGGGGTTTCAGCTGGAGGAATCTGGACTCGTGACCTCTGTATCTCTAAAACACTGTCTCCAGCCCTGTGTGTCCAGTTTTAGATTATTTGAAATTTGGAGGAGAACAAAAAGCTTGTTTAGAAAGTCATTAAAAATGCATTTCAGTCAGCCGGTGATGATTCCATCAACAGACAAGAGGTTTGTTTGTTCTGTAGTCGCATCTCACCAATAGTTTTTAGCATTGTGCTCTGGGGAGGTGCTTGTTCCTCCATCACATGGTATGAAGTGTAATTGATGCCAGAGACAGAGGGTGAACTGGACTGCTCACAGACTCCGTATGAAAGGCGATTGTTTTCTCAAACATCTTTCCATTCACTCTGCCGACTTCAGACATTTCACCAAGGAAAGAAAAACAACGGCTGCAAGGATGTGTTGGAACATGTAATTTTTAACTTGTTGATTTTTTTAAATTGTACTATAAAAAGGTATGTACTCAGCAACACTCAGCTTTTGTCTAGCTGCACGGTAAACTGTAAACTCCAAGCTGCCTGCAGGTTGCCTGTATGATCAGAACACATAAAACTCATTCATTCCTATGTGCAAGCAGGAGAGAGGTGGGTGTTTTCTGCCCAGCATCCTCAGGGGGGCAGTAACGAGCTCACCAGGACTGGAAACACCAGAATGAGGTGAGGAAGATACACAACACTCAGAAACTACTTGGATGAGCTGTACTAAGATGAGATTTGGGCTTCATCAGAAGTGTTTTCTCACACTAAGTTTCAGTTTAATAAGAGATGAAACCTTCAAGGATGAGGACCACCTGGTTGGCTTTGTAAACCAGCGCCTGGTTAACCTGCAGTGCACAGTCTCTTCCCCAAAGTTTTCCACAGGAGCCAACCTGGGTTGGGCTTGGACCGACTGGTTAATGCTTGGTTGCAAAAGGCAAAGCGTGGACTCCTGACTGCTGCTCCTCCCGCCTCCTCCTCCTCCTCCTCTGTGCGGCACTGATCACTCCTCATAGCCTTCAGAGGCTGCGCTGCCCTGTAACACGCCGCTCCTGCCAGCGGAGAACCAGGCGGATACACCGATGGCTCGTATTTCTGTTGACTTTCACATTATGTTGTTGTGTGTCGCAGTTTGTCTCCCACCACCTGGCTTCTCGCCATCAGCCTGGCCGGCTGTATGATCGGACTGACTGAAGGTTAATGTCCGGAGTGTGACAGCAGCCAAGCGGATTGGTGCAGGCGGTGAATGCGCTTTGAAAACCTCCATCTCTGCCCGACTGAGAGTCGCCTGGTAAGTTGAGTTTTTCCATCTGATGGAGACAGTTTATCGGCGTCATTTTGACGTGACACAACACTGGTTTTAATTTAAAGTCAAGCAAAGCATTGATGTAGATCTGTTGGCTTTAATTGTGTCGTGCGCATGTACGTGCGGCTTTTAATCTGATCAGTTTCATGATGTAAGATGGGTGAAATTGAAGAAACGAGCGCACCTGCCGCCACACTTTTGTGATGCCTTTAAGGAAGACACGTTACTGCATTCGTTCCTGTTGTTTATGGCTGTGAACGTGACACCAACATGTGGCTGCTTATTTTTTTTTTAAAAAAAACCCCAACAACAACCAAAAACATATTTGAGACCTACTGGGATCTATTTTCCGACACCTGAACTTGTCAACGCACGCACACCTCGCGTCAGGCGCACGAGGGCCGGTCCTCACTCAGGGCTCAATCTATAAACTGTTAAACTTGAGTAGTCATTCACTTAAAGCTCCACATTTTCACTGCAGCTGTGAAAGACACGGCCCGTGTTGCACTTCCTTCCTGTCCGTGAAGAAGCATCAGCTGAAAGATGTAAGAAGTTTTTAAAACAACATTGATTTTACACAGAGTTGAGCACATCCACGTAGTGCTGTGCAGTAATGGCCTGATCGCCACATGATTCTCCCTTAGGTTAAACTATCGTCAGTATTAAGCATGCAAGTGATGATTGCTTTCATATTATCAAAGAATCTGCAGCTTATATTCTCAGTTAATCGATTATTTCGTCCACGTCCATTTCAATTTCATTTCATTTTCAAAGGACTTGTTTTAATAGGCTACCATATTACTTTTTTCTATTAGAGATGAAGCAGCCAATCCCACATCAAAGTGGTTAGAGCCAGATTCTTATTTATTTATTTATGGGGGGGGCATTTTCACTTGATAAAATGACAAAATGTTACTAAGCTTTCCAAATACTTGCAGATTCATTTTCAGATGTACTTATCATTTCAGCTCTATTTGATATTCACTGTTCGTAGCAGCAATTATGGGTAATGATGAGTCTGTCTCATTAGATTTTTCAACTCTTTTTTTTTTTTTTTTTTTCATTGTTCAAAAGTGGAGTCACTCCGATTATCCGTCTCATCCATCCGCTGCAGTGGTGGTTGCTCCTACGAGCGAGGAATCGTGTGTATGTGCGCTCGCCATCTCTCGCTACGTGACACGTGGCCTTGTGTGGTCTCAGGCGTTTCATGTGAGTTTACACGTGTCGTGTGACATGTTGAGCGGCACCCGGTCCCTGCTGTTGCATGAAGGTGCCAAAGCCAAACCCTGTCCTTGAACCTGCTGGTTCTACTCTTATGCTGACTTTGCTTCTTTGCGGTTGACATAAAGCGTTCTTGTCATTTGTGAAGCTGCAGTCCACTCGCATTTGGATGCATCTGAGAAGCAATGCCCTGCCTCCAAAAAGGACCACCCTTGCCATTGCTTCTCATTTTCTCACGATTATCATCTTGACTGTAGGCAGCAGAGTCACTTTCAGAGACTGAATAGATGGATTGTCCTCGATTGTGAGACAGTGCTGAGAACAGCGTGTCTGTTCCCACCTTTTGTGGTTATCTCAACGTTTTCATTCATCTTATTCTGCGGCGTGAGGGAGTGTCAGCCAGGAATTTGATGTTAACCGAGTCCAAGTCTCAGCTCAGATGCGGTTGTCGCTGAGGTTTTTCTGTTAGGTGTCGTGTTTGCAGCTTTAGTTTTCCAGCAGGAGGGTCACGTTTCCAATTTGTGTCAGCGGAGGTGGAACCGGACCCCTGAGGAATCTCTCTTCAGAGAGAGTAACGGAGATGGTTATAAGGCGATTTGTGAGGTGGGACCACCTGTTGACAGTTTCACTCTGAATGATTGGGGGGGGGGGGATAACATGAAGACAAGAAGAACAAGAAATATAGTTTGGGATGTGTGTTAACACAAAGAAATGTCCTCCACTGACCCTCCTCCCCTAATCTGTGTCTATTTTTCACTTAATCCTCACATTAAATTTGATTGACAGCACGCTGCAGTATCCCCACTATCTCCAACATTACAGTAGATTTTTATGTGGTGACAGCCTCTGCATAATTCTCCCTCCTCCGCTCTGTGCAGCCTCCGTCCTGCCCTGCCCAGGGTATAAATAACCATGTGGATGGAGCAAATCTCAGCAAAGCCCGGCGCTGTGGTGCAACAGCACTTTGGAGAGGGCCGGGGATTATTTGGTGCTCTTATCTTCCTCGTCTCTTCATTGACTTATACTGTGGTCAGTAGGTTGCTGCAGCAACAGAGTTTGCACTTATCTCAGCTGATGGTATACTGCGTGTTGTCTGTCTCCATGAATTAATGCATCAGCTAATGCATCCCACTCAAACCGAAAAATGTCTTTTTCGGTTTCAGGAAGATGTCACAGTTACACCAGGCTCTGATGTGCTGCCCACATCACCCATTCAGATAAGTCTGGTGTTGCTCTCATCAAATGCGAAAACAGTCGAGCCGATCGGAGCTTTGTGGGTCGGATTTGGTAGGAAAGCATCCACGCGGCTGTATAGAATGTTGTAAATCAGATTCAAGATGTTTCTGGCCACAGCATGTTGTAAACCCTCTGGACTGTAGTGTGAAATGGGCTTAGAAGGGCTTTTTATGGCTGAAGAGACTGAAGCAAAACAGTTTGGGCTGTAAGACCAAAACAATAAGCTGAAAGGTGCTAAAATGCTGTGTAAAGCTGCACCATCTTCTCTGTGTGTTTACCCCAAAAAGCTGCATTTTCAAATCAAACACAGTAGTTTTAAAATATGTATTAGTGCCGCTGTAACTGCTCATGGAAAAACCACTTCTGCATCCGTGTTGAACCCCGAGAACCCCCGAACAAAGAGGATGTGACCAATAAAAACCCGACGTGAGAGTGAATAACACAGTGGAAAACAAACAGCAGTTGAGTGTGATTATCAGGCTGCAGCAGCTTTTTACTGGTGCATTTCCTGTTTGTCTTCGTGATTTCCATATTACATTTGTTTCTCAAACTACAAGGGCTCATTGTGCCGTGTTAAACGCTGCACCTACCAATTATTTTCATTAGAGATTATCAACCTGCTGATGAGTTTGTAGATAAATCAGTTGGCCAAGTTGAAAACCCAAAGATTACCTTTCACTAAGACAAAGAGAAGCAGCAAATCGTCATTGAAGATGGGGACTGTTTGCTAGTGTTGTTGTTTAGTAGTGTTTTACATTAACATACCGACAGTGTACAACACAGACCAACACGATGGGAGATATTTTCTCCTGCCTAGTTGTTATGTAGTATTTGCAGGAGAATCTCCTGCTCTGATGTCTCTAACCACCTGCTGATGAGGTCTGATGGCAACACTCGTTTTCCAGAGTCTGGATCACTGTATCTGTTGTCTCATCACCAGTGGCGACCAGCGCAGGGGAAGGTGGAATCAGCCTCACCACAGCGCGATCATGGCAACCATTTCAGAGACAAAGTGCAGTGTGATTGGCAAGCGGGGGCGAGCCCGGACAAACTGTGCCTCGGCGGGGACGGAGGAGAGTGTTGTTTTTAGCCTTTGATCCTTTTTTTTGTTGGTCCACGCTGAGGTGGCAAAGCTGTGATCGATAGGAGGAGAGGGTATAGAGGAGGTTGGAGATTTTCTTTGTTTTTTTTTTTGCACTTTGGAAGGAGACAGTGAAGCAAAGAAGCTCCGAACCTTTCAGGAGGTGAGGATTAACTTGAGAAAAAAACCCAAAAAAACAGTATTTCTGTTCAGACGGGATACCTGCTTTTCTATTCTCATCTAAGCATTATGTGATAAAACTATTAAAAGCTGCGATTAGAACCTGCTTCCTGTAGGTAGGGAGAAATAAAAGATTTGGCAGCTGACGTGTCTGTTTCGGCTTTTTACGACGTAACATTTAAAGCAGCAATTCCCAACTGTTTTGTCTTGCGATCCGTTAAAACAAAACAATCTACTTGAGACCCTTTGATCCAAAAAGGAATCTTTTTTTTATAAATATTTGTTAGAAGGAAAAATTATCCAGTAATTCGTTAGAAAACATAATTTTATGGAGCATTTGTTTTATTTTTCTGGCTCCCATCCCGTTAAAGCCGTTTGTGTGTCCAGACTTTGGGAACCACTGATTTAACACATGAGGTTATGCAGATTTGTCTCTGGATCACTGAGCTGTCTCCATTGTCACGGTATTGTCAGTCATGCAGATGTATTTAAATTCACATCTTTCCACTCATGCATTTGACTACAATTTAATGAATCAATAACAATAATCCCGATCTGCCTCTGCAGACTGTCCCCAGGTGACAGCAGGCGACTTTCTTCTGCGGGTTGAATTAGAGTTTAAAACAGTTGACCCGTGTGTCTTGTTAAACAGACTGTAGCAGAAAAGGAAAGGGAAAAAAAAACCCCTCCCAGCCAGACTCGTGCACATGGTGTGGAGGACGAGTGCAGCAGCGTGTCGCAGTAGTGCCTGAAGCCGCGGGCTTTTTGCTGGTAACTTAAGTATTAACGCAGGAGGCCATTTCCATCATATGTGGTGCAGCCAGAGAAGTCCCATTACACTTCCTGTAATATCTTTTTATTCACCATCTGTGGAGTGCTCCTCATGTTCATGTCACAGCTCATAAATGGAAGACAGTTTTAATCAGCCTTTTCCAAAAAAGAAAATGGAATTAAATTAAGGAACTTTTTTGAGTTAAAACGACGTGTGTTAGCAGCACACTTTTGTGTGATTTTGCGGTATATGATTACTTTCCACCCTGCCGTTTGGTGCAATCCAAAATGACATTAAACAGCAGCAGTAGCCGGAGAGGCGAGAGATGTAATCCGTGTGTGAGGGCTGTGGATGGATGAACACGAGATGAGGTGAGCGTGTGCCTCCTGGGGGTCCGTGCTCACATGGCGGAGGGAGTCACGTCTCGGCGTGCAGCTCGGAGGCCATTCGACCTCAGTGTAGAGACGCATACAGTAGACTGGTCTCTCAGGCTGAGATACAAACACTTTCTGTGTGTCTGTAGATGCATGAAAACCCTTTGATGTAATTGTAAAGTGAAAACCAGTTTGTCACAGCTTCACAGCAGCGTGTTTTTGAATCAGTCAACTACTGTGACAGATCTTTAATTGTTTCGTCTGTCTGGTGTTAGCTGAAAGACTCAGACTGCAGAATAACATTTCCTGTCTCAGCACAGGATTGTAGCACGGTTGTTTTGGAGTCTTTGCGAACAGCAGCGATGCCACTCGTCCTTGTTAGGTGTTTGTATGTTTGTCAGTCTGAGTGCTCAGCCTACAGTGAAACAGAAAAATGTTTAATTTAGACTGAAGGTGAAATCTGTTTGTGTGTTCCAGGAGCTGTCTGGCTGCACTCCCATGACTCTGAGCTCCTGAAGAGTTAGAAGATTTCGAAAAAGAAAAAGAAAGAAAACGTTCGCCATCACTCTCACAGCCCACTTGATTCCTCTATGGGTTCCCGCAGTCAAGGCTTCTTCCACCATCATCACCACCACCACCGCAGCTCCATGGTTCCCACTACGGTGCCCAGGCTGCTGCCTGAGAATGGCAGCCTGCTGGGGGGCATCGCGCAAATCACCCCCAATCTCTTCCTCAGCAGAGGTAACGTGGCATCCAACCGCAGCCTGCTGCTGTCCAAAGGCATCACCTGTGTGGTCAACGCCACCATTGAGCTCCCCAACTTCAACTGGCCTCATATGGAGTATGTAAAGGTCCCTCTGGCAGACATGCCCCACTCCCCCATCTCCTTGTACTTCGACAGTGTGGCTGATAAGATCCACAGTGTGGGACGAAAGCGAGGGGCCGTGCTGGTGCACTGTGCAGCTGGCGTGAGCCGCTCAGCCTCCCTGTGTCTGGCGTACCTCATGAAGTATCACCGCGTGTCTCTGGCAGAGGCCCACGCCTGGGTTAAGGCCCGCCGTCCCGTCATCAGGCCCAACGGTGGCTTCTGGCGCCAGCTTATTGAGTACGAGAGGAAGCTGTTCGGTAGAAACTCTGTTAAGATGGTCCAGACGCCCTATGGGGTCATTCCTGATGTTTATGAGAGGGACCGCAGGAGCCTGGCTCCATACTGGGGCCTGTGAGAGAAGATCTACTAACCGTCCACAGTGAGGGATTGAGGAGGAAAGTAAAGATGAGCCCTCTTGGCCTCCTGGCCTGCTGGTTCAGGATGGGCGAAGTGAGATGTGTGAGTGTACAACTGCGTGAAGCTTATTTAATGAATACTGGTGTGTTTGGACTGAGGAAGTCTAACCAAAGCTGGTTGTTGATGGTGCTGCTGTTCTTCCAACCAGTTGCCTCCATTTAGTCTGGAAGCAAGGCGACTTCAAGCCCAGAGCCCTTTTGGACCAAAGCATTGATTTGGACCACAATGATGTCAGACACCAAAACAAGATGAAACTCAGTGCTGGGAGGGATGCAGTGAGTGCTCTGTGAAGGTGTTAGTTGAGACTCTGCAGCTCTGATGTGACTGAAGTCCTTTTCCTGACGTGATGTGGTGATGGTATTGTGCCAGTTTTGCAGTAGTCTTTAGTGTGAAGGGCAGCAGCATGCTCTTGATTTATGGTAGCATTTAAGATAAGTGTACAGAAAAAAATACATTAACAAATGATTTTATTGGAATGTACTGATAGTGAGCAAAAAAAAGGTTAGGGCACATTTTAACTGAACATTCAGAGATGTTAGTATACCTACCTTTGTAAAGGTGTAAAAATCTAGAGGAGCTAAAAGCAAAGGTTTAGGGAAAGTTCCTGTGTACCACAGGGTTGACTGTTCTGTCCTGTGACCACACTATGTTATTGTAGTGCTATTGGATGCCGTATTAAAAAAAAAAATTATCTGCTGCCTCAAGGGAAGCTTTATGATAGATGCTTTGAAGAGTATTTTCTATCCCACTGTTCTTGCCTTGTGTCCGTATTTGGGTAAGGTTGAAAAAAGATTGGTGTGGTACAGAAAACACGTTTTATTTCTCTGTGTGAACTGGCCTAGTTCTGTGGTTTGGTGCAGCTTTGCTGCACGTGCTGTCCATGCTCCAAAAGTACTGTTAAAGCACTGAAGTTGTAGGGCAAGATGAAAAAAATTATACTGCAATAAAACACCATCGTCAAGACTTTGCCACCAACAAACTTTGTGCATCCTTAAGGTCTAACAAACATGTTGAATACATTCCCTTCCTTATAAAACACTTGCAAAGCAGGGGTTTTCAGTATTTTGAATCCACCTTCTATCTGGACCGTGCTTACTTGCTAGCAGTGTTGTCCTTCACTGCCTTTACTGACGCCTTTGCACTGTTTCTTGGCACTGTTTCTTGGCCACCTGTGGATCAGTGGAAAAGCACGAAACCTTCGGCAGGATTATGTCTCATGTGGCCCACAGGCTAAGTCTGACAAATTCTTTAAAACAGTAAAGAACAGTGAAACATCTCCATTGATGATGTGCGTTGATCGATGATGCCCAAACCTGCTCACCAGCAGCATATTGACCCACATTCCTGCGTGTTGACTCATATCAATGCGTTGCGTGGCGCTGTGTGTGTGAAACAGGAGCCAGTTTGCACACCTCAGATGACGCAAATGCTGCGCAAAGTCTCAAAGTCTCTGCATCTCGGTGTGTGTTACGTATACACCCATCAGCTGCAACATTAAAACCACCTGCTTAATACTTTGTAGGTCCCTCTTGTGTTGCCAAAACAGCTCTGACCTGTCGGGAGAAGGGACACAGGACATCTGGGGGTGTTTTGTGGTTATCGATATCGGAATGTTTGATCCTTTTGGTCCTGTGCATTGAGGGTGGATTTGACTTATTCTGGTGCATCCCGCAGATTCTCAGTCGGGTTGGGATCTGGAAAGTGTGCAGACCATCATCGTGGTCCTTGAGACATTCCTGAGCTGTTTTTGAAAGGTGATGGGCTACATTGTCCATTGGAGGTGGGAGGTGTGTGTGTCAGAGAACATCCACATGATTCACAGAACCCAAGGTTTCCCCACAGAACATTGCATTGTAAACAGGTGATCAGTGTTATTCATTTCATCTGTCAGTGTTTTAATGTTGCGGCTGATCGGTGTACATCAGTGTAATTGCTTGCGGTGTAAAGTGCTTATTTTGTCTGACAAAAGATGAAAAGATATTGACAGTGATATAACACAGTTAAAAACTCTAAGTTCTAACGTTGCAGAACCAGAGAAAAATGATTATCAAAATTGTTCACAGTTGTAGTAATTCTGTTATGTGTCGCAGTGGGCAGGGAGTGTATGCTGGTAGTTCTGTGTTGCGGTTTCTTGACTCTCTCCCCTACACTAGCAGTGCAGTATGATACTGCTGCTGGGTGTGGTCAGGCGTCGGACGGACCACACGCAGTAGTGGTATTGTTGGATGTGGTCACAAATGCAACAGAGTTGACATTGTAAGCTGATACAGACCAGTGCAGCCAATGCTTTTTCAACAATGCCATAACATATTACGTGTGATATTACAATAAAAAAATAAAAGTTCAGGGGTGAGTAATGATTAGCAGGAGAAAGATGCATAATCTGTAATCTGACTTCAAACTATTTCATGCCCCACAAGAGTTATATTAAAATAATTTTAAAAATCAAGTCACTGTTTGTGTTCAGTTTCACTGAAAAAATACACAATATTTCTGTTTTTTGTTTTTTTTTTTTTACTGGAATGTGAAAGCACTTGTACGTAAAAGCAGCAAAACTTTTTACTATCCTTCTTTTTTTGACACTGTGTCTGAGATGTTTTCACATGAACAGTCTGCAGCATTTGCACCTCTGAAGGCCTCTTGATGTTCATTCTGCGCAGCCATTTTCCCCCAGAGATGTCATCGGGTGCCAAAGAAATGTTCTGTCATTCATTTTCATTTGCTGTGGCTACAGAGCAGCAGGCAGATATTGATGAGCACTATTTGTTTTGCGCCCACACTTCTGAGAGACCTCCAGAGTGGTCTCCACAATGAATTCCATTATCCAGAGAGACGAGGCCCGTCTGACGAACAGGCCGACCACGGTGGAGATGCACAAATCATGGATCCCAAATTATACGCAGCACAAACTGTTTTCTCACACCAAAAGAAAATATCTTCTCCTGCCCGTCTTCGCTGTGTTAAAGTGAGTACATGCACAAGGTTTCCAGTGCATAGTCAAGCGCTAAAAGTAAACACATCTTTCAGCGGGATATCATTATCAATGTGACTTGTATATAGCTGTATATTGTACTGTGTTTACTTGTAAATTGTTAATTTATTATCTATATTTTTTGTAACTGTTTTTGCTTTTTTACACTCCATTCTGTTCTTGTGAGCTGCCACGACACGTGAATTTTCTCACTGTGATATCAATAAAGTTCTTCTTATCTTCTCATAAAAGCAGTAAGAAGAGCCTTTTGCATCGTCCTGGGCACTGGAGGCAGACCAGGCTCCGGCGGTGCAGGCCCTGCAGAACGAACAATGATGACCAAGTTTGAGGAGGTGACGTTCAAACTGCGGACACTCAACGGGATGCATCAGACACTGGTGAGCTGTATTACTTTTGTCATTATATCTGTGTGTGTGTGTGTGTGTGTGTGTGGTTTTAATTTGATTAGTCAGTTAATGTTGAGATCACAGCTTCCTCGAGTCCACAGCGACATGCTGACTCCTGCTTCTCATGGACACAGTAGACTCGACTGCATTTGAAAGCAGCAGCCTTGCAGAGCTGCTAGCATGAAATAGTCTGTGTAAACATGCTGCTTTAACAAATTTATCGTTAAAATTAAACTTCTCATTCAGGACCACTGAGGATATGCTCTCAGTATTTTGACCATGTCTTTCAGTTTTACCACACTGATGTGTTTAAATTCTACATCTGCACACAAATTACACATAACATGTTTTTCTGATCCTAATATTTTTAGCCTAAATATTTTTATATTTGATTGTTTTTGGCAACAAACTATAAATTAAATTGAAACATAGTGAGGTGGAGGATTTAGTATTTATCACTCCCATAATCATGACAGCAGGCGGAGGGCTGTGATACAGCATTAAATAAAATAAAATGCTCAGAAATATTCAACTAGACTGATAAATTAATAACCTGTGAGGAGAAAAGGAAGATTTTTGTTTTGTTTTGGTGGGGTCAATATTTCTACAATCCTGCCTAGTGTCAAATTTCTCCACCACTCCAGTGTTTCACTTAAGTCTGTGCAGGTTATATTTCAACCAAACAAAGCGAACGTGCACATCTGCCGGAGCTGAAATGAATTACTGAATCATGGCTTCTCCGAACTTCAAATTATAGGGTGTTCAATAATTCACTACAGTCGGCATGAGCTACAGTCCTGCTCCTGTATCAATAGGTGTAAAGCTTGCATTTACATTTTAACAAGGCCACAGGCACAAGACCAGTTTTAAACTCCAGCATCAGGCTCGTCACAGCCTGATTTAGGCGCACGGAAAAATTAACTGTTAAATAATAAAAATGTAGACTTGAAGAATCCATAATTTGGCTGATAATGTTCAGTCTGTAGTCTGTTCAGTCAAGTGATTCTTCCACAGCAGGCAGCTGAATGTGTTGTCTCTGCTTTGTAACAGTGAGTCATCTGTCCTTTAAAGCCTCAAATGTCCAAACTGATTGATAGTGTGGACACTGAGGCAAAGGACTGTGAGTCACGGAGCTTTATTCAATTTGTACTGAACACCTCAATAGTGAAAATGACTCATATGTATGTCTGTAGTTTATTAATGGTGAAAGTGAGGCATCATAAATCGACTCGAGGATCGCCTGTCGGTGCTTTCTTTTAACTAATGGTGGCCCAGGTTTTCATGAAAGAGATAACTGAGGATAACTGTGTTTATATTCCATAATTTTTGTTCCTATTGTCAACAAATCCCACAAAAAAGACCAAAACCAATGATGAGCTGTCCTGCTGCACAGCAAATGTTGTTTTTTAAGTATAAATATTGTTTTATCACCGACATACATACTGTACACAGAATATGAGAAAGATCTCTCAGTCTAATTCAGTTCACCATAAATAGTCCAGAGACCAATGCTTTACCAAATCAGTTTCAACAAAAGCTGTTTTTGTTTTTTTTTTTAGGACTGTGTTGTTCTGGCTGGATGGGTCTCATAAACAACTGAGTGCATTTTCGATATTGGCGTACTTATTGACTGATAAATAGCAAGAAATCAAAGGCAGCAGAATGTTTGAGGTAATTTAGAGACCGTGCTGCAGTTACATAGTTTGTCCTCTAGAGAGCGCACTGACTTGTTAACTATAAAAGGTGGCCTCCCACTTGGTACAACTTTTGGTTGCGATTATTTTAGGGCTGCGATAAACTAATCTGTTCATTATCAGTTAGTGTGTCTATTATTTTTTCAAACGATCAGTCAAACTGTTTTTTAAATATCAGGAAATAAATAAATGAAAAATCCCCTTTACTATTTCTTAAATTTTTTATTTTACCCAACCAACAATCCAAAACCCAAATATAGTTAATGCACAAAAAATGTTAGATTGATCAAATTTTTTTTAATCCTTTAAACTTTCACCGTAAGCCTCAAAAATAAGACACAAACAGACAAAATGATATTTGAGCTCTTCCTCTACCGTCACGACAGTTTAATCCTGTAAACTCTGAAACAGCAGCTTTTGCCTTCTAAACTACTTAAAAAAAAAATAAAAATACTATCCTCTGTGTATGTCATAAGAAAAAAAGTAAAGCAGGAAGCAACTCTACTCGCACAAGTGAAGTTGAACTTAACTTGCAGAAGCGGCTGTTTCTTAATCAATAATGTGATTGACCGCGGCCATGAAATACCAAAGAGCAACAGTCAATACAGCACAGCGTCGCTTCAATCTCTCTTCTCTCCCAGAGTGATCATTTCGGTACAGCATATGGGAGGGGGGGAGAAAAATAGGCGTGAATTTGATGGGTGCAGGAATGAGAGAGAGACGCTCTCCATTTTAAATTACACAGTCTTATTCAGTAATTGATTTCAGTGCTTGTAATTTTCTGTAATCCCGGTGTTCACCGTGAGAGGAGAGGAATTCATTTTCTGCAGGAAATGAATTAGGGAACTGTGAGAGATAAAATGGATGTTGGAGAACACACCTGAACACGAACGTGAGAACAATAATCAGACTGCTTTCACAGAGCCCCCAGACATCTTATTTGATTGGCTGACGCTCAACCGCCAGCGATTGCCCGGCAGGCTTGTTGAAGGAGAATTTATTCCATTTTCTCGCAAAGTGATGGAGATGAGGCCTCTCTGGCTGAAGAGAAAGTACATTATTGAGTGAAATGACAGAGGGGAAACTGTGCCGTCTCATTCAGAAGCTGCAATATGATCACACTTTAACATGAATTTAGAATCAAAGAATCTAGAAAACCTACAATAATACTTCTTATAACAGAAAAAGAGCACTAATTTGAAGCTACCGCCATTAGCCTGTTAGCTTAGCTTAGCGAAAAAACAGGAAATGGGAGGAAACAAAATACTTAGCCTACCGACAACTATAAAGTAATTAACACATATCTTTACAACAAGTAAGATGAAACTTGAAAAAAAAAATTAGATTAAAGAAATTAATCTCTAAATATATTAAAATATTGAGTGATTCACAAATTGTGAATTAGCACTAGAGTCAGGGGATGTGTGACAAAATAAACTCTCAATAACTCAAATGTGGGAACATCAAAAGAGTTTTTCATTCATGAGAAACTGTAAAAAGTAGTACATTGAATTAATGGTCGTGTTGCCAAGCAGTACATTTTATTTGTACAAGAGAAATGGATTTGAGGTTTGGCTGACACTGCTGCAGTTCAAATGTTTTCAAAGTAAATAAAGAGCCGAAGGAGACATCAATCTGAACTCTGATATGATGGCTCCTTAGCTCCTACACAACAGATGCTCTCAGACTGGTTTTTCTCTAATGTAACCCCACATACTAACGAAATTACCTAATGTCATGTCCTCTGCCTTTTGGAAATAATGCTATGTCATCGCTACATGTAAGAAGCTGATTAGCCAGGCATGCTAACATTCACAGTCAGACAAAGAGTTTCATTCATACCTCACATTTGTTCTTGTGTTTTTAAGTTTTTAAGAGCTATTTAAAGAAAAATATGTTAACCTCCTCTTATTACAGTACCATGCTGCAAAGCTATGGCCTGATAATTGCTGTTCTGGGTAAGGGTGTAGCAAATGGTCCATTACAGTGACAAATGATAATGTATGTATTAAAATATATGTAATATGAGTACAGTTAAAAAACAGTCAGTATAGTAGTCTGTGACACTTAAATAAACCGTACGCATATTTATTTACATCACATTCACATTACAGTTAGTCATTCTTGCAATATTACCGCATGACACAGCAAAATACAAAAAGTGCTGCTGCAATTTTAATTCAGATTAACAGTCAACTTCTTCCAGACTTTCAGCTGTAGTTGCACACAACACCAAGACAGAAAAAACAAAACCATTAACATGGTTCCCATCAAGTCCCCAAATTACAACCTTTTTTCCACCCTTATAAAATACACAATTTAAGTACCCCAAGAGGTGCTGAAGTGTCCCCAACAGTGCAAAATAAAATCATTCAATGCAGTTAATTAAACAGGACTCATAAAAAGGCAGGCGTCTACCTTAGCTTGAATGTTAAATTTTTTTAGAAAGATATTAAAACCATAACAGCCACAGCGCTTCATCAAACAGGCTGGACCAACACGTGTAATTCAAGTACAATAATAGGCTCATGGTTCAACAGCTCTGGTTCAGTTCAGTGGGAATAAAGGGAGTCATGAATAAAATTCCTCTCAAACAGAAGCGAAGCAGCGAGTGACATTAGAAACCGTCTTCTTCCAGTGTTTTTTAATAATATTGCACATCTAATAATTTAAATATTAGAAGAGAACTGACAAGGGAATATTTAGAAATATACTGACTTTTTTCTGCAGTGAAAAACCATCTTAAAAGCATAATTTGTAACTGATTTAAATATAACCTGTACAGCTGACCTATGCATATTTAGGTAATTAAGAATGTGAGGAACAAAAGGGTAAGAATAACACCATGGATGGTAATTATCTATAGCAAAGCTTCAAATTTGAACAAACCATCAGATCTGCACATGAACTCGGCCTGAAAGACAGCTGACGTCACCAAAACTCTGTGTGACAAGAAGGAAGTGGTGGAAAAATAAACAAATAAATACAAGAGTGATCCAGTGACTTTAAACATCCTTCTCTCAGTCCAACCTGCGCAGTGTGAGGTGCGCCGATGCTCCACCCATCTGATGGAGCCAAAGCTCAGAGCAGGTCAGGCAGTATGAGGCCCGGGGGTTTGGGCTCCACACAGTTGATCCA
Organism: Scatophagus argus; assembly: GCF_020382885.2. Lineage (NCBI taxonomy): Eukaryota > Metazoa > Chordata > Actinopteri > Scatophagidae > Scatophagus > Scatophagus argus. The sequence continues at coordinate 19,804,380 of NC_058497.1, read as the reverse complement.
GAAATTGGCACAGCTGGCGTGATACTGGTGGCCCCCGTACAGCAGCTTGAAATTGTCCGTCTCAGAGTTAAATGCCTGTCAAAGTGAGAGGGTCAAATATTTCAAATAATACACACATGTGAGTAAAACAATAAACCCATCTGTGCACACAGCAGGAAGGAGGATAGATATGCAGGATACGGACGGGACACTTTCTGATTCCTTTGCCAATACTACCACACAACTTTTTTTTCTTTTTCAGCTTTAATGTATGTGACTCTGTTGTGCATCCCAGCCAAGTTAATTGGGAGACCATCAGCCTCTGGCAAGAAAAGGCTTTCAATGCACATGGGTTTGCAAAGCATGCAAAACCTTCTAGGAAAGACTCAAACTAATTTGTTTAAAATGGCCTGCCATAAAACTGCGTAGAAAAGAAGGGTAAAAAGTAGTGTACTGCATATAAATAATACATAACCTCAAATAGGTACAACTGGAAAGCGCAAATGTGTATGTACAGAAGGGATGCACCAGGCACACAGCCACATATCGCTATGCCGAAAAGCACACTGCAGGCCATCTCTTTACACCCTGTATGTACGTTTGAGATTCAGTTTTCCACATCTGAAGTGCGTGAGTGCTGAAGCAGCGAAGTGTGGCGGCGTCACGAAGAATCGCTTGAGTGTAGCATTTCATTTAGAAACACGATTCTGATTAAGGATGGGAGCCATTAGTTGCCTGGTCGTTTAAACAGGTTTTTAACCTCAAATTACAGATCGTGTCTTTCATTAACAGACATCTTGATGCATGTCGCTTCATCACGAACAAACTCATGAAAGTCGTATGTCTAATTGGACGATGTGCAGTTTTTACGGTCAATGGCAAAAAGATAAATTTGGAATAATGTCACACTCGCACGTCCCACAATAAATGGCCAACATTATCCAGATGACCTAATGAGCCAATCTGGCCAACAGCTGGGGCTAAGACGATCGACGGAAACAGTTTCTGGTTTCTCAGCTATTTTGGGTCCATGTGTCAAATTTGTCAGTTATCAATGACAGGGTTGAGAGTCTGAAACTATTCAACATCTGATCAAATTATATTTTAAAACTGGTTAGAAAGTTCTGCTAAGGACATAAAGGGAAAATTGGCAGATTTTCAACCAACTTTGTATTATTACAAAAAAATGCAAATGAAAAACATTTGACTTCCTCTCCAAGCTGCCCACACACAGAGCTTCTACCTGATTTTCCCTCTGGAGCTCCAGATTGCACTTATGCATTATCATTATTGTAACGCGGGATTCACATGTTCGTTCGTGTACATCCTCTGTAAAAACCTCTGACTCTTGTATGTCAACAAAATGAAACAAGACTTTTGAACCTGGCTTTATCCACCGTTCAAAATTATTTCTCTGACATTAATGCAAATTAGCACATATTTAATTAGATAAGGCCTCATTTAAACGTACAATTTCAGAAAAAATTGAAGTGCAAAAATAATTTTCTTTGTCCAAGCTATCAATTTGTGAAGTTTCATGGTGAATTATATTAGCCAAAGTTTTTTTGCTTTATTGTAGTGTCTTGCCTTGAACTTTAATGAGTCTCCTGCATCTAAATTCACTGTGGCTGTTCAGAAAATGAAATGTGGAGATCTGACCCCCCCACTGGAGCGATGTGACGAGCGTCTGCATTTACAGTGGGCCAAGTGGTAGCTCTGTGTGTGTGTGTGCGCGCGCGCGTGTGTGCCGTCGGGAGATGCTAATGTGTGTGATGTGCAGTTTAAGAGTTTGCATCCCTGGTGAAATACTGGGAGCTGAAGCCGGAGAGAGGAATGAGTCATGTGCTGTGAATCATAGCCTCCCACGCAGAAGGAGAGGGGAGATGCATGCAGAAAGCAACAACTGCATACAAAGTACACCACAGCAACACACCATTAAGCCGGTTACATCTCCACCTGCCCGAATGCAGTCTGCAGCACAAACTGAATGACACATTTCTACTCTTTGCTTGTTCTCACACACTCACATTTCACAAGCGAAGCGATTTCCTTTCCGAGCTCCTTTGTGCTCTGGCCTACTTGTTTCCACAAACCTGCACTTAACGAGTGCCAAAACTAGAAATGTTGGAGGGAGCGGATGCAAAATGAAAGAGTGGTCATACAAAGCAGACACTGTAATACCTCCTCCTTTTCCCTCTCAAACCTGAACTTTTCCATTCACTCCTGCATGGCAGCGAATGCACGCCAGTTTAGTCCTTTTTAACTCGACAGATGCTGTACATGATTAAGCTTTTCAGACAAGCAGCCACTAGTAATTCTACTCTGAAACAAGAATAAGAGTATTCATGCTTTCAAACTGGAGCTGGTAAAAACAGTGATAAAACAGTGACTCTATTCATTCAGCTGACCTTTGTAGTTGCATGTGAAGACAAGGGATTCAGAATGAGCCCGCTTGGATAACATTAAAGTCTATTCTGGATATACTATCTGCTTTCCTATACTTAATAAATAAATAAATGGGGCATAATTACCCTTAACTTCCTGTCATTGTCTTTAGTCACTGCCTGTAAGCACAAGAGGAGTCAGCACATTGAAGCATATTCATGCAACGCCCAGAGCAAAGAAAAGTGTGCACAGACTGAGCAACAAGAAAACATTCAAATCAGCTGTTTCACCAGGACAGAGCTCCTTATTCCCAGTACATCTGTGAGTGAATACATGAAGGAATCCAAGTTATTACCCTCAGGGCTCCTACACATTTTATATCTCAGGATTCAAGAGACTTTGCCTTGACTGATCTAAAATACCGACTAAAAACTGCAGTCAGTGTGAGTATGTTCTAGGATACAAGCAGCCATTACTGCAATGACAATTCACTTCACGTACATTCAGGATTTCATGTTTTAAGTGTTTTTGCCAGGATATCTGACAGCTATGATATGTTGAAAACATGGCCAGGAAATGCCAACTTAAATACAGGGCATAATCAATAAAAGTTTTCAACAAATTTGTTGTCCAGTTTTAACAAACGACAAGACGTCTTTGCTGGGCTGTGCTGCAGCCACAGCTGCTCCAACAACAAACTGAGATATGTGGGGGGAAAAAAAAAACAGAAGGTAAAACCCATGAGGCTCTGATCTCTGAAATCAATTTTCATGTTTCAATCACATTCTGATTGGCTTGCCAAAACAGGGCTGACTTAAACCCGCTCAAGACTAAATATGCATGCATGGGCCGATGGTGAGCCGACCACCGTGCATATCTCTTTCTAGCGTGGCAGCTGTGACATTAATTTCTCTTTTACAGTCTCACGTGCTCCCAATTTGAATGAAATTAGGCATTTCCTAAATGAAAGAATGTGTTCCTGAGTTTCACAGCAGTAATGGTGCTAACACTTGAGGCCACAGATTTGTAAATAGCTAAGAAATATTCCAAACACTGTTCTTTATTTTTCTAACCTTTCCAAAATTCACAATTTCTGTTCAGTCCTGGTATCATCCGAGTAATTTCCCTTTGTCTAGCTGTGTAGGAACCCTGCTAACCTGAGGCACAATAAATCATGCTGAGCCAGAGATGGACAACCGAAAAAACAGACAAACAGAAAGTTTGAGGAGATGGGAACATTTGAGGACGCAGCGTGGATCCAAACTTCTGTTAGCACTGATGTCAAACACAGTAAAAGCTACACAGAATAATCAATCTGAATCCTTGAGGCACTTCAGAAACCTACATTAATATAAATAGCCAGAAATGCTAAATTATTCAACTTGAAATCCTTTGCAGTGCTTCTCCCTGTAATTGCTCAAATTAGCATTCATTTACCAGGAGCATCATTAGCTGAAAACTATCACTTATGATGAAACTTCTAACTGCTGCTGCATTTGACTGACAAACTGAAATGAGACAAAGCTGCTGCACGTTGCCCATCCCTGCCTCATCCGTGGCATCCCATAATTTTTGGTCCATTATTGTGGACAATTTCAATTCTGACTGAATTCGACAAAATGATTTTTGGCTCTATTTGTGTCAACAAATGGGCTGCAATTTTTTACAGAATCTTTTGAAAGATTAAAATTCACAGCATGAATAAAGCAGGAGCCATTAAGCTCATCTGCTGTCATGAATTTTTCACATTTCTTTAATGCCACATCTCCACCCTCCTGTACCTTTGGTTGAAAAACAAATCAGTACCTCTTCACTAAAGGACAAGGCAACAATCAGTGCCGTCTGCTGTAGCCAAAGCCGTTCTTTCACTTCATTATACTCTGAAGGGATGCTATTCTCCACTTGGCTTTTATGCATTCTTACCAGTGTGGCTCTGCCAAAAATGTAATTAAAAGATGAGTTATTAATCTCATGCTAGTGGAGACAAAATAAAAACTGCATTAATTTTCAGCCTGCTTCTATGCACACAAGAGTGAGCATGTGCGTCTGTGTGTTCAGGTCTATTATCAACTGTACTCTATGCTTATGACTAATGTGTAAGCCACATCTGCTCATGTCCTAGATGCCTCTCAGTCAGCCATATCTCACCTGGACCATCCATCTGGCTCTGGCTGAGCAGCAGAGGGAACGTGAGAAACAATCAGCGCCACCATCCTGCCCTCTAAACCGCAGGGTCCGAGGATACCATTAATGGCCCACGTTGATGAAAATCACAAAGACCGTAGGAAAGGAGGCAGAAATACAGCAATTCTGCACACAGTGCCCCAGCTGGAGTTAATAACTGAACAGTTATCATAAACACCACTAGTTGTTAGATGAAAGTAGCGAGGTGAGCAGTCACACCCAGATAAAGGCAACAGAAAGGAAAATGAAACCCTCCGAAGATAAAGTGACGACATTTGTGACCTTGAAGAACCGATCCCAGAGTGCAAAAACCCACCTTGGGGAGCCAAAGTGACAACTCTCATCTCTCACTTATTTAAGGACTTCTTCCGTATAAAAGCTGGGAGACTACAGCAACAACCCACACAGACCTTTTGCTAAACCCTTTATTCAAACATTGATTGTCCAGTTGGCTCATTGACCTTAACTTGGCGCAACTGGTCTGTCAAGCACTGGATTTCTTTACATGTTGAAGTGGGCTGCATGAGACGGGCAGCATTGAAAGGGTGTGGAAAGTGGTGTATTTCTTTCAAACCTTCCCAAAACCAAAGATGAGAGCAAAAGTGTAAATTAAACCGTTTTGGTTGGCATATTTCATAATTAGATTATTACGTAGCATAAGTGGATCTAAGGAGCATATCAATAACTAACTAGCCATTAAACCACAAACTTCAGTGTCACCTGGACAGAGCCTTTTCCATAAACACATGGAGGGGCTAACTTTAGCTTAGCTAGCTAGCTAGCTACAGCTAAAAAAAATCTGCTAGCCAGTCAGTCACTTCAGCCAATGTAATCCATGCTCTCCTTGCAAGAAATGAGACATCTGCTTTTGTCCGCTGCTGTCTGAAATCTGAGACCCACTCTTGTAAAAAGCACAATGAATTTTGAGCAGTAAATGATTGTGAACAGCATCACCAGCGTGTGTCATGCTAGAGGAGCATGATTTTGACCGATTCTGTCTGTTACAGTATGAGACTAAGCTAACAATTTGCAAGAGAGGAGCAGTGGAGAGAAGTGAATCCTGTCACTTTGGCCCCCCGCCGGGCTCGTCAGTAAGAGAAAAATAGGCCCCCCCGAGGCCCCCAGTGGGAAAGAGTGGAATGAGATTTGGTTGACAGCTGACTGTCTCATACTCGTTTAAACAGACGTCCAATAGTGCTTTCTTCTTTGTTCTGCAAAACGTTTCAAAGTCAAAGAAACATCAGCTGTTATCCACTGTGGATAAGCACAATATTCATAAAAAATGTATCCACTAACAGTTATTCCCTGTGCGTGTGTGTGTGTGTGTGTGTGTGTGTGTGTGAGCGTATGTGCACAAACCTTGCTGCGAGCGTCAACGTTGAGCAGACACACCCCACAAGCCAATTCCTTGGCATTCTTGATGCCGTGCCTCAGAATGCAGGAGGAGAAATCGAGGGAGCTCTCATCAGGCTGCACAGACACAAAACACACACACAAACACATTTTTAACTTCCTGCTGCAGGGCAGAATGTACTCATTTCTATTCTTATAATAACAATAGTACCAACAAGTCTGCTTACAGTAAACATCTTCAAGCATCACCAACTTTTTGATACCAACTCTAACTGACTTCAAGACAGATTAAATACAAAGAATATAAAAAGCCACCTGCATGATACAATTAAATATTAGTCCCATTTTGCTTTCTTTCTCCATCCTTGAGCTACTGTGTCAGTTCTGTGCAGCATGAAAAACAATATTTGTCCTGCGCTGACACGAGCAGACAGTTGGATAAATAAATCTATATGGTCCTCTTCATCCCCGTTGATCCAAACACCCGCTTACCAAAAGGCTCCAGCAACCAAATCAATAAATCATTGATTTTAAACTAATGGACTGACAATACTGGATTCACTAACATTTCATTATGTTATTGGCAGTCTTTTTATTGCAAAGTGAGCCACAATGTTCTGTTATAATGTGTATTTGTGTACCTTGTGTCTGGGCAATAACAGAATGCACTAAAAGTAGCTGATCTGTATATTTACTGTTTTGCTCTATTAACATTTTTTTGGAGCAGCTTACAGCGAGCTTTGCCAGCGACATGAAGCCCATGAGGTTGTTCCACACGCGGCTGATGTCCTTCAGCAGCTGCTGCAGCTTCTCGGAGCACACGGCTGTTGCCTTGATGCCCAGCTCCACACGCCTCGTGACGCGATACACTTCCACCACACCTGACAGAGAGAGGGGAAAAAAAAAGCACAAATGCTTCGATGCTCTTTTTGTTCCATTTTCAAGAGGCGTGGTGTTCGGTTCCACGCTGTGACATGTTTACCACTCACAGCTCATTAAAAGCAGAGAAACACTCGTTTTAATCTTGTTCTCTCCATCACTCTGTCCTTCAGAGGGTGTAAGGCCACACACTGTTTTTTTTCTTTTTTTTTTTTCAAACAGTCCCAGCTTCTTTAAATGGGTGTGTGTGTGTGTGTGAGTCCTCACCCAGCAGGTACTCCATGCCCTGAGCAGACTGGATGACCTCGGTGCAAACAGACGAGCTGCTGATGCCGTTCAGGATGTTGTTAGCTTTGGTGATGACCTTAATGTGAAAAGACAGAAGCCAGCGTTATGACATAAATACTGTTTTTACTCTTACTATCGTCGTTATTGTACAACATTTTCGTCACAAGCCAAGGAGTGTATGCATTTGCTGATTTTTATAAGTTCTGAGATGTCCTGTTGAAAAAATAAACACAAAGACTGACCTCACACAAACTAGTTTTTGGCTCAGAGACAATTGCACACACTATGGGGATTGACATCACCATTAGCGGTTCTTGTCTTGAATAAAAAACTTGAACAGAAATGACAGTATTTATTAATCTATGATATTTTGGTCTGTTATAGGGTTGAGTAGATCGAAACAAAGTGAAATAAAATTATAGCAGTAGGCCAAAGTGTGCACGTGTCTTCATTTTTATTCAAGTTGTGTTTCTCTCTGACGCAAAGGTGATTTTTTTTTGTTTTGTTTTGAGGAACACAAAAATGCTGTAAATTTAATTCTTAAATAGATGTTTGGAGTAAAGAAAATAATTAGTTTCAAAACACGATAAGACAAATGTCAGCACGTTTCAGTGCCATTTGGTTATCTTAGTTATTCTGCTACGTTCGTATAGCTGCTCACCATGGCACAAGGTCAAACACAGGAAACAAACAGAGACAGACCTCAAGAGCATTTTCCAGACACCTTTGCCACTCGTATGCGTAGCGCTCGCTCTCCTGCAACAACACAGCACAACATTATCTCAAATGAACACAAAGGCAAAACAGAACAGAGGAGAGGAAAATGTTTGAATCCTGTAGCCTTTAACAGTGCTCATTATTCTGCTGAAATCTGATGGTTAATAACAGCATAACATGTAGTGGTGTTAATTCAAGGATTCAAGGAGCTTTATTGTCATTTCCAAAAACTATAAATATCAAAAAAAAAAACAGCCATAATAAAATATAAACAATGAAATGGCAACAATATGTATGACAGGCCTTTGCCATTTGAGGTAGTGAGTAAATGGAGTTGAGGTGCGTATTGAGTCAGTGCAAAGTTCTGTGCAAGACAGCTGCATTTGTGCAATATTTGACAGCTGCAATATTTATATAATGCTGGCACATCCTCACCTCCACCTCCCCAGTCAGGTCCTTGTACTTGTCCCTGATGACAGGCAGGGCGGGCTTCTCACTCAGGGTGTTGGATCGGTCTCTGAAGGGCTGCTCTGGAGCCGGAGATGGTGGCGAGCGCCCAATTTCCTTGTCGCCCAAACTGTGACTGCGTTTGTGGGAGCCTGAGGCGAAGACAGGAGAGGAAGATGAATAATGTTAAATGAGAACCACAAATATATAAACTTTTTTTTTTTATTGTTGTTGCTCTAAATGAATTCAGCAAGCCATGGTGATGACTCATTTTGAGATATGCACCTGTTTGTTTGCAATCATTATACTTCCATTCTGTTGCAGCTAATTCCTCATGGACAAGGACAGCATGAGTAAATACTTAATTTGTGACAAACAATAATTACGTACAAAACAGAGGCACAAATATTCAGGTATGAATTATTCATAGGGACTCAAAGATGGACAAATCCTGGCAGGGTACCACAACAAACACATGCTGAGCCCAGACCATTCCAGCAGGGTTGGGAGTTAGTGTGTGTCTGTGTGTGTTGTCCAGACGCAGGTAATCCACCTCTGCTACTCTTCCACCTCCCACAGAGACATGCGTCATCCTCCCCACAACCCAGAAGCCCCACAATGATCAGATTACTGTTCTGTCAGGCAATGAAGAGTAAAGCCCTCTTCTTCACACAAACAATTAACTCCAACACTGAGAGATAAATCTATAGGGCAAATGGGCTTTTATCACAGTGCAGGAAATGCTAATAAATTATTGGTGGAACATGACACCAGCAAACAGCAGTTAAAAAACAAAAAGCCTCTCAGTGGATACGGTTAATTTCTGCTCACATATTTGTTGGCCTCTGCTAATCCATCTCACCAGTCAGTGCCATAAGAGCAGGACTGTCATCTCAACACTGCCATCTAATGTCTGACAGCTTTATTACAGATCAAATGGGCCTAACAAATGGGGGTAGGGTGGCAGAAGATGCTGTGGAGCTATTTCAGGACCAAGGGCTTAGAGTTAGCCAGTAGAGTCTTAATTACAAACATGTTGCCAAATGTTTGGTCACAGTTTTTTCATGAACACATTATCGTCCCAGTTGCTGAAACAAATTTGCTCAGTGATTAGACAATCCAAAGAAAATTTTGGTAATAAATCATTTAAATCATTTAGTGAGCAAAAATGCACACGTTCACTAATTAGAGCTTCAAATGTGAAGATTTGCCGCTTTTCTTTTGGGTTCTGGTAAAACAAGTTCTCCATGGCAGTAATTAATGACTATTTTCATTATCAATATATATGCCAATCCTTTCCTTGCTTACTTAATGTTTGATTTATAAAATGTAAAAAAAGTAAAAGTGAATGTTTTCAGAATCCACGGTGACGACAGATGAATGAATGACAGAAAAAACATTCCTAGTTGTGTTTTCATGACATGTAAGTAGGATCAACATGACGGTCTGTGACTCACCCTGAACAGACAAGTCAAAGGTTGCCAATTCGTTCTTGATCATCTCCTCGCTGGACTTGACATTGGCCTGAGCGCTGGCTTTGAGGAAGTCAGACTTGCCAAACTTAGGCTTGTCCCCCTGGAAGGCTCCAAACTCATCAGAGGCCTCACTTTGGTTCCCCTCTGAGCCCGCCTCAGCAGTGGTGGCGGGCGAGTCAGACTTTTCAGAAACTGTACTTGCAAAGTCCCCAAAGTCGTCCTCGGCATTGCCCTGGTCGCCCGAACTGAAATCAGCAAAGGCTTCAAACTTGTCGTCTGCCAACGAGCCATCTTCGGTGGGGAAGGAGGCGGTGATCTTCGCTACGGAGTTGCTTGTGATGTTTTCGCTGCTGCCAAAGGTCAGCTCCTTCCTCTGTGTTGGCACTAAAGATGGAAGGGAAGCTCCTTCCAAGCCCTGCGGCTTTCTGACCTCACCCGGCAGACTTTCGTCCCGGTCTGACCAGTCATAGCTGGCCAAGGTGCTGAGGCCCGATGTCCCAAAGGGGTCAAATTTCATGTCATCTCCTTCTGTAATGACAACACAGACATACCAGTGGTTCCCAGGAATAGCAGAGATGCTGTCATGATAGGTGGTAGATTAATGAGCCTGGATGAGCGACTGAGACTTCTGTTGGATTATCACTATGTCACTTGTCTGTAACTTATTTCATATCTCTTTTCTTCTAATGGAAATTAGGTCTTCAAACAAACTCTGGGATTTAATGAATCTTTAAGGGTCGGTTTAGGCAAAGTAATGACCACAAATGAAATTCTATTCACTTCCATTGTGCTAGGATGGAGGCCAAATTCTCACAGACACCAGCAACCAACAGTTTATACAGATAAAACCTAAACTATATACTTCATGGCTAAACACCTCTGAAGGTAAAGTGAAAAAGCATGTTTTGTTCATCTTGCGCAGCATTAACAAAACTGTATAGTTAACAGTGCAAGAATGAAATCATATGTATTGTAAAAGGACCCCATCACCATATTTAGCATTTTAAAATGTGAGAACAAATCCTGCAAGACACAGGCAATCACACGCATGGAAATTCAGCATATTTATGATGCAGATCACTTTTACTTTATCATACCAGCACCTGACTAAATCATGTTGCTGTAATCTGCAATTTTGGGGTAATACTTCCTCTCACCCACGTTTTTGGGAGTTCTGTTTAAGTGTCTTCGGAAGGGTAAACAAGACGTTTTGACATCTGAGCTGAATCAAGTCTATGTGAAGAATTTTTTTTACAGTGACACAATTCCTCAACTCTGGTTACATGTTGACACTTGCTGTTCTCATTGTTGACAAACAGCATCAATAAAAGATATTTCCTGCCACCGCATCTGCTGTCTTTCTTACATTGTACTGTGCACAGTTGGTGATCAGTTCCATTATGACTAATGCGAGCTGACAGAGCTATGCAGTGTGTACACATTTGTCTTTAGCATACAAGCCTCCTTCTCATTTCTCTCACACACTCACAAACACACAAGTCGACCTTGCTGAACCCTTCCTATTTTGCAAGACGGAACCCTTAGATACAAGAAAGCAATTTGTGAAATTGACAAGGACCTAGTGCTGAGAGCCTTATGCCATCCTTCACTTTTAGTCTTCTCAAGAAAGGAAAGGAGAAAATAAGACGGTACGCATTTCAGCAATACCAACAGTAATATTTATTACGACAACATGAGTAGAGAGAAAGAGAGGAAGGTCACAAAGTACTGTGAAAGAGGTCTATCATTACAAGAGGTTTGTCAAACTAACACTTGTAAAATTAGATTTCAGTCATTTAGAATACAAGGGCATGCAGAGTCAGGAGAAAAGGAAGAAAACAAACAGCCGGAAGGTAAAACAAAGATAATCTGAGGATATAGAAGCAGAAACCAGAATGAGAAGGCACATTCACAGACTAAAATCAGTAATTCTGGGGAGATGACAAGTTTGTTTTACTATCAGGATGGAAAGCAACAGGTTTGTTTGGAAAATATACGAATACAGAACATTTGAAAAGCCAGGTCGAAAAGATAATTCAAAGAACAAGCTCAAGGCAGGAAGCATTAACCCTTTGAGGACCTGAGGGGGGAAACTGACAGAGGATCCCAAAAATCAATGCTTATTTGGAAAGGCTGCATACAACCCGCACTTCAGGAGCAGTGAGGACTTAAAGGCCTCAATTTAAGAGGCTGCCTTTATATATATATATATTTTGTTTTACAATTCTGAAAAAAGATAGTCCTGGTGTTTACTCTAATAGCAGAATGGGAGCATATGACAGTTCAATATGATCACATCTGCATGAATCTGCATGTTAAAACATCAAGTAATCTGCATTCAAGCACTCAAAGGGTTAGAGAAACAAAGAGGGCCATCCTTATACCTGACATCCCAGAAAAGGGCCTTAATTTACATCCAATCACAGATGCAGAAACAAATTTAAAGAGACAGTATCCTTTTTCTCTTGCTACAGTGAGTGTTTGTCAAAGCAGGCTAATGTGCACAAACTCTTGTAATTCCCTATATAAGAGCACATCATTATTAGTCAAGACAACAATGCTAAGTTTGGAATGTTAACCTAAAATATCTGAATTAACTTTTTAATATTATTAAATACTGTAGGCTACATTTAATTTACATAGTTGGTAAACCACAAGATCAAGGAGTCTTTCATAATAAGAGCTCATATTCCTGTAATAAAAATACACTATTAAATCTGTGTGTATACATTTTTTTCTTTGATTAAAAATAACTTGCAATACTGTTATGCATAAAATGGTATTGTGTATCGTGTTCTTGTCAATTTCACAAATTGAAAAGGCAGGCACACTGCAGCAAAAGCAAGGCAGGAATGGTAATACTGACGTCAGTTAAGTTCTCAGAGAGCCAGACTGTAGAGCCACACATGATAATTCATGCTGAAATATCACAGATAATGGTGGGGGGGAGAAAAAAGAAAAGAAAAAGAAAATCTGATTCCTTTTGTATTCCAGACTCAAAAGGAAACTCGCAAAAGAAATACTGTCTCTTTAAGATTAGGTACATATCCAGAAACACAGTGCAAAGCATGGTGAGGTGCTCAAACCGCTTGGCCTGCTACACTTTAACAACAGGTCAGTCCCAGAGATCTCCAAGAGCAAGAACATGGGATAAATACGGATGGAAGGGACATGTAAAACAGCTGTCACAGTAATGTAAAAGCTTCTGAGGAATGTACTGATGATAAACTGGGCAATTCAGTTCAATTAAATTTATTTATATAGCGACAAATCACAACAAAAGTTGTCTCATGACACTTTCCAATTAGAGCAGGTCTAGACCAAACTCCTCCATTTGATTTTTGGAGAGACCCAACAAAACTCCTATGAAGAAACACTTGGCGACTGTGCCGAAGGCACGGTCTTTGCCCAAACTGTTTTTGCCGCAGCTCCATGTTCTTTTGTTTGTTTGTTTGAACACATCCTGTTACTCTGTCAATACAGAGAGGCCTGTTTCAGGTTAAAACAAAGTTCAACTACTGTGCAGAAACTGAAATAAGGCAAAGGGGATGGTTACATTTACAATTTCTTCCAGTGAGGAAGAGGAATTATGAATTCCTTGGATGAAGTGATATGGTATGTATGTCATTTAACTGATAATTGACTGATATGTTGAAATACTTAAAGCTTAGATACAACTGCTGTCCTTGCAGAAAGATGAATGAATGAGTGAAAAAGAGTCACTTGTCAGGTGAAAACTGCGTCAGCTTTCTAAAATCGTCTGAGCCTTGGAAAACATTGTAAAAAATGAAAATCACAAGGCTTTCACCTGACAAAGATTACACACTGTGTCCTGTTACATTTAGTTTGAATGTTTTCTGTGAAACATGAGACATGACATGGAAGGCGAGATGCTCAATGAATAAATGATGAGCACTGGAGAGGAGGAGAAGATGGGATTACTGAGATGGGCATTACCGGATTATTGCAGAAATCATAAAAGAGTGACTTTAAGAACCAACAACAAGTTATAAGTGAAATTTAACTCCACTTTTATGGATGTGAGGTAGGGGAGAAAAAGCTGACATGCTATTATGCAAACACCTCGTACTTAGAGGGCCATTTGACCCAAATAATACTGCATGGTAAGTCTGAAACACTGCAGGGTAATACAATAGCTGACGTACAAAAAGACAGAAACGCACAAGCACACGTTCAAACATTCCAGCCTAAAAACTGTATTGCATCCAACTATGTGCCAAACATCTCAGCCGCTTTTGTGGAAATAGCTTGTTCACTGTTGTTGCGTGCAAAATGTCCCATTTATGGAGACGTTTCATTTGCAGCTAATCAAAATTACATTAACTGCTACGAATTCAATACAAACCAATGTCAACAATTAAAAAGGTGAATGATGGCTTACAGATAATGCCTTTGGTAACCTACAGGCTATTGTGCGAATCCTGTAATTAGAAGAGGCTCATCATCATAACACCCTCCTAAACTCGTCTGTATTCAGGCCAACCTTTCTGTTTGCGCTACACAACACGCACGCACGCATGCACATGCACACACACACACACACACAAACACACACAAGAGTTCAGCCTGAGGAGACAAAAGGTACGCTGAAGGGAAGCGAGATGTCTGCCGCTGCAGCGTGGACACAACAAACAAGAGAGCTTATCCATGTCACACAGACAGCAGCCAGGGACCTCATCTATGAACTATCACTGCCAACACATAAAAACCAGGCATTTATCATCATTTATAAATAAATAGATATAAGAGCTAGGACCTTTCTGTCATTCCAGTAATAACACATGAGGGGAAGGAGAGATGGAGGAAAACCGGATTCAAATAAACACATGCTAAAATATATAAATAAGTCAGATGAATGATGAAATGTAGAATGAAACATGTGATGCATCTAATCTGATATGTTAGTGTCGTCAGTATTTGAGCATATTCAACTTAATTAGGACCTCATTACATTACCCTTGACCCCCTTGTTTGAAGGTCTCAAGTGGGGGAGAAGAGGCCATGGCTGGCCTTGGAATTAAACCTGTGTAAGCCTCACCAGAGCAATCGCACTAGTTCCTCACCTGTAGCGGGGGGCTGGTGGGCCGAGAGACCCGGCAAATCCAGAGAGCTGTCCGACATCACATGTTTCAGGTCTCCACCCATGTCCGAGAGCTTCATGTCCAGCTGCACTGAGAGCGCGTCCTCGGAGTCGTCCTTTCCTACGCTGCTCCCCCCAATGGAAGGGAGGTCGAGCGACTTGACAGAGGCGGAGTCCTCTTTGGCCTGTTTGAAAGCGGCCACCTTGTCCACCAGAGTCTTTTCCGACGACCCGAGCGCTGTGCAGAACTTCGAGGACTGAAAGTCGGCAAAGTCATCTGTGTCACTCTTGAGAGAGGAGAATGAGCCACCGCCACTCTCCTTAGTGTCATCATAGGCAAGGCCTCCCTCTAGATATAGCTGTTTGAATACGTCATACTTGTCTGAGCTCTGCTGAGGCCGCTGCTGGGAGGAGGTCTCCCCTTGGACCCCCACACTGCTCTCGCCTTTAGGCTCCCCACCAGAACTGCCAAATGCCATAAAGTCTGCAAAGTCGTCCTGAGGTGCTGCCACAGCTCCTCCTGCTGCTGAAGCTTGAGCAGCATCAGAGGAGGAGCCAAAGAGGGCAAAGTCACCAAAATCATCTGCACCTCCCCCTGGAGGTTTGGCTCCACCTGGTAGGAGCACTAGAGATGGGGGCACAGATACTGAGGGGAATGTGCTTGGTTTTGTCTCAGGAGGAGCAGGAACAGAAGGAGCTATAGAAGAGAAAAGGTCCAGGTCAGCCATGTTGAGAGGATTTTTGGACTGAGAAAGAGACACTGTTGGCTGCTGCTGCTGTTGTGGTAGATGCTGTAGAGACTGAGAGTTTGGAAAAGCAGAAGGGAAGGCAGGCTGAAAGATCTTGGCCTGTTCTGAAGGGTCTAGTGGAGAGACGCTGTCGGCGGTTTTGAAGTCTGTGAAGCCATCATCAGCGCTGACAGACTTGAAATCGGCAAATCCTTCCCCTGCGAACCAAAGAGAACAATTTAAGATAATTTAAAAATATTTATGATAGCAGAGCGACATAAGGTGAAACGGACATGAGACAATAAAGACCCAGCTGCACCAGACACGATTCAGTCACTACAAAATGCTTTAAGAAAAGAAGCTTTTGGATTAGTTCTGTCTGGATGAGAATGTTCAAGGTAAACTCCCAATCTTCTGATGAACTGTGGGCTGCAGTGTCCAAAGAACAGCACACATCAATGCACAAAAAGGCTTTATCATAATAAAGACACACTACCATGCAATGAACTATTCAAACTGGAACAGAAAGTGATAAAAAATTCAGCAAAAAAAAAAAAAAGTCGACATCTTAACAAGTTATTTTGTCTCCTTATATCTGAAAATCCCTGGAGAAGTTTCTCACAGTGAAGCAAACTTGCTTCTGTTTCAGAACTTTTGCTTTTCATTTCAACAAGTGTCAAGTATGTTTTAAAATTAAAATACTGAAACTGGGACAACCAGCATTAACACTGGTTTGGATAACTATCCTAGGGAAACACAACTGTATAACATACTCATTATATTTGTGACTACTGTTGCTTACTTTATAGTTATATTACTGTTGGGTAAGTATTAGGTAAATATGTTCAACACAATGTGTCACAACATAATGTGATTCAGTGTGCTTAAAATAGATATGAGTCAGTATTCATAAAAAAAAAAAAAAAAAAGTGTTGAATAAGTTGTATCAATAATGTTAATAACGTTGTCTTTTGAAACTTTTAAAACTTTTAAAAACTCTTTTAAAACTCTACCAAAACTAAAATTACCAGTTAAGATGGGTTTTTTTGCAATGAGATAATACCTTATATGTAATAAAAAGAGAGCAGAAACATTACTGAAACAGCATCTTATTGTCTCACATTTTTTTTGAAACACAGCGTTCGCAAAAACCACACAGAAAAAAAAAGTCAGGACGCATGCTTGAGTTTCAGCGGTTGTTAAACCACTGTGGTGTAATATATGCATGAAAGAGAATCTGTTCACACTGCTGGTGTACGGTGAAGAAAAGATAACTAATGGGCTCATTAAGGAGATGGAGCCTGACAATGCCAAGGAAAGGTCACAGCAAAGCATGACTTACTGGAGTTGTAAGAGCTGTGCCCATCGGAAACTGTTCTAATGAAACAGGGGCGGGAAACACAGTGGTATCAACACTGCAGGCTTGCAAAACAAGGTAGGTACACTGTAAACATGGAACAGTGGTAATATGGCACTGTAGTGACCTGGCAGCTTTATCCGTCATAAAACAATGTCTAATTAGAAGGAATTTAACACTCCCTACTCTACATGCTCCAACTAAAATAACACAAATTAGTTTTCTGATATTATTTTTGAAGGTCTGTCCTGTCCTTTAGCCATGTACTTGAGGGAACCATGTCAGTGCCCAATGTCTCATTTGTCATTTAGCGACGAGGTCAAGGGGATCTAACTCAGGAACACGCAGAAACGTATTATTAAAAAAAACAACAACAAAACAAAAAAAAACACCAGTGGATTTGCTAATATGGATACAACTGCCTTTTTTAGAGACACAGAGTGACTTGAATGTGTAACAGAGTGTGGCTCAGTTTCTTACCAACTGTTTTCTTGTCAGCAGGTTGTTCAAGCTGTCTGAACACACTGTATTTGTCTCCAATATCTGGATCAGAATTAGCGAAGAAAAATGAGCACATTAGAGCAGAAAACACATTCAACAGGCAGTATGCTACGGCTCTCTATGTACTGTTTCAATGAGTTTATAAGAAGTTAAAAACATTTCTATAAAATTGAAGGCACGCTCATTTAACCTGTTTTGAAACTTATCAATACTGTGTTAAAAAGTCATAAAAAATTCTGTTATGTGAATAGAAAAGGAGGCTGCACTACTCCTCTGCTGTGTCATGGCGAAATGACATCTGAAGAGAAGGTGTCAGAAAGGAGCGGGAGGCGAGTCATTATCTGTGCTGCGATGGTTTAGACATCCAAAAATCACTTTTTTCCTTCCCTGACGTACTTTATCTTTGCATAGCTTTCCCTGGCCAAAGGGTTTCATGGGGAAAAGACAATGTTTATAACATGCCATAGCCCCTGTTAGAGGTATGGAAGGTACCTGAGGCAGGTGGTGCAGGCTCTGCAGGCTGATCCACAGACAGCTGCTTGAAGACAGCGTACTTATCAGACGACATGGCCTTGGAGGAACCAGAGACCGGAGTCAGCATGGCAGGGGCGCTGCAGGGACACAATAGCTATAGTCAGACATCAGGAAGAGTGAGGTTCAACAGCAGAGTTTAATCCACATAAGCTGCATGAGCTGAGTGAACATTTGCCCTGGGCTCAAACAGTTTGAAGACTTACAAAGGTTTGTTGTTTTTTTTTTAATAATCCCTTTTTCATTCTTCACAGTCCTAACAATTATGAGGACTACAGCTGAAGCAAACTGAGGGTACTTTTTATCAATATCTTTGCTTTACTCACATTAATACTGAAAAAGACAAAGGCAAAAACTGATGTCTTATCCAGCTATCAGTGCAGTCTGTCCATGTTTGCCACGTTATTATGATTTTAAGAGAGATCTTCTTGACATATTAAACACCTGTGCTGTTTCTTAAACCAAAGCTCTTCCAATTCAGGCACAGATGACTGGGCCTCTTTGTAGTCATGTTGCTGCCAAATTCTGCCAGATGACATTCAGCCCAATAAAAAACATCTCTGAAGAAGTGTCTAAAAAGTGCTTTTAAAAATAATAAAAACTAAAAAATTATGGTCAGCTTTATTACATGTTTAGATTTTCTTGTCATAAACCAAACTGAATTTAAAGGGACTGTTTGTGAAACACGCTGATTTGCCTTCTTGTCCAGAGTTAAATGAGAAGATTGAGGCCACTGTTTTTCATGTCTGTCTGTTAAATAGAAAGCTACAGCCTGCTAACTGGTTGTTGGCAGCAGCTTCAAAATGCTCATACAGCTATGAGAGTCATATCAATCTCCTCATGTTTCCTCAGTGGAAAGAAAGCAAGTATATTCTCGAAATGCTGAACTATTCCTTTAAGTGCATGTTGCTTCAGTATTTATGTATGACAAGCGAATGAAATGACATGATGACCATTTGTTAGCTCCCCTGATGAGACACAAAAAACAAAAAATCTCACTTTACATTGCAAAAATAGCTGATATGATGGCATATAAGAATCAAGCATAAGGGAAAATCATTAAGCTCACTTTCCAGAGATTACTAAGGATCCTCAAAGCCTTTTCTCTGCAAGACACCTGACAGTAAGTTATGCTTGCCAGTTCAGGCTGGCAGGCCAACATGAGCTTTTCAGCCACTCACAGACAGCAATCTCAGACTGTGGGGAATTCTTGTTACATTGCTAAAACAGTCAGGATTCTATGTTATCAGGGGAGAAATAGGAGTGCATTATAAAACGCCTAGGCCACTTAGATGTGAGATACTTTCATTCTGCTTTCTCTTTGTCTTTCAACAGATAATTGCCTTTCAGCCTCCCCTCCGGTCTCTCCATATGGGTTTGGAAACTAAGATAAAGAAATGAGCTTATCTACTGTCCACTGAAATGAATTCATTAAGAGATGACCCAAACTCATTGTTATTCTGAGGAGGTTACTACCAGATATTAAGACAGTGTTTCTCACTGTATGGTTTCCAAGATAGACAATGCAAGGCACAGATATTATGCAGATTCACTCAGCTACAAATAACCGATGAGGGCTGAATATTAGACCCTCAACACTGAACGTTTCTTCAGAAAAGTAGTTAAAGTTCAAAAGGACAAAGGAATATTGAGGAACACTTGAAGACCTGTATATATTTCTTGTTATATAAACTCAGCATGAGGGTCACGTCAGCCAGGGAAAATCTGAGAAACATTCTGCTTATTAAAACACTGCTAATCATTAAAGCTACAATAAAAATGCACTTTGTAATGTTTAAATGAAAAAACTTTGCCTGACTGCACCGCACCTGTTTTGGTGCTGAGGGGCGATTGCGGTGGGAAGTTCCCCCTGGAACTCAGCGAAGGCCTGCTCTCCTGTTCCTGCCTTTGGAGCCTCCTGGAAGTCCTGGAAGTCATCGTCATCAGCTTTGGATGCCTGAGTCAACATCACGTTAGTGAGTAAGATTTGAATTATGATCAAGTGAAGAAGAATGCAGAATTTAAGTCATTATTACTTGTGCAGGAGGGAAACTGGCGATGAAGTTAGCGTTAGTGGGTGCCTGAGCCGGTGCGGCAGCTGTCATAGCCATGACTGGTGGTGCTGGTGTGGGCATGGCCATGGAGACCGGGGGCTTAGTCATCATGGGCTGCTGGTGCTGGGGCATGACGGGGGCCATGGCCATAGCCAGAGCCGGCAGGTTGGGCACTGGCGGAGAAGGGAACTGACTGAGGATTTCCACATTCATTGCAGGGAGGCCACTCTGAAAAAAAGGAAACCTATTTAATTAAAGGGTACGACGAGTGATGCTTAATGTTTTTCTTACTGTCAGCGAATCCAATGAAAAGACGCCAACCAAAGCAGAACGCCTGATATCGCTTATTCTTCCGTGCCATAGAGCTAAACTGATGTCTCAAAACAACCAAAAATGCACTAAGTTAAAGATTTAATCTGAAATAGACTGAACTTTTTTGGGGGGAAAAATGCAATCAGGGCTACAGATGCAGTGAGGAAGTGACACAAGTATTGACAGAAAGCCAAGCACACTGTTGGTTTTGGACTTTTTACGGGGTTTGCTGAAAAATATAGAATGACACCAACCTTAGTCTGTAAGAGCAAGTCTCACAATTTCATAGCCTCAGAAATTTACAAATACAATACAGTTTTCGATCTCACTCACAGCTGTCAGTACACACTGGCTACTTTGAATCCATTTTATTTGATGCCATCGTGTATCACCAAACCAGGAAAAAAGACTGACGTTTGCATATAAATTATTCAATAAAGTCAACCTCATTTTGAACAGATTTCACAGGTGGATCCAAACCTTTTCCCCTTAGAAGAGAATGCACCTTGTCTCGCTTTTGCTTCAAGGCCCTTAAAGATTTACATCACCAAAGGTGTCTTATTATTCCTCGCATGAAAGTGGTCGCATGCAGCGTTTCGTGAGCTGCCTGCAGATTTGCATCCTCATGGTGTGGTGGTGACAGGCCCAGGCTAAGGATGATAAGAATCCTCCTGCCAAACTCAGCTGATGGGAACTCAGAGATATATATATATATGGCTAACAATGTTTCACAAGCCCTGGGCTGATTCACAGCACTGCCTCTTTCTCTCTATTTCTAGCTACGTCTAATTTCACTGTGGCGTTTATGATGAGGCTCTGTGGAAGCCAAGAGCGACGATTAGTGAATTCATTCTAAGTGGATAATTTGTCTTGACTTCAGCGTTTACCTGCGCCACGCCAATTAGTGCAAGTACAGTGTAGAGCTCCTCCTTGGTCAACATGCCAGGTGTTGTGCGGTTGGCTGATGCCCAGATTTGCCCCAGTGCTTCCCTGGGAAGACCTGATGACATTAGTATTGGGTAGAGTTTGGCTGTGTCTATCCCTGCAGGAGTCATGGTGAATTCAAGAACTTTCTTGAACATTTCTAAAAAGAGAAAAACAGGAAGAACATTAATATATACTAGAAATTGAGACATCAAGAAGTAAAGTTTTTAACTTGCAGTTTCATTTTCTGCCACAATACACAGTGTGATGTCAAATATAAATCTCTGAAACAGAACAGTGGACATATTCATGGACAAATGTTTACCTGGGATGAGGCTGTCATTGTAAAGCCAGGCTGGCAGCATGGGCTGGATGTGCTCTTGTTGTGGGTATACGCCAACACCTGCTGTCACACACACACACACACACACACACACACACACACACACACACACACTTAGTAAAGATAGCAAAAGCCCCGTACAGGCATATGATTTGCCAAGCCTCTTGGCAGCTGAGCCCTGCTTGTATCGAACTCAACAAAATCATACACCTGAAGTCTGAAAGGCTTGGTGCAGATGTAATGCTTCCCTGCACTGAATCACAAGCATCCTGCCACGTCAGACATCTATAAATCAGTCTGTGAGCCATTTCCAGCCTTCGAAGAGAAGGGAGAGAAAAGACTGCCTTGTAAGAAAAAAAATAAATAGAAATCTAATTGAACAGCTAACACTGACCTAAATAAACTTTTTACTTCTGCAAGCAAAAAAAAGAAAGCTATGGCTCGTTTACAGTCTCTAAAAGTCCTTCTGCAAGGCATCTGTTTATTCAGGCAGCCACTTTACACATAATACATTCATCAGTCTTGAGCAGTTTAATAAATCTTATTACAAATCTCCCCGGTCTCAATGATGAGCATCTATATTTCCCTCGATGACAAGACAAGACAAACAAATAACAGCACAAAGGAGTAGCAGAATGGCATGCACAATTGACCTTGGATTATGTATGGGCCCCAGTAGCACCTGCCAATCCATGCGCATCCCTGTTAAACCAAAGCAGTCAGCATGCGCCAGAGGTCGTTCTCTGAGAGGGTGTTACACAGCGAGGGAACAGACGGCAGCTTATTGAGTCAGCAGGTATTACCCCAGGACCGCGACAGACACAGTCCATTTCCACAATGTGTGCAGAGAGCGCCAACATGAGAAGGCCTCTCTAATGAGATTTGGCCTGAAGTGACAAAGGTATAAAGCTGGGAGAAATGGGAGCAGAGACTTGGCTTAGGCGAAGATGTAAAGACACCAGGGAGAGTACCTCAAAGACATTGCCATTCCATAATAATCTCAGAGGTGAAGAAAATGTCAGTGAGATTTCATTTAACAGCACGCAGGCAACTGTAATCTGGAATCAGGTGTAAACCAGTTATGACCCAAAGATATAGAATAGATTAAGCTCTATTTCCTCAGGACAGAAAGGAAACTACTGCCTTGATTTTGTGTTAATACTGCAGCAAAGAAAGGGAGAGAAGAAGAAGCTATAAAGTCGAATAAACAGGCACTTCTCTCACCACTGTCACTACTGGTTTGAGGAGATGAGTCAGCAACTGATGGGGCAATGCTGGCCGCTGACACCGGGGCCTCAGGTGGCTTTTCTGTGACGAAGACAGAACTCAAGTCCTCAGGAGCCACAGCCCAGTTCCTGGATTTAGTGCTGGACTGAAACTGGGTTGAAACTTTAGCTTTAGGACCCATTTCAGCCAAACTCTGCCTGGACTTAAAGCTAACGTGGGCCATCTTTTCAGCAGTAAAATCACATGAGGAGAATAGCTTCTCTTCCAGGGAAGGGCCTAGAGGGGGTGAATGAGGAACAGGTTTCTTGATGTTTTTGATACAAAACAGCTCTTATTATTGCTATTATTGTTAACAGCTCTTATCAGTAAGTTTCTTACTGTTCTCAACTTAAGTTGACAGTTACAGCTTTTGCTATATTTAGGAGAATATTTACTGATTAAATTTTATGTTTAGTTTCTTGTAATATGATTTGTGAAAGAAAATCCGAAAACTGACGTCAGGGAAATACAGATGCAAAATCTGCAGCACTGTGGAGAGATTGATAAAATCATGCTATTATGACGCAAAGTTTATATTTCCTGTCCAGTCCAGAGCAATATGACTGCTGCAGCTAGGAATATTTATTAAGGGGACCATGAAATTTTTTTTTATCAGTTTTATCAAATGTTTATCAAAAATCTGCCATACCTATTTTTTTAACTAATTCAGTCACAGACAACATCAAGCTATTTAACTAATATGTCCTCATATACAGCCTTTGCCTTGTGTTACGAATATTTGCGAGCAGTTCCAAAAGAGTCTTTTGTGCAAGTGCACTTGGACATGTTTACATCTTTACTCTACGCCTGCTGGAAAGACCACTAATAAAAAAAATTACAGTGATGTAAAATTTTGTGCCCCTAATAAAGTTAACAGCAGACCTCACTGTGTTTATATCTGGCTTACTGTCATACAATAGGCATTTTCAGCACGACACGTTGCACTCCTGCCTACACACAGGGTATCTATCATATATTACTACCGCATAGCACTACAGCATCAGGAACAATTAAATGTGTCAAATGTCTTACACAACTTGAAATTTTGATTCTACATTATCTGAACAGGAATAAACTGCTCATTTCCCACATCAAGCAGCAGTGTGTAAGTACACTCCCGTGGTCTCCCATCTCTTTAATCAGAGGCAAGCAATGCTGAGGCCATCTAATCTGCTTAACAACTAGAACAACCAGATGCTGAACAACTAGGTCAGAAATGTCTCAGAGGACTAGGGGGGCAACACTTGATGGAGGGCTGGCTGCTGCATTTCTCTGGACAGAAGGTGATCTCTCTGCCCCGTCATTCATAGTCCATAGACCGAGAGCTGTCAGAGAGCAGCTGCTCACAGAGAGATTTGACAGCAGATGACACAAGAGAGTGACAATCTTCTATCAGTGCTCGAATCATAAACTGATTCTGTATCGATTGTGAATTCAGCGAGAAACAGTCTCTCTTTAAAATGGTGAAGCAAGTTGGATATCTTATTTATTTTGCGTCCTTGTTTGCCTAGTTTGTAATGTCTGGTAGCTTTTAAGTTTTAGCTAATGAGACCATGCCATCTGCTGTGCTGCTGCATGCTCTCACACTGCAACACAGGGCAAAACCAGTCAAAAATGCAAACATACCAGTGAAAATATTCAGCATTAGCAATTAAAGCAACAATATAAGTTAAAAAAAAAAAAAAAAAATCTTCAGATTGATCAAAAGTGTAAATGGCTGTGTATAAACTATGAGGATCTATGGGGAGGTGTCAACAAAGCAAAAGAAGAGTTACCTTGAAATGTAGATTGGGAGCTGGTGTTGACAGCAGAGTGTTGGGTGACAGTGGGGATGGACACAGAGGCAGGGAGGGACTGAGGGAAGGAGGAGGAGGAGGAGGAAGAGGAGGACAGACCTGACCTCAGGGAAGGGGACGAAGGTTGGACTTGGGCCTGTGAGGAGAGGTGAAGTTCGGAGGAAGGGAAAGCCTTTACAGGACCTTGAACAAAGTCACTAAAGTCGTCATCGTCCTCAGAGAAACCTGTCTTGGGGGCAGAGGACAAAGGCTGGACGTGTGCCTGAGAGGAGAGGCTGAAGGTGGAGGAAGTGGAGAAGGAGGAGGGCGGAGGGAAGGAGGTGGGGGCGTCTAAAGGCCCCTGAAAGTCACTAAACTCATCACTGTCCTCGGACAAAGCTGGGGGGAGGGAGTGAGTGGTGACAGACGGGTGTGATGGCGATGAGTCTGCAAAAATGAAGAAATAATGATGATGGCACAACACGTGACACACACTACAATGGAGAATGAACCAAGGGCTACACATTGCAAAAGTGAGATAAGACTGGCTATTCTGTGCAAGACCAGAAATTGTAAAACTGCAAATTCAACCAAAATCTCTTGACGTACAGCATTTAATTAATAAGATAAGAAGTAAAAAAAAAAAAAAAAAACTATTTAACTGAACTACTGATGATCACTTGGATGAACATCGACACCAGCATAATGACTCTAAAGCAGATCCAACCTGTGGGTCGGGACCCCTCCAGTGGATCACAACATATGTCTGGGGGACCTTGAGATGATTAATGTGGTAAATGACAAAAATCTATGCTCATTTTGTTTTTGTTTGTCATATACAGGGTTTATTCAGCTTGTCTAGTTGCTAGTAATCAATCAGATTAAAAAATCTGACAGGTTTACGGGTGAAAAACTGTTCACAACTCATAGAAACTTGTGACATTGAGCCGTTGAGAAGGTTAGGGGAAATTTCCCGAACCCAGAGAAATCTGAAGATTTAGTACACTCTACAAAGTTGAGAACATTCATGTTGAACACACATATAAAAATCAAGACTCTACTAAAAAGTGATATCAACAATACTGCCAGGTGTACGGACAATGTGACAGATGGGAAAATAATGTGATTAAGGAAACGCGAATCTGTATTGCATATTGCATACTCAGACATAAAATCCCCAATTCTGACTCATCTGGCTGCCAGCTGGGCAGTCGTCACGTTGCCCTGCCTCTGATCCAACTATTATTCTCATACAGAATAATTTCAACAAAGCTACAGTGAGCAGCTCTGCTGATGGAGAGGCAGATGGAGAGGGAAAAAAACCCAGAGATTAAATCTAAGCACAAAGGGGAAAAACCCCAGAGATTAAATCTAAAACACTGAGGTGAAGGTACCTGGCTTCTTGGTCTGTGATGATGGAGTGGGGTGCATCTTCGCGTCTCTGCTGAAGCCATCCAGGTTACCTTTGATTGCCTCCAAGGCATCATCGCGGCTCTTTTCTCCAGTCTGAGTACAGAACAATAAAGTATCAAGGGCCCAGAGGGTCACAGACACATGCAGTGGGCATGGATATAAAAAATCTTAAAATAAACAGGCTGTGGAAGGAGAGGGAGACTCACCTTGGGTTTGACACTGCTGAGCAGCCTCAGCTTCTGTTTCTGCTCCTCAAATTGTCTTCTTTTCCTGTCCTCCTCCAGCATCTTCTGCTGCTGCTCCAGACGTTTTCTAAAAGGGCAGGAAGAGTACACACATTATATGGAGAGAAGCGTAAACAACATTCTTGAAAAGGTTGCTAACAGGGCAAGACAGTGGTATACACTATTTATGCCATTAGCCCGAAAGAAAGTGTTTGTAGAGTAGACTGAGTAAAATACAGGGCAAAAGTATATAAAAACAAAAGTATAAAACTTTTGAGAAGAATGTCTGAATTTACAAATGAAATGCAACAAAGGGTCTGACTGGGGAAAAACTGCCACTATCTTAAACCCCCAAAACACCCCTTTGTCATATATGTTTAAAACAAAGATAACACAAAGACAAAAGCTAGATTATATTTTATCTATGTAAGTAATGCATATATTTATGCAAATCATTTGGCAATCAAGATAACAAGTATGCAAGTCATTGCAGGTGTTTTCCCCTGATTGATAGGTCAAAAGCTGTTAAAACTGCTGTGCTCATATCACATGTACTTTGTCACTAGAACAGGTCATAACTGCCTCCATGTTAGCAGATAGGACATGGGCCAAACTAAAAACTCAAAGTACACGACAAACTAATTTTACCTGAAGATGGTTTCTGTCATTTTAGGAAGTTCTTATCACGGCGATGTATGTTGAAGTGTTTGCCTGTTTTAGGTTAACAATTTTTTTTTTTTTTTGATCGACCAATCATGGCAGATCTAGTCAATACAACAAACAAACCCTAAGAGGAACATTAACAAAAACATGTCTTACTGGTGCTCCTCAGCCATTTGCTTCTGCATGTCAGCAGTGTACTGGGGTCCAGCAGGTCTCATACCCATAAACTGTGCCTGACCCAAGAACTGCATCCCAGGGGTCTGCATCCCAATAGCCATACCACCCTGTCAGACCAGACACACACACAAAGAAAGAAAATGCAAACAGCCACTCAGCAATTTCATTAGTATTTTTACTGCTTCTATCATGTATTAAATGCTTACGCCAAGGCAATGCATTTCAGAATGATCTTAATGAACTTAAAAGTCTTGTTAAAAAAATCACCAAGCTGCAAACACATTCCTACTGAATGAAATCAGTTCAATCGATGGAACACTGCTTCAGTATTATACATTCATAAATGGAAGTATACATTACCAAGTTTGTGATAAATAATGCAAATTCAGGTGGCAAACCCCCCCATTAGAACAATTTCACCTCACAAAAAAAAAGAGTGCAAACACTGAATAAATGTGGTGTATCTGCACAGTATCACACCCAGCGCAGATATTCAAGCTCACCTGCATAGGCATGGCTCCTGGGGGCATCTGTCCCCCAAAGTTCATTCCCATCATGCCCTGCATGTTC
This sequence comes from Scatophagus argus, assembly GCF_020382885.2. Lineage (NCBI taxonomy): Eukaryota > Metazoa > Chordata > Actinopteri > Scatophagidae > Scatophagus > Scatophagus argus. The sequence goes on along the minus strand of NC_058497.1, from coordinate 19,776,734 downwards.
GGCTGCATGACAGGAACCATGGGGAAGCCCTGCTGCTGCTGCTGTTGCTGCTGCTGCTGTTGCTGTTGCTGCATTGGTACCATCCCTGCAAAAATACAGAAATAAATACACACACACACAGTTACAATGTACTGTAGACTCGACAAAGAATAGTGCATACAATTACTATCTGAAGCATGAGCGTGAATCCAATTTAAAGTATGCTGAAGAAAACTCAATACGAGTCTGGAGTTTGGAAAAAAAAAAGCCTCCAGAGTGTGGACATGATTCAGTATTGCAAATCAATTTCTTGGACAGCTGGAAAAAGACACAAGCTCAGCAACAACCAAATCTGTTTTTCTGGTGACTACTGTGACAGCTTGGAGCAAAACTAGAGCAGGGAGGGGAAAAAAATGGAAAAAAGTGTCTGTTTGTTTTCACAGATGCTGTGTGAGCTGACAGCCAGAGCTGAGCAGCCAGCTCCTCCTGCAGCCTCCAGATGATTCACCGTGTTAGGGCTCAGCGGGGCTGATAAGTAGCTTGTTTAGTAGGCTGCAAACAATCTACTTTGTCTAAAATGACATAGCTAATGGGAGCATGTAATGACCCCTTAGAGACGCTTATCCTGGTGGTGTGTAGATGGTTTATCGGGATTGTTACTGCAAAGTCAACAGCCTAAATATGACAAGCACACACAGCTGAATTAATACATTTGAGGCCTGCAATGCACTGCTCTGGGAAGGCTAACAATGGCTCCAATGTGCCGAATATTTGCTGCTACTTATTTCTGCCCAGTGACTAATGGTGATCTTTGACGGCAAGGTGCTGACAGGAGAGACTAATGAGAAGCAGAGCAGCAACAATCTGGCTGGAGTTTAATAGACATACGTTCTTAATCAGTAATGAGTGAACCCAGTACTAAGTCATGTGATAGCTGGAGATGTTCTGCATTTGTGTGTGATCAGTGAAAGTGCAAGTTGGGGACAAAATTTATGTAGAGTTTATTCGCTTTTCTGGAAATCCTTAATACACTTGAACAGAAAGGAGCTTAAAAAAAATCACACAAAAATGTGTAACAACATCAAGAAATTTACTGTACTTTGAAGCAAATTTCAAATGCCAAATAAAAGCCAAAGTTTTTGTGGTTTTTACTTCTCACCATAACTGTTGAAACTCAAACGTTTTAGAAAAAAATTACTTCTGATAATGAAATCTGTTTAATATATTTCAAAGAAACAACTTGGAGGAATAGACTGGTAATGTTGACTGCAGAATGACTCACCTTGTGGAGGTCCCAGACCCCCTCCAACAGGATACATAAAACTGAAGGAGAAAAAAGAAAAAAATGAAGGTTATGAGATTCAACCGAAACCTAAAGTACCATTGTAGGAAATGGTAAGAAATCTTAATCAGGCTTCCAGCCATGCTGTGTAAATATTCAACATTCCTAAAATCCAAAGATAAGAAAGCTACAGGGACCAAACATAGAAAACATTATGATAAAACACAGTAAAATTAGTTTAAGAAGCCTTTGTAAGCCATGACTGCATTTAGCTGTAATAAAAAAAAAATCACAGAATTTATGCCCAGTAAAAGCCTTGTCAGTTATTCATAACTGTGATATTACTTTGTTAGATGTGTGTACACACGGTGGTTGTGTAGTTCTTAAGGCGTCTTTTTAGTCATCTAAATTCAGGGTGTATCTCATTGTGCTACTGCAGTTCCAAAACACAACATAAATAAAAGCTGCTTTCATTAAAAGCAATAAATCTGAGAGGGTAAAGAAAAAAGTTATCCTACATAAGTTTGCTGTTGGCATTTTCTGATCGGGAAAAAGCAGCAGGTACAGAGGGAGCTTTTCTTTGCTCTGCAAACTGAAAGTAGTTTCAGCCTTCTCATAAAGACCAGATTTTGGTGAATTTCCTTTCCATTACTGCCAAAAAGCAGCAACCTTGGTGCAGCTTCATCTCCACAGGCGACTTGGACTCACTGTCACCGGGCCTGCAACAAGTCTCCCCTCACCAGAGCCAACCTGCACAGGCCTTCAGCTATTTGTCAAATAACTTATTACAGCTTAGTTTTTCAGGCTGGAGCTGATGATGCAGAGACCAATAGAAAAAGAAGAACCAGGTCTCTTGCTTCCCCGACCAACTCTAAGTTCAGTCTGAGCATTGAAGAGCATTCAACTAATCTAATGGGCAAGTGACATTATCATACTGACAAAGTACCGACACAACTGTGCTAACAAAAGGGAGGCAGGGAACTCATTATAACAAAGTTCAAGAATTTGCCATTGCAATTATCAGCTACCAAGCGCAAATACAGAATAAATTTGGTGCGAATTTTTCTTCTACAAGGAAAATTGACTTTTGGAAGCTTTGCTAATTCATCAACATGAAGAAAATTTGAATCTTTACACAGTACAAGTGTTGAAAACTGAACACCAGGGCTCCATATTTTTGGTTCAGTCATTCATTCATCAGCACTGTTTTTAGCAACAGAAGCAACAGCAGGCAGCTCTTTTCTGTGACAATGCTCTACAAACCCACTGTATCGGCTCATCAGACACAGTTAGTAACTAGCTGGTGAAACAAACAATGACAGATTTCCCTCAGGAGTTGGTGGAGAGCAAAAGAGAGCTGGAGGGCGAGTAAATACGGCACTGAGATTGATCAGGTAGACAAAGTCACTGTTTACACTCAATAATAATGCAGCTCCATGTCTGCTGGGTGTATAAACACGCAACAGTTTGCTATAAATTAATCTTTATAAAGCAATAATATGTCAATGTTGCCTTTACAGCTTGTTTCTGCTGCTCCCAAGTGGCAAAAAACAGGTTTGCCACTCATTGACAGTTTAAATACACCAAGGGAGGGGGGGGAGGGGGGCAACCATTACAAAAGGTAGCGCAGTAATGTCATCACAGAATAAGGCTCTGATACACAAAGTGATTTTACAATGTCTTCTATTGTTGTTTATCTGCCTTTCATGTCAACGTGTTGTGGTTCTGCTGATAACCAGCCAATTGATGTCTATGTGTCCTGTTGGAATGAAATGAATAAAGCTCTGATAATAGATGGCCTCCTCATATATTGAATGAGATGATCTGAAAGCCTTTATCAAGTCTTCTCGAATGTTTAAATTCAGTGATATAGATCACAGCGTGTATAAAGGAAATATTGATGCCATTTGCTTTGCGAAGTTGCGATTTAAAAACATTTCACTTTTTATTTTATAGAAGAGGATGAACTTCAGTACGGATGCAATACAACTCTGTGTTATCTTAAGTGATATGCTTGACACGGAGGGTTTCAGACTCGTACATCTGCTCCCCCTAAGATTTGCAGCTTACAAGGCTTTTATAGGAGCACTACAGCGCTGATGCCCACCATCCTGCAGCAAATAACAGTTCATGGCTGGGCAGATTAACATAGAGGGAGATAAGCAGTAATAGCAGCTGTGGACACATGGCAGGCCAGTGCCTTGTAGAAAGCAATCATCCAACAGCTACCATCAAACTGCTGAAAACCAAGAGGCAGACAGTGAGGTCAGGAGCTTCAGTCAATGTCATCAACGAGAAGCCGAAAACTGAAATGATTTTAGCTTGTTCATATCGTGCTCTTTTCATGGAATATAGTAGACAAAAAATACAGACTGAGAGGTTATGTGATTAAGTTATTGAACCTGTCATTTATCTGCAGTACTGCAAAATAAAGGCACACGATCAGTGCTGAAACATTTGGTTGATTAATTCATCTGAATCACATTTAATTCCATGTTTGATTATCAACAGTTCTGACCACCTATTTTTTCTTTTAAATCATCTGTCAAGCAAGACATGCCAAACATTCTCAGCTTCTCAAATGCAGTTATTTACTGTTTACATCTGTTTTATATCGCTGTAAACAGAATATCTTTGGGATACAAAATGAGGAAGTCATTTCACATTCTGAGAAATCAGTCACTTAAATAGATCAGTCAATCAATGGAAAGTTAATCAGCGACTGTTTCGTTAACTGATTAATCATTTTTTCAATTTCAATCAAAAATCAGTGGCAGCGACAGCGACACAAAGGGAAGGACTTGCTTTCTAGCAAATGTCTAACCACAAAGCAACTTGAAGATGTTGCTTTGGGTGGGGCTACATTGAGAATATCTGCTGATTAAACGATAATGAAAATAATCTAAAAAATAATTGATCATCACAATAGCTATTTGCGACCCTAAACACCATACAACATTTGCCCTGGCTCATGTTAATCACTTATGTGACCAGAATAAATCCAGGAACACAGTCAAGCTGAGTGAACCTTTGATTAATTTGGGTTGAGTCCACCACATGAGCCAAAGGCCCTTGTCCTGCTACTCTACACAAACTAATTCACCTACAAATGCCGACATAATTTCAACTCTGACTGTCATGAACTAAAGCCAGCGAGGAATAGATTATATTTCCTGTTATAAATCCAACTTGGAAAAGTCAAACCACCACACAGTAAGACACTCTTGAGAAGCAGGCAATACAACATCATCTGACCCTCATGAAGTCAAATGTGTGATGATGTGATCACATGCCCACTGATGTCATGTATCTCTGTCACCATTTAATGAGAAAATGCAGCTACTGCAAATTAATGATAATTAACTATCTTTGATGATACATTTACCTTCAATACATACAAAACTGTTTCAACTGTCAAGAAGGTTTGATACGCTGCACTACTGCTCCACCTCCTGGCTTTCGACTCAAGCACTCTTAACACATTTTACTTTATTCTTGCTGTATTACCATGTCTGCCAGAAAAACACACGGCACAGAAACTATCAAAAACTTCATTCCTTCATTCTTATCCGTTGTATTTGGCAAACATTTCAATATGTTACAGAAAACAGATGCACCAGGCTAAAAGTATATACAGTTTATTGGTGGGGCGAAAAAAAATGCCTGCCCTTTCCTGTGACTGAATTATTAAGTCATTTTTTCTGTTTCTTCTTCTTCTGTTTCAAAAATTAAAGCAGATTGACACCCTACATATTAACACTGAGTGGACACAGTACAAGCAAACAATACTGACATAAGCCAAGATATATTATAGTCCAAGTCAATGTCTGTCTATCAGACAGCAGAATGACATGCATATAAAAGAGGACAACAGTTACCCCAGGTCTTCACATTACACCTGCTTTTTCCTACTTCCTACACGCATCCACAGTCTGGAGGGCTTTGGTTTCACCTGTCAGATCAGTATCACCTGGCTAGTCGAGATGCTTGTAACCACACCATATTCATTATTCAAGCTGCTCGAGTTCAGCTTATCAAAGAATCATGAGTCTGGCCTTTTCATCTCCTTCACTGACCATCACCACACTGCCTTAAAAAGATAGGCGAATACCTCCTAAACATTTACAAAGACCCGCCGCTTAGACATGTGGAGTACACGTATGTGACAGTGTTGTCTGTGTAGTCCGGTAAATAATAATTCGTTAAACATGAAGCAGAGCAATGTGCTGTGAAACACAGCAAGCCTCTGAATCTGGTGTGACAGAAACGAAAATCTTAATTATGTTAGCAGGTTTTTGTAAGTTTTTCACTTTCCATCTGCCTCCCTTTCGTAAATACTCAGTAGTGCACCAAGGACACTAAATAGCTACATGACCGATAACATATTAGTCTGAAAGCCGAAGCTTATATTAATATATTAACAATATCAGCCGTTCACAGGCCTGTCTGTACAGATGCTAGCTATTTCCCAACAATGCTACAAGAGAGTGATGTGCATTATCTTTTCCATAAAGGTTTTAGAAGTGGATAGCGTGGGCTGCGGACAAAATGACAAATACAGACGCCAGGACGTATGAGATTTGTAAGTATATGAACATTGTGGCATTATTTTTGGTCCACTCTGAGTATGACAGGCAGCAGAAACAGCTCGCTAGCTAACGTTAGCTTCCCCTGTAACATAACGTTGGCTGAGACACCTGACAACCAGCCATCTCATCTCATCACCCTGCCTCGACAACAAAACAAGCCTTCACTGCTGTCTTTCAGGTACTTTAGTGTGGCCAGCGTGTTGCTAAGCGGAACCCAGAGGCGGATATTTCACAAATTATTTATTTTTCGACGACAGAGTTTATTTTAAAAGGCTAAAATACCTGCTGCCTCCCCCAGATCCTGGCCGCAGCGCCATCTTGATAACAGCAGTCACTATTAGGAAGATGATGTCAGCAGTGACGGAGCTTTAGCTTGGGAAATTCAACCCCGGCACTTGTCTGTCAGGCACAGCTCACTTCCTACTCCCATGTTGTTGCTCCAGCGCCACACTTTAATTCACAGAGGGGCGGTGTACAGTAACTCAAGTAATGTACTTATGTGCAAAGTTGAGGCACTTGCTTTTTCTTTTCATGTAAACTTGTATTTTAAATATTGCACTTTTTACTCCACATGAGTATTACAAAACACTCATTGAAAACGCATGTCACAAGGCTGAAAACAAAACTGTTCATGAAAGGTTTTCACAGGTCAGCAACACCACAAACATATGATGTTTTAGTGCTGTGCCAACACTAAAAACTGTAACATACAAACTACACAGTAATGCTGAAGTAATCTAGTTAGAAATATATCGTCACATTGCCAGGGGTCTCCTGGTGCATGATGAGGGGCTGCTTTTACTTGTAATACATTTCTTCAAGCTTGACAAAAGGAGAGGGAATGATACCTTGGCAGGAAGAATTACCTGAGAGGCACAGCACAGGGCAGCAAATTCCCAAATACAGGTGATTAGCTGCAATACCCGTAGTTTTCCAGTAGATGTCGGTGTTTAGCTTATTTGCAGTTTGTAAAGACCTACGCAGGAGTTGGACACGACGACTCGTCAGTTGTCGTTTCAGGGGCATAATTATGGAAAGTAGTGTTTTGCTGCTATACGCCAAATGCCAACACTCTAGATACTTTTTTGATGCACATTTTCTACAGTTCTCTTCAGCATCTTCAAATTTTGTCCACACCTGCTTCAAATAGAGTTTATTTTAGTGTGAATTTTGGGCAGATGAAGTTCACCAGATCTTTACCCCACACCACCTATGCTTCTATACCACGTCTTTAGACTTTGTCACAATACATGTTGGAATTTATGGTTTAAAATTTTGCCTAGTTTTTAATGATCAATGTTCCCTCATACAATATTTGTATATCTTAATTAAATTAAATTCATATGGTAATCAATGTTTACAACATTTATTTTCTTGGGTTGGTTTGTTTGAAATGTGTCATTAGATACTATCTTTGATTTTCATTTTCATTACTTGTATATGCTACACTAATTGTGTAGCCTATTTTTATTCTTTGCTGTATTTCAAGCCAACTGTAACCCATCTATTCCTTGATGTCTTTTCCAACATTTTTACTGGCTACTTGAAGTATTGAGGCTATTGTATGTCCTAACAAAGTGATTCAGTTGGCAATTTCATTGTTACACCACTGACAAGGTGGAGCACCAAGGAAAAGCTCTCTCTGGCATTGTCTTAGCGTGTGTTGTTGTGAAAGATTTACAGCTTAATGAGAGCAGTGTAAGGCAGTGGATGACAAGCCCCGCTGCCATCCATCACCTGATCTGCCCTCAACCTTTCCTATAGTTCAGCTCTTTTCAGCAGCAATGATTCAGAGTCCATGTACATGACAGAGGGACGAATGCAACCATTTAGGCTTCAGAGTGACTAACAATTAAAGGAAGATTAGCCAGTTTTAAAAACAAATGATGGTCTTAAAGAGCCACAGCTAGTGAAAAATAAAGGGGCGGCTCATGACTTTAAAATTCTGGCTAAAGCCTTGCCTACAGAGTATGATGTCCTACTTTTACGGAATATCATCATGTATCGACCCATTTTGTACTTAAAGAAACATATCCATCTGCCCAATGCATCGAGCATGCAATGGGTGCAGTTTCTGATTTGAATTTGGAAATATCCGATCCAAAAAAAAAAAAAAAACAAAAAAACATTTAGCACCAACTGTGAAGTACTCAGAATCTCACCACCCCACCTTACAATCCAGAGAAAATGTGATTAAACAGCTGGCTGAATGAGGAAAATATGAAACAAGAAACAACAAGATAACATACAAGCATCATCCAAACTGGCATAATAAAAAATGAAGAGACGGAGATGCGTTGAGGAACTTGAACTCGTGACTGGAGTTTCTTAAATCCTGACTGCAGCCCTACAGGATGACATCTTCAAGTCAAACTCTTGTTCATCTCCAAATTTTATTTTTACTTCACTTAAAAAGTCAGTTCTCAGTACATTTCAGGTAAGCTTTTTGAGGAGAACAGGACTTTATTTATCACCTGTGTATTTGGTTTGTTAATGTAAGCTCATTCCAACAGTTCAGATTATTTTCTACTATTCTTTACTGCTTTTTTTTGGGACTCATTGAAAAGACTGTAAAGGATTTTCAGTCTCTCGTCCCGTCCTCTTCTCTGAGTCCATTCACAGGCCTCTCAGAGCAGAGCGTGGGCTCCCATCCCTGCTGTGTGTGCCGGGTTTGGCTGGAGGCCTGCCGAGTCAGTCAGTCAGTCAGTCACGTCCCCTCGACGTTTGGCTCTGGACTGGCCGTGGGCAGCCCCCCTAGAGAGGAGGTCTGGCGAGAGAAGGTGAACATTAACCCAGGTTCCATTCTGGGTATCCCACTATTCCTCATAAATCATTAACCTGTCCAACATCAAGCCTGTGACAGCATCAGCATGACAACATCAATCTGCCAGGATTCCTCTGTACCAGGGGTCCTTGCAGGTTTTCAGCCTCAGATGCAAATTGAGCGAATTTAGTCAAAACAGGTCAAAATAGCCTCTTGCTTTTGCCTGCACAGGCTCATCTGAAACACCCCATGTGGCCCTAATATTCAGAGGACATGTTCAATACTTATTTAAGCTATATTGTTTCTTTCAGGTGTAATCCCACCTAAAGAATCATAAACATGTCTCATTTGTTGGGTGCGTTATCCCGTCTTATTAGCAGTGTATCACAGTCTGCTGTCCTGCAACAGACTTCTAACAGCAGTCTGAACAGTCTGGATGAAGTATCAGTGGAGATCTTCCTGACAGGACGTCTAAAAATGTTCATCTTCCTGAATAGTTGAGGCTGTCTCAGTCAGTTATTTTGTTGATTAATTAAAAGTAACCTGAATTTGGATAAAATGCCTTCACTGAATAATCTCTTCTTAATTTCTTAATCTCTTCTTCGGCTTACTGTCTTGCCTCGACTAATACTATGAAAGAAATGTTACATTTTTCCAATTGCATACTGATGAAATACTCTAGGAAATTTGCATGTATTATATTTATAGTGAATGGTTTTCTGATACTTGATTTAGACTAAGCACCACCTCCTAAATTACAGGATTTAATACTAAATCAATTTAATAATAAAGTATGTAATCTATAATTCAGGACTAAATCGAACTAAAGATATTATTACTGACATATGTTTTCTGTTTCTGTTTGTTGTGCCAAATGAAATAATATGAGATGAAAAGCCACCAAAGTGCAGCCTGGCTGTCACTGTAGGTGGTGCTGGTGGCGATGTATGCTGAACAGGACTGATTGTTACTACGGAGGCCTGACTGATCTCCCTGATGGTGCGAGAGCACAACAGAAGCCTCCTTGATCAGGGGCCTTTTGATGGAAGACTCCTGTCACAGCAGCTCCACACATGCGCATGTATTTCTCCATAGAAAGGTTGGCGTTAACCCTGGTCGCAGTGACCAATTAGCCCTGGCAGAGAGTGGCCTCCTGACCCTTGACCCCTGCTGGGTAGTCTTATCCATTAACCCCTTGGGCCTCAGCTGGAGTTGATGTAGTACTCTTTCTTCTGGCTCTGCTAAACACACGGTCACATTCACCCTGCAGCTTCCACTTTCTGTCTCCCCGTTCCCCGGGTGTCAGCTCGCTCCTCGCGTTGACCTCTCGAGCCTTCGACAGCGCTGAATCCACCGGTCGCCATCAGCACACCGCAGCTGCAGAGTTACGTTCTTCCTCACCGTATGCGCTCAAGGTGTCATCTTCTTCTGTTTCTGTTGCTGCCAGCCGCTCTGTGACTGCTTTCACTGAGCTTGTACCCTATTGTCAGATTTATTTATTGATTTAGTCTATTTTGTTTCTGTCTTTCTACAAAACTGTTAAGAGGGAGTTGCTGAAAACTCACGTTCAGCCACCTTACCTTGTACAAATAAAGGTTTAAAAGAAATCACTTACAAAATTGGCTGAATTCTCTTGAATGTAAAGACAGTGAAGAGTGGTTGGATTTTGCAGCTGTATCCAAGCAGAAATTTATGTTCAAAAACAAATGTCTTGCATTGTGGTTGTCAATTACAAAATTTCTTTCAGGAATTAAAATAATACTTTTAATGGAATATGACTGTGTGGTATATTCATATGTACTCATAATTTGCACTGTTATGCTGGTGTACTCGTCATACAAGACAACCTTATCAGACATGATATACAGGATAAATGACATAGTATCAAGTAGTTTAGTAATTGTGTTATGTTAGTTAGACTGAGATTGTTACTGTGATGTCAACATTTCAACTTTGCATGAATATTTCATTAAATTTGCCTTTAATTAAAACAGGGAAGCCCATTGCCTTACAATGACACCCTCATTACCTACAATATACAATGCTTGAAGTGACTACATAATATTAGAATACATATTAAGTGATAAAGGTACATGAGAGATACAACATGAATATATATTCAACATAAACACATACTGCTAAAACACGCTGCCAAGTCTATTTTATATAAAATATAAAATTTATTAGATATTAGAGATAAAGTTATACCTAATTTTACTAAGTTTCTGCAGATTGTTTCACTTGTGTGGAGCAATTCATAATATACATCTACTATATATTTTATCAATACTGTAACGATTACCCTCAAGATCATAACGATCAGTAGTAGGCTGAAACAATCCGTAAAAGCTCCACCATAAAAAAGATGTCATAATCCAACGAAGGAATCATTACAACACACAGAGAGCAGCTTATAGCAAAATGTTACGATCTACATTACCAAAAGCTGTGGTCAGAGCTACAAAGCACATTGTTGCTTTTTAACAAGTGAGTTAACAATGTCATTCACGGCAGCAGTTGGAGCAGTTACTGAACTATGACCAGCCCGGCCGCTCCAGCTGAAGGACATTGTTGAGGGGAGACGGTTTTAGACAGCTTGGGTATCGGCTGATATCATCTTTTTGTAACTGAACAACCTAAGCTGTTTTCCATATCATCATACAGACATATTAACATTTGCATAATAATAGCAATAGAACTCATATTAGTGGCAGTAACAGTGCAGCAGCAGTTTCAGTGATTGTTGTGCCTGCATTTATAGTTTTATTGCTATAAGTTTTACAATGGTTTGAACTTGGTGCAGGCTTAAGTCCATTAAAAAGCGATGAACTAGTTTGAATTATGGGGGAAGAGATGAACATCAAACGTTTTTGAGGACATGCTGGAGAGGTGAAGGGAGAGTCCCTGAGAGTTTCCCCCTTTGATCAGGTGGAAGCTGAACAGGAGAGCTGAGAAGGAGGTGGAAAAACGCAATCAAGTCCTGGTTCAGAGGTCCTGGAGACTGAAGTCCACTTCAGTTCAACTTACTGGATGATGATAGCTGTTCAACATGTGGACAAATGAATTCTTCTGTGAGTTTAAACAGATCCTGAACACAGACACCTTACAAAACACCAGCCCTATATTAAGTAAGACATTTGTACTTTAAGTGACCATAAGAGCTGCAGATTTTAGTTTCTCACCTTGAGATTAGTTATAAAAGAAATGATAATAAAGGATAATTTAATTCTTAAACTATAGTAACACCACATGTTATCACCCCTGAATTAGCAGTGTGTAATTTCCTCTTAGTAATCAATAATATTGGTGTAGTCTGCAATTACAGTGCCCTCTGCTGAAAGATCATATCACATTGAAAACAATATTTTCCCTAGAAGTTCTATGTGATTAAAACAGAACTGCAGCTCCTGAAAACTTTACCTTTGTGTACCTAATTACTCGCAAAACTTTGAATCAGCTCCATAATGGGCCACTGTAGGTTGATAATGGGCATATTATATGTAATGAAAACATCAAATGGCTGAGAAATTAAAAATGCAGATGTATTTGATACAAAGTTAGTGGAAGGTTGTAGGGACAGAACAAATTGAAAAGGAAACAAAAGGAAAACAATAATAAACCTCATGCTTGTGTGATTATTCCTCAAGTAACAAGACTCACAATGCACCAGGATAAAGCACAACTAAAGCATAAATACACTAAGCCTTATACTATAACGCTATACTATATATTATCCTATACTAATTGGTCAGTAAAATAAACTCTGTTTGCAGTCATAAAATTATACAGTGCCTAGTGAATCAAGTTTGTATTCAATCCCTGATTCACTGCTGAATTAAATGTCATGTTTAGAGAGCTTAGCGTTGTAATTCAAACTCTAACAAATGCTAATGAGTCTCCAAGTACTTCAGTTTCTTTTAGAGAAAAGAGTAAAGGGGACTTGGTCAGATCTTTAGAGGCTTCCTGGGTCTGAAAATCAAAGGCCCCATTGAAAACCAAATAGAGCAACATCAGTGGATTACAAGGCTTCCCTCAGCAGGGCTCCATGATGGAGGCTGCAGGTCAGCATGGGGATAGAAAAGCAGTATGGATGCATCACCAAGACCTGCAAAACTTAAGTTTCAAGGCTTTGTCTTCAAAGCAAATTGAATGTTTTCATTCCATCAGATGAAAATGTGTGAAGTGACAGGTTTCACTTGTACAGAGCTCTATAGTGAGTTTCTGCTCATTCTTTAGCTGTCCAGATAATAATAATTATTATTATTGTTTTGCTGTTTTGTTCACTGTTTGGCTGCAGCAGGCAGATGCTTTCAGCTAAAAAGGCTTTAAAAACTCACAATACACAACCTACTCAAGTTAACAACTACCTCGTGAATGCAGCGGACTGTTTAGCAGGTAAACAGACACGTATTTTCCCTTGGGAAATATTGGTGGACACTAGAAACAGCTAAAAGAGAGTGAATACTGAACTTCATCAGGAGGTCATAAACACGACTCCAAATGAATTATAGTGTTGCTGTATGACTACAAGATGTGCAAATAAGCGACTTAAAGGTCGATAATATGTCTGTGTCAGTGTTGTGTTTCCCACTGGTTTCTCCTGCTTCCAAGTAGTGATAAAATTTGTTTAATAAAGATGCAATTGCAGTGAGATTTTGTTAAGATGAGCCATAGCAGGTCAAAGAGTCCAAAAATATTCATGTCACACTTCAAATGTGTGTGGTTCAGGGCACTTGTTGCATAAAATGCAACATGCACTTCAGATCTATGAACTTCAAAGAGAGTGTTTACTTAGCACATAGCAACACCTTAATATCTTTGTAGAGGTCAGAAACAAACTGAATGCACTGAGCCACTCCATCTATTTATCTATCTATGTTGCACACAAAATAATCATACCATGAATTCATTTTGGAAAAAAAAACTTTTACTTGAAATATCAATATTTCTCAGAAAGTATAAATAATGATTTATGATTGGTTTCAATTTTATACAAAAATAATACATTAGGAGGAGAAAAAATCATGTCCTGTCACACAAGTATGAGTGCCCTCTGATCAGATGGCAGTTGATGTGCCTATAACAGTCACAGACCAACTAACATAATAATAACAACGTAATGACCTAATATTGAACAGGAGACTGGATCTGCAACATTTAAATCATTCGGGATTTGATAGTCAAAATGGCCTTTGTGGTTCACTAAACCTATTCTTGAAGCCAAATTTGGTTCCCGTGTCAACCTTTCCCATTCTGGTCCAGCTAGCTAAACTGTAGCTTTGTGTTCAGACTGAAGTCAGTGGAAAGATGTGACTGTATATCCCGGTTAGTGACTGCTTCATAAACATGATCAGAGATGAAGGGGTAGGCTAAAAACGTAAAGAGAGCCTGGATGAGTTACTGGTGAGTTCAGTCAGAGGCTGAGCAGACACACAGACATGGCCGGTTCATCCGTTAGCTAGCTAACCTACACTTAATGTCTGCATGGTTTACTACTCTGGATTAATAAGCACAAATAGTCCAATAGTCTTCATGTGAATGATTGAACGCCATAGTAAGCTTCACGTTATATCTAGACATGCCTTGACAGTGTTTGAGTGGGCGCCTGTACCCACAGCAGCTGCTCCTCTCCCCTTCATTTCTCAGTCTCTGTGGATTCCTGTATGATTAGAGCAGCTGCTGTCACAACATTGTCCTCTTTCATGCCTATCTCCTTCACAAAATGCCAGAGTAAGAAGGCTGTTTTGCTTCTGCATACCTGTCAATATTTTCATTCTATTTCACTAGGGGGTCCTGCACCATGATTTATGATGAGGAGTTATTAGAAATATTTATTTTATTTTGGCATCTCTTCACATTGTAGCAGGAAGTGGGAGAGGGAGGGAAGAGGAGGGTGAGTCCCATTCCTGAAATTCACCTGAACCTGTGTGCAAACAACAAGAAGGGGAAGGGCCATGTTAAAAGAGTGTGAGTCAGTCCCCCCAAGGCAAAGCTGGTTTATAGATACGGCAGGCTAACTTTTGAGGCATGATGACAAATAGGAGTCGTACCTACAGCTACACTCTTACTCTTTGGCATATTTGTCGCACAGACCTCTAGATTCATATTATTTTACAGGTAGCTCCAATATACAATAATTGATGGTGTCTTCACTGATAGTGCATATTCATTTCCAGTCTCAAGTATGTGGAGTTCTGTGCAGAATCCAGTTATACAAAGCATTGCATACTTCTATAGATGCATTGCATAGTCCTTTCACGATTGTCAAAGTCTTTTCAATCACAGTATACACATTGAACAACTCGACATGTGGAATCCCTCAAGCGACGGAGGACATTGACATGCAGGGCCTGCACTAGTGCTAGCACAGTAAACTGAGTGTGAAAGAATAACATGGAAGACTCCTTTAAAGGCCAGTAAGAAGATCAATACAGATTATTGTGATTGTCTGACAGTTCTGCTCATGTGCAAGGCGATTTTGTGTAGCTGTCAAAGCCGTCCAGTAACTTGCTGTGAGTGAACCGTCTTCATTGAGTCTTTCAGCCTTCACAGAAGCTGATTACTGTCTCTATTAGTTTCAGTGTGTCTTCATATTTCCACCTTAAATCACAGTCTAATATAACTTGTCCCAGAGCCTTCATTCAAGTCCATATCAGTTTTTGGGTGCTTGGGTGCTTGGTCTTTGTTCCTTTAAAAAGGGGCATAAAAAAAACTGAATACTGTTTTAAAGATTGTGTGAAAATCATACATCCTTGTTGATCATTTGTGTGCAACCGAGGGGAATCCAGTCTCTTCACTTTCAGGTGCAGTGAGTTTCTTTTTTTCTCTCTCTTTTTTTTTTGTTTTCGTTTTCATCCACGACCATTTCTCTTCATTCACCGCCTGGCCCACCGTCGTTACTCCTCTCGTTTGTTGACTGACTCATCATCCAGCCGCGCCGTTGCCGGTTATTAAGAGAAGTGTCATGGAAACCACGGTGAGAAGGTGGAAAAATGTGCTCGGGTTGCCGGGCACCGAGGAAGTCAGGTGGACACTCTCACCAAGCTTGAAGAGGACACTGAAAGGAAGAGGAGAGGGAGGTCCGCATTACATAAAACAATAAATACAATCTGTCCAGTAACACAGGTATATACAGTATAATGTGCAGCATCACCATGGCTGGAGAGTAACTGAGTACAATTCGTCATGTACTACTTATGTACAATTTTGAGGAACTAATACGTTACTAGCATTTTTCTATTTCATGCCACTTTATACTTCTCCAATACATTTTTGCACCGTTACATTTATCTAACATCTATAGTTACTTTACAGACCTATAATATATGATGCACTGTTGGTTGGCTGGTTAAACTGGTACATGTAGAAAGTATAATCAACTCCACAGCCTCTAAAACCCTGTATATATGTTAATTCATCAATAAAATCATGCAGTAATTTAACACTGATATGGTCCATTTTTGCTTTTCATATTTATGCAGGACTTTTACTTGTAATGGAGTATTTTTTATTGTATGTCAATCCTACTTTTACTTAAGTAAATGAATTGAATACTTTCATCACTCCTGCACCTTCATGTGCCACACCTGACCAAATACATTCCTCATCCCTCTTCTCCTGACTTTCAAAAGCCTCGCCTCCATGAAATGCTTGCTTTTTTGGATTGTTTGTGGAATTTATTTTTTGTCCTGCCTCTGCAGGGGTGGAGGCAGGTAACCCTGGTGTGACCCTACAACCAGCAAACAGCGTCACCTGATAAAGCTGACCTGTAGCTGAGACTCGAGTCATTAGACGCCGGGCTCTTAGCAGAGGTGAGTTTTAAACAGATGCAGGTATAATGGAGGGTTCATGGTAAACAATGAGTGTTTAAAGCCTGGGCTTGTTGGTCTTGTCATGAGAAAAAGTCTGCCCCATCCAAATAAAGTCCTGATAAGAAAATACCTGGGAGGGCCTGCTGACTAATTGCTCTCTAAATAAATGGGTTTGTGAAATGTCACAGGGTGATGATGCCAGTGGTTGAAAGTAAAAAAGTAATACTGTACTTGCTTGTGTTTTACTTGTGTTTTCAGTGCTGTGCTGTTTTATATTTGGTACTTTTTAGTCAAGAAAAAAAAATGAAAAAGGTGATAATTCCAGATTCCCAAAAATGGAAAAAAATGTTTTTGTCTGTCTTGCATTATAGTTAAGTTAATATTTTGGGGTTTGGACTGTGGGTACTTTTCACTGTTTTTCTAACATTTTATAAACTAAAGTGCATAGTCAAATCCAGGTGCCCCCATTTTCACCTGCTATAAAAAACATGTATGTTAGGTTCATTCTCCTGTCAGTATACACTGGCTGACTAGCTGCAACAGCACATTTTTTAAATTATTTTAATGTTGTTTAACACACAGTCCATCATAGAAACCACCAACTGTGTTGCCATAAATAGTAGTGGAAGTACTGATATATCACTATTTTTCTGTATTGTTTTGTGCCTGATTATGTATATAATATGTAATTTGTTAGAGTTTTTTAAATCAATCAAATTAATTAGTTTATTTTAATCAAATGACAGAACAATAGTTTGAGCCAGTAGATCTGTCAGTTGGAAATCTCTGAAATCCTAGAAATTCAGATTTTTACTGTGTGTTTTTATTGGCTCCACATTTCACCCCAGCATATACCTGCACTGTTTTGCACAAATGTGGCAACAAACAGCTGACTGTCCCTGGCCAATATGTGCCTATTTCACAGCCTCGTAGACATTTGTTCACTTCCTTCCTCCACAGAGAATACACTGTGCTCTGAGCTCTCATCCCATCAACCCATCAGTCTGTCAGTGGTAGCGTGGCGGTACGAGTGTTCGGCCTCAGCGTGGGAAATTGAGCATGTGAAAGCACCGAGGACATTTCAGGCTAGAGCGATCACCGAGAGCAGGGAGAAGTAGGAAAGAGGAAGAGCTGTAATTGCCCACAAAAAAAAAAAACACCCCCCCTCACCAAGCTGTGGCCTCACTGTAGCATGGAGGAAAGTAGCATGACAACAAAGCTTGAGAACTTTCATTAACAGCAGGCCTCATTTCCTGATCGCAGAGTTAACTCTCATCAGGGAGAGGAAAGTGAAAGGAGACAGTGTTAATCAAGAGGCGTTCAGGCTGAGGGAACAGGTGATTGATTAGACAGCTGTTTAAGAGGAAATAGGAATTCTGAGGAGTTAACTATCTGTATATCTGTCTTATCTAATAGTTTGGTGCCATTTGAAAGTGTCTGAATGTCGACCACAGCCCCAAACAAAAGCTCCGGCAAGTAAAAGAGCTTGAATGATTTGACTTGGTGATTTTATTCATTAAAGTGAGTGACTGAACTGATAAAATTGTATTTACCCAGGAGAGACCCCCAAGTTGCACCATCTTGTTTACAGGAGCATCCTAATGTGACAGGAATTAAACAAGTCAACACACAATCATAACACACACACTTCTCCTTGTCATAATCTGGTTCCTGTTGTTAGTGTGTGCTT
Organism: Scatophagus argus; assembly: GCF_020382885.2. Classification (NCBI taxonomy): domain Eukaryota; kingdom Metazoa; phylum Chordata; class Actinopteri; family Scatophagidae; genus Scatophagus; species Scatophagus argus. The sequence goes on along the minus strand of NC_058497.1, from coordinate 19,758,619 downwards.
CGATTGTGCTGTTTCTCTCAATCACAGGGTGTGGGGTGGGTAGATTTTTGAGTATCAGTGGCTAATGAGTGAGCTGATCAAAGTATGACATAGATTTGGTGACAAGGCAGTACTATCTGTCACACTATGTAGAAATTACTGCAGTAATTCAGATTTACTGTTGATTCTCATGCAGATACCCCCATAATGATCAGGGATGTTGACTTCTTCAATCTAAAACCCACAGTAGCAGGCAGAGATGGGAGTGTGCATCTAACTGTGGCCTCTGGAGTGTGATATGATGTGGCCTAAAGACTGACCGTCTTGCTTGAGGACATGGAGCTGAGGGTGCTGATGCTGTTGGTGTCTGTGACCACCATGGCTGAGGGGAAACGTGACGGGTGGGTATATTGCGGTGGCTCTTGCTTGTGAGGATACACTGCAAAGGAAAGTTAGACGGATAATTAGATTTCCACACTAGTACATTCTGAAGATTGATATCAGGCTCGAGGCAGCACTTTTTCAGCAGAATGTCACATTTCAGTGCTCAAAATACAAAAAAGGGATGCTTATGCTGAGTTGCGAATAATTCCTGAAAACATCAAGAGAAATGAGATCTGATCTAAAGTCTAGTGTTTGTGAGTGGAGCATTCATGTTTTACTTCTGCATTGAGAGACAAGAGAAGATTCCTCTTCTCTCATCATTTGGACATAGTTGTGTATGTGTTTATTTTTTCAGACTCTTCCTCAATTATTCAACACTGAACAGTTTTATCCTTTCAGGTCTGAACTACTCATGACCTTAAAGCTGTGACTAAGGTTAATACACAGACTGTAGCTTTTAAACAGCCACAAGCTGATATAACATGCTGGGGCCTAGTGCACAAAAGGAGACCAGAGCAGGACTGAGAGTTACTGACTGTGCGAGTGTGTGACAGTAGCCATGAATGGCTGCTGACTCATGTGGCTGGGAGACTGCTGCATCAGGCTCTGCTGGTGGGGGCTGTGGAGCTGCTGTGAAAACTGCACCGGCTGCAGCGCTGCAAGGCTGCCCGCCACGCTGTTGATCACTGGCACCGTCTGAGACTGTGATGTGTTTAAACCTAGTGAGACACGGAAAAACCTCAGTCAAACCATGTCACAATACAGTAACTTCCTTTCTGTGTTTGTCCCGTGGAAGGACGGTGGACTCACTCTGTGCTATGGCCATGACTCCAGATAGAGGCATGATGAGGTTCTGCGTCTGCTGATGGCTGTGATGGGAACTGTGAATGTTGGTCAATGTGCTGACTGGAGGAAGTCCTCCACCTGAACCTGAAATCTGGGGAAAGATGAAGGACATAAATAAGATTACAGCGCTGTTTTATTGCTGTAACATTTGTTTGTAACAGGCTACAGCACAAGTTGTAAGAGCTTGAGTATCTGCTATGTAAATTCACATAAATCTATTTTCAAAGTGAAACAGATGTTGACTGCTCGACAAACAATGCACACAAATGTTGACATAGTTCAGACTCTTTTGTATAATGCTAACGCTTGTGTAACTCCACTCATACATGGCACTCAAGCAAATAGTGATAAGAAAGAAAAGTTGGAGAAAAAAAACTGCATTGAAGTATGAATTTGTGTAGCACACTGTACCTGCTTATTGGTTTATGCTTACAAACCAAGAGTGAGAAAACAACAAATCTCCATGTACAGCAATGGCTGCCTGAATCTAAATCCTCCCACTCAGAGGGGCTGAGTCTATTTGACTGCTGCCTGCTGCCCACAGAGGACCAAACACACATCTGCAGATAAGAAACTGACAGCTCTGACCCACTGTCAGACTGCAATGTCTGCCTTCGCTGTGATCATTTCACATAGTGCAGCTCCAAAAGGCAGAAGTGTTTTCATTCGACCAGGAAGTTAGTGAACAGCTTTCAATTTTTCAATTGCATGGCTTCATATTTGACCATGAACAAGAGAAGCGGTTTAAATGGTTGATCCTTGTGTTTTACGAAAGTTTAATTTCGCTCCAGCGACAAATATATTGACAATAAATCACACATCATACAGCAAGTATTGCTGAGGTATTGTTGTACCACTACCCAAAAGCTATGCGTTCATGTGCAGCTTTCCTTGTCACTGATCAAATATTGGACTAGGGCAGAAGGGAGAAACTCTGAAGCAGAAAAAAAAACATTAGGTATAATCAAATGTTGGCGTCATTTCTCTGGGAGAACAAGCAGCGCTCCACCTGTGGCTCCTCTTTGCGAGGCATTTAATCAATAAGAACAGAATGTTTCTTTGTCAGGTTTATTGGCTGAGTGATGAACATGCCTGGCGCACTCTGGTGAAGGCTGTGTGCTAGGCCAGCCATGGCCTGCCACCCCGGCTCCACCTTTCAAACAGAGCAGCACAATGCGCTAATTGTTGGCTCTTGCCAGTGGGTCCATGGGAGAGGAGGATCAGGAACCTGCTTTGTACGTTTATGCTAAATGCAGGCCGAGTCTTATCTAATCTGAGGCCATGAGGGCCAGGTGTGTTCACTCACCATCTTGGTGTCAGGTGACAGCAGACTGTGGCTGTGGTCCAAACCTCCCGGAGACACCTGCTGGAGAACCGACTGGCTGGATGGCATCGCGTTGCTACTGTGGTGACTGATGGTCGTGGAGGAGGTGACCTCACCCGGGCCTTGGCTGTAACGCACTGAGAGACAGACAGACAGACAGTTAGTATCACTTGTTTTGGCTCACAACCACTGCATCCTACAACTACAGCAGATATAGCGCAGAGAGATATCGGCATCAGCTCCATTCTGCGCTGAGCAACAGTGCTGTCTCTCCAACAAAACCACCTGCTCTTTGACTCAGACAGCATTGGACAGAGCAAACAAACACACTAACCAGTCCACTGCTGCTATCTGCGTAGCTCAGCCAAGGCCATGAACTGTGTACACGCACTCACTACGGCAAAACTCCCAGCAGACTCTCTGATCAGCACACAAACGCCACTGACAACGTCCACAGTTACGTCAGTGAGAAGTTTCACCAATGGGGAAAGAAATGCTAAGACCCCTTTACTTAACAAAGTAGATCTTGCATTCAAAATCTAAAGTACTGATGTAGCTGGCTGAGGGGGAGTCTTTTCAACTATTTTATACAGGATTCAATAGTTTAATCCAGTGCTTCCCAGGTAGGGGTCACCTGAAAAATCTGAAAGGACGGAAATAAAAATAAAGCTTATAGGGAAGGTATCGGATAATTGTACTGCCCAAATGAAACAATATTAGCAGTGTACTTTGTACATTTATTAGATGAATTTCAATGTAAACTCCTAAAACTCTAAAGTAAACCTGCCAGGGTAAGGGAGTAAAAAGTAGAAAGTGGGAGAAAATGGAAAATATAAGTACCTAAAACAAGTAGCCAAGAATTCTACCAAAGTACAGCAGTTGAGAACATGTATTCAGTTATTTTTCTTTGCACCATATTTTCATTTAAATCCTTCTTTTAATGACATCACTTAATCCTGTGTCTAGACTTCTTGTTGTCTCTCATTGGAGGCCCAGAGGAATGCTTCACCCCACCACAACTGACAATCAAATGCCTGTTTGCTGATGCAGGCCCCCTCTGATACCAAGAGAGTAAACATTACACAATTCCAAACAGTGTTAAACACATTCTTATCCTGTGGTCTCAGCCTCACAGAGACGTCCCTCCCTCAGTGACAGTGTAGAGACAGACTCTATTTGCACTAAGATCTTCCATCTTTCCCGAGCCCTCTGTCCCTGACCCAGCTTCGTGAGCCTGAACGCCCCACTGAGGTTAGTCAGACATGGCAGGAAGTATTGATATACAGCCATTTTGAGATAAAAGAAGGAGAGTCACTGACACTAAATGTGAGGGTGGCATTGATTTCTTGTCGCTGCTGGAAACTGGACCAGGATGTGTTCGCAGATCTGAACATTCAGGTGTCAGGGAAAATTAATGACCATTATTTTTGATGGAGAAAATTCTACAAAATTGTCTTCCTGTTGTTGGATGTGTACGGATTCATGTATCGATGGGTCTAGGATACATCACAGGAGGATACATGATCTTGCAAATGATTTCAAAACAAATTCTGTTTCTCCGTGGCTTTAGTGAGGTCTGTGGTACAAACTGGCAAAGACCTTTTCTCTCATTACATCAAACTTTTGCTTCAAGAGGTGTTGGTACAGGTATTTATTTGTTTATTTGCTTTTTTACCTTTGGACAGAGCCATGTTAGATATCTCTCCCTGCTTCAAATCTTTATATTAAGCTAAGATAACTGTCTTTGGGCTCCTACTTAAAATACAGATGCCACAATGTCTGAAGCAAAGCCAGAGAGCTATATTTCATCCTCTTAAGTACCTGTCCACCATTTTGTTCAGCCCACAGACTTTATATTGTTTTCTGCAACATAGTAGCAACCCCACAACAGTCAACCGTGCCTTGTAAACACTGCCGCAGAACAATAAAGCACTCTATTGGACTCATGACCCCCATAGAAGAGGACTCATAAAAAGGCAGTTATCTCGGTACTGGGCGACCTCTTAAAGTGTCAGAGGGAGAAAAGGATGCTATACAAGCCAGTTTTGTTTCTTTGGGTTCAGCAGTAATTCTAAGCGCAGGGAACCCTGGGGTAAGGACCTCCACAATCTAAAGAGAGAAGAAAGATTCCTGGTTTCTAATATATTGTGGTCTAAGCAGATATAAGTCACACTTCTGGCATTACTTGCATGCACTAAGATTATACTAACAATCCATGAAAAGACGAGGAGTCCTTTTTGAGAGCTGGGGGAGGGTGAGAACTTCAGAGGAGGAGTGGGATCAAGGACCTTCAGCAGGTTTGAAAGGCTCTCACTCCCTGTGTGAGCCATGTAATATCAAAGCCTGCCTCCTCAACCCCAGGCAGTGTTCATTGTAGTGCCCCTGCATATGACAGACCTCCTGGGTCTCTGCAGGACGTATCCAGTCTTTTCTTTGTGACTCTCCTGGAGACTCAGAGTAGTGGAAAGTGCAGAGTTAGGCCATCTTTTCTGTGTGTGTGTGTGTCCTGTTTTAAGCTAGCCTGAGGTGATGGAAAGCAACTCAGTCCATGGATAATACCCCCCACTACTGTATCTACTGAGTCTGCCAGTTTTGTAACGTGCAGAACGATGCTGATCAGCTGACACAGCAACAAGTCAACTTTATGGTGACCTCAGCCACCAAATAGCCAGCAGGGGATGAAGTATTCAGATTTCTGACTTAAGTGAAAGCACCAATAATCTAAAAAATAATCCACCTGTGACCTTATTATATCTTATTTGGTTGTAGATCATGTTGTATGCTAGCAGTATCTTCCTCTCCTATCTGGTAGAGGAGGACCTCCTAGTTTTAACTATTTTATATACATCATATCTACATAGTACCAAGAGGTCAGTCCCCTTCAAGTAGTCACAACATAAATCTAAGTGGCCCTGAGATGATCAATGGGAGACGAAATGAGAGAAAACTTTTCTCCTTTTGGCCACGGAGAGTTTTTCTGAGAAGCACAAAGGAGATTGTGTCTTCTGCCGCTTTTTTGTTTTTTTTAATCTTTTGAAAATTTTGACAAGAGGCCAAAGGTTCAAAGGTGCAATATGTAAGAATTAGCCATCTGCTCAAGGTCAATCCAAACATATCACCAGAATAACTGCTAATTGCTGCTCACTATACACTTGAAGCTGTCCGTGGATACAGCTGCTGTTAGACAGCAAGCTCAGTTATCCAGGCAGCTAGTGGCCCCATAGCTGAACAAAGTCTGTCCCGATGGGAGCTCGAACAACTGAGGGAGTGTCGGCATTTACGCTGCGGGCAACAGAACCGGGCTCAGCAGCCTTCTAGTGAGCATGAACAGACTGGGATGTACAGCAGGCTCCAAGCAGGACTCTGACTCCAGGCACAACAAAGACACAGCACATAGGGCAGGGGCGAAGAGTGGAGCCAGAGAGGAGCAAGAGGGAGATCTGTCATTACTAGCCTGGAAAAGCAGCATGTAAACTTGAATATTTTCACATCTCAGAGTTGGAAAGACAAACCACGAGGATACTGATGCGTTTTATTCTGGTTCTGTCGACTTTGGATCAAATGTGTTTTGCAGCGAGTTAACAAAGTTAAAAAGAGAAACTAGAATTCGCAAGGTTTCAGTTGGATTTTAAAAATAGGTGTAAGAGTATTGCCTTTTTTGACATTTTGTGGGTCTATTTTGTTTATTTATTTATTTGACTAAAAAAGTAAAGAAAAGCTTGTGAAACAGGAGCTGTTCAGTATGCTACCTTCAGTAGGAATCTCTGCAACACAATACTAAAAGTCCTCGACTTAAAATAAAAACTGTTATTTATACACATTCTGTTGATAATTTTAATTAGTTTTTGAATGCTTTAAGCTACAATTATTACAAACATATACGTTTATACATATTACACTCATACCTTAATCTTAATTCGATATTGTATTTTTGTATTGTACATGGTGAAATGTATTTAGTCACTTTCCACCTCACCAGATGATCTTTTCTTTAAATTATTTCAGCACAAGAAAATCAAACACTAAACATACACCTAAGTTAAGATTCAGTCAACATATTGAGATTAACTAACTTGTGGGTGGAGATTAAACTCTTAAAACCTGTAAATAAGATGGATTACTTGAGCTCAGTAAACGTTATTAGTGGATGAACAGTAGGTAAATATTGCATCGGAAAACACAGGTGGGTTCTCACATATCCAAGCTAAGACTCTTTGTAATCTGGCTGAGATCTTTTGCATTGCATTTGTGAAAATTTTAGAAAAGTCACAACCAAAACTCCACATCACAGACTGCACGCTGACTGAGTGGCCAACGAACTGCAACAGACTCAATAAAAACTCCCAAAGTAAGAGGAGTTTCTTTGATCTGACCCAGCAGCGACCTCTCCCATATGACTGAAGGTGTGGCGACGCTCTGTGGAGGGGGTCTCACTAGCTTTCTCTATAGGCGAAGAAGGGGTCATCAGTCCTGTCTGGCCAGAAAAGAGCCAATACCCCAGTGGACAGCTCCTGCTGCTCCAAGTCTGCACCCAGCCTCAGCAACTATACTAGTGCCCATAAAGGTGATGGGGGAGGCTTTAAAATCAGTCCTCCTCAAGGCTCAGCAGAGATAAATGAACCTAGGTTACAGTCACTGCAGTCTTCTAATACACCATGGACAATAGGACCTCCTGCCGAGGTAGAGTATAGAGCGTAGAAGTCAGAGGAGCCCCTTATCAAAGGCCTGGGAGATGTAGTAGCAAAGGATCTTAATTGTCCATTAAGCATGCATAATACAGACCGTACCCTAGCAACGCAATGAGACACCCTGCTGGGATATTATTGTCAGGCCAGGGGCTGACACTGAAAAACAGCTGATGCTGTCGGCAGGATGCCAGCAGGACACCTTGTAAGCAGCCAGCTGAAGGATTTTTAGGGGAACAAAGTGCTTTCCACCATGCACCGACCTTTACATTCTGCAACCTTATCGCTGACCCCTCTGGCATTGCAACCTGAGGTCAGTGCCTGGTCAGGTGTTCTGAGCAACACACACACACACACACACATAAAAACCCTCAAAACCTCAAGCAAACAGACAATCCACAAGTGGGACCAGTTTATCCAAAGGTAAAAGAGCAAGCCAAGGCAAACAGTTTGTTTTCCCTTCAAAGCTCGCCTCGTGTCCGGACACGAGAGGACAACAATAGACCCTGAGTGAGTCTCTCAAATCACAGTTTTATGGAAGGTGAGTGATGGCATGGAGGATAATGCTCTTTGAGGCCTATCAGCTTTGTTTTTATGTCGTATACAACAGGTAGACTCAGTCAATACTAATTACTCCGAGTGCAAACATCAGGCCAGGGTGAAATGGTCAGAGCAATAACACACCCAGCATTTCCTTGTTTTGGCAACTCTCTGAGCAGAGTCATTAGCAACCTGCATGGGAGGAGGAAATGTGGAAATGACGGCGTTATGGCAAGGTAATCGGGATGTGTCTGTCCCCCCTCCCTGACCCTGGCCTGACCCTGTCCTGTCACAGGATTGCTGCCCTTTGTGTCATGCTTCTCCATGCTGACTTTGGAGTGGAGATTGCAGGTACAATGTGGATTGTTCTCAGTGTGTTTTCAAAGATCAGAATAACAATGGCATTTGCTTAGCTCACTCACTCACGCTCATTTATCACTTGTCCCCTCTTTCTCTGCCTCTCTGATCACATCAACTATGCTTCTAACTGTGTCTGACAACATTTTCACATGCAAGAAAACTAAACCAGTTTAGTTTTTTTTGCATCATTATGTAGAATTTAGGGGTAAGCACCTACAATTTCCTCTGTAAGCAGATGTTAGGAAATATTTTCCTGGGACTTTTCAATATACGTGGAGAATTTGCGCAGAATTAAAGGAGAGCAAAATGTCATATCACTTTAGTCGCCGTTGCTTGGATTCTGCAAGTTGGAAAATGAAACAAATCTGGGTGTGCCGGGCAAGAAAGTTTAACAGACTACTTTAGCTACTACAAGCATAACACACCCAAATCACTGACCACACGGTCAGCGGTCAAGTTGCAATGTGGATAGCGCAGATGACAGGTCCAGTGACACAGAAGCTCAAAGATAAATCTTTGGAGTGCTCTTTTAAGGGAAGAAAAATCTGTCATCATTGCACATCCTGTCTGCTCTCTGTACTGCTGAACCGCATGCAAAGCAACATCATCAGGTGTCTTACTGGGAGGTGAAGCGCTGGCCTGGGGATGATGTGGTGAGCTATGTGACAGCAGAGGGTTGATGCTGTGGGGCTGCGCAGTGATGGCATCCATGGCCAACTTCTGCCTGAAGGCTTCCTCTTTACGCCGGTTGGCAAACCAGTTATAGACTCGCACCTCGGTGACCAGATTAGAGCCGAGGCCCTGAGCTTTGGAGGGGGAGACTCCCCTCTGAAGACACTCGGCTCTGCAGGAAACAGACGTATAAGATGTAAAATTGCTGCTGATATTGGTAAGGGTAACATTTTCTTAGGTAGGTTCAGGAAGGCATCATTTTGTACCTGTTGCACTCTTCTACCAAAGTTTCCCGCTCCTCCTTGCTGGGGTTCTTCTGCCGCTCATAAGCCTGGTACAGGATTTGCTGGGATGCAGGCCCCCATTTGAAACGGTTACGTCTCATTTTCTTGCTGGAGGGTTCGCTGCCGAGCTCATCACCAGGTTGACCCTGACCGGACGGGTTGAACTCTGGGAAAAAAAACACCGGATCCTGATTGCCTTTGTCTGTCATATTGTTGCCAGAACCATGTACTGCCTGGTTGAACTCTGCAAAATAAGAAGAGGTAGATTCAATAAAACTTTAAGCAAAAACACAAAAGGAAAGGTTAATTAGACACGTGACAGTGGAAATTTCTGACAATAAATCATATTTTTTCCTTTTTGTACATTACGAAAACTTAACTACTACTGTATGTGCATGTTTATACCATCCAGAAAGCTGAGAAAATATCCATTCCAACTTGATATAACAACAGGTTTGAAAGCCAAATAAAGCACCGTGCTGCTGCCAATCACACATTACAGGCCGGGGCCAAGCTATGAGAAACTCAAATATTAACTTACGTCGGAGTATTTCCCGCTGTTTCCTGACATACCAGGTGTAGAGGGCCGCTCGCTTCTGTGTTTTCATAGGCGTGCCTTTGTTGAGGTGCTGGGAGAGGTGAGACTGGTTCAGTCCTGTGATGTCCACCACCTCCCGTTGGGGGATGTTGTGTTGCTGCATGTAACCTTTGATCATGCGGGCAGCACGCCACGGGTCCTCTCTGGGTTCAGATAAAACACAGGAACAGAAAGCACTCTCATTTTAACCGCTGAACTACATACGGCTTTCAAAGGAAAGTGTTTAAGAGTGAAAACCACCTTTACTTGAATATTATGGGTGAAATAAACCTTTTTTTTGGTCAGTCAAAACGAATGTAAATGAAGAAATGCTTCTTGTGAGGAGGAAGATTTTTAGAGGATTAAGGTAGTTTTATTCCTGCTAAAAGCTGTGTATTTATACCTGATCTGATCACACACACAAATGTTTTCCTTCCTTCATTTTAGCCTCACTGTTACAAGGCCTGGAGTTTAAAGGTGCTGTGCCGGTAATAAGTCCTCTCACAGACAACCCCTTTATCACCGTTGCCCGTTCAATAGGCTGTAAATATTTTCAAAGGTTAGTTCAAGTGGATCCGAGCAAGTTGAGAAACTTGGACTTAGTATTTGTAGCCTGAACACATAATTCTAGCTTGGAACAGATAAGTTTTGTTTAAATTTAAAGCAAGCAGGTACAATAAAAATGAAATGGAGTCAAAAACGGCATGGCAGGACTTCACACAAAAAAACTTCAGGCGCTATAAAAATATTTGTCAGATTTTCTAACTGAACTGAAAAAATCTATAAAACCACACGTCTACATGAGTTAAAATGTTATGTGCCATAAAACACAAGAGTTTTATGGCACATATAAATTTTCTTTTTTAAAAATAAAGTTTGTACTCGATTAAAGCAAATAAATTGATTTGTCATGCTAAAATCAGGTGTTCTTCAATAGTCAAATGATAATTTGAGGTCAGGATTTTCACGTCTGTAAAATTAAACATATTAGCCTCATCTCCAAACTCAATAAAAAATCATTTGAAGGCTATATTTTAATTGCATTCACTTGTATACACATAAGATTTGTCTGCATGGTCCGTATAGATAGAAAAACGTGCATGTTCTTACCTTCACGTCCATTTTAATTTTCTTTTTGCAACAGCACGAAAGTGTAAGAAAAAAGTGGGACGTAAAATGGAGCCTCGGCCCGCAATCAGAGATTAGCAGGTCCAGACACTCCGACATTGGTAATTATAGCAAATCTACACACGTCTGTTTGTTTTGGAGAATGTGGAGGCCTGCATCTAAGTCTGCGGGTTAAGTGGGAGATGTTAGTTTATAACTTTTGACAATGAATAACCAGATCTCCATTCACTCTAATCACACGCCACTGTGTATCTTTCAGTTGATGATTTATAGAATAAAATTAATAATAACTAAACTACACGTGGGTTAGTTTTGATATTCTTCCGGTCCTCTTACGGCCTCAAATATTAGTTTTACAGTGAATCAAGTGGTTTGAGTGGACGTGATTAATAAAAAACGAATTAGAGGCATTATGTGAAATTAAGATGTTGTCGTGATGAGTTCACTGACATATCGAAAAAAATGAAATTGAAAAAACGGTTTTATTATGATCATCACCAATATCATTATTTTTAAATTATATTTAGCCTATTAAACATGTTTGATCCAAAATTGAGAGCCAGAAGTTCTGTGGGTTCACTTTCCCCTCATGTAGCCCCTTGCTGGATTTTTATCGTTGAGAGGTGGAGTATAGTTAATAATAAATAGCTTCAAAAGTTCAGCTGATATTTTGCAAAGGTAAAGAAATAATAATCCATCTGGATAATTAGTAACCAGAATGTGAAAACCGAGCCGTGGCGGGTTATTTTAAAATTGTAAACAAACAAGAAAAAATGCTTTTAGTATGTAAAAATGATTTTTTCTAAAAATTATTTCAGAGTTTTAAGGACCAAGAAATTAATAAAATTTGGTGTGAGTTAAATAACCTCGTGGGAGCGCAAATTTTCACTTTCGCGTGAAACTGTGTTTTGTGTTGGTTTGTTTTTACTAAATTTCACCTGGTTTAACACCTTTTAATAAAATGTCACACTCGGTAGAAAAACTCACGCCAACATGCGCTCCACCTCCGCCCTCTGCTCGGCGGCCTCCTCCGTGTTGAGCGACTGGAGCTCCTTCAGTATCGGCGGCGTGTCGTAGTCGTCCCCGTCCTCGGAGCCCTCGTCCCCGGACAGCTTGCCCTTCCCGTGGCCGTTGGTGAGCGTGTGGAAGACGGGCTTCGAGTCGGCGTCCACCCCGTTCATCTTGCTGCTCTGAGCGGGCGCGGGCGACATGGGCAGGCTTTCCAGTTTTACTCCAAATCCCGACGGGCTTGGGTCCATATCATCCAGGGCCTGGATCAGAACATCTTTGGTAACTCCTGAGTCCAGCAGGGCGCTGAGGAGCTCCTGCTGCAGGGATGTCAGCTTGGATACCATTTTAGAGAACATTAAAAACACAACATAGGCCTGCTGGGTGCGCGCTACAGCAGAGGGGGGAAAAAAGGCGAGGATGGATGGATGGGGAAATAACAGAAAAAGTCAAATAAAGTTCCTCTCTTCCTGTCTAGTCCAGTGTTGTGGGGAGTTACCAGCTACTGACACCTGCTCCGAGAAGCTGCTTCACTTCCCTGTTGAAGGGGAGGATGGAGCTGCTTTGCCATGATGCTTTCTGAGTGCAGGGGATATAAAACATGATAATGAGTGGGCCGGCTGATGGGAGCCTTATGTAAATCGACAGAATAAGGCCCGCTCTGGGCCGAGGCAGACATGTGTTTACACTGCTGCACTGCTGCTTTTATTGGCTGCCCTTATCAGCAAAACTTTCATGGACCTTGGACCCTGTTGTATATGCCATAAAGACTTTTAAGAAGGGCGAGCTGCACACATCGCTGGATCTAATTCTCCCCACAGTGGTTTTATTGTAGGCTGGCTTTATTATAAGGCCTGCTAGAAGTAGTTCTGAAGAAGTACAAGTAACGCTCTTTTATAGTTATCTACTTTGATTCTGTTCATTATACGCGTATTTATATGATTACTCAGGTAGTTTATTAATGTGTTCCCATTATTACTTGAAAAGATAGTCGTGGAGGTGTTAATGAGGCGTTTGTTTCCTTTAGTGAAGCCAAATAATCTCATTAGATTTAGGCAAATAGTCTCACATCACATTAAAAACAAAGATTATGCATTTAAATTTTAATTTTATGGTCAGAAGAAATGGTTTGACGTGTACTTTAACAAGTTACCAAGCGTGTTTTCTACAAAACAGTAAGCCGTAATTACTAATACTCTCCAGCAATTTGCAAAATTAATTCACATTCACATTTACAGTAATAAAACATTTTGTTCACGTCTAATTTAAAATGTAAGCCAGGTCGGAGCTACAATGTGATATACTTATATACAAACCTCTAAAATGAGACGGAAAAATCCCTTTGAAAGTCCAATTGGCCCCAGTTGTCTCTTCTGTCTGTCTGCGCACAGTTGACACAACATAAACTATTCGGGTTCCTTGTATTACTGAATGAAAAACAAGAAAAAAAACAAACACCCATAAACGTTCAATCCACTCAAAGAGTTCAACAAACCCTTAATCATTAATGTAAGAATGAGGTTATTAGGGCTCACATTCTGCGTTGAGCTTCACCTTTTCACCTTGTCAGAGCAGTTCTGTAAATAAAACACTAATAAAGTTTGGCTTAGCTGCTTATCCTCCTTCAAACACAGCGCTGAAACCAACACGGAGAGATGAACCAATGGATCAGGTGCAGCGCCACCTAAAAGTTCCAGCAAAGCCATCTGAATTGTATTTTGCAAACTTTGTTAAACACGTTTTTTTCAAATATGGACTTCGTATGAATGGGCTACAGTCAATAATGTAATGAAACAGGAGTATTTTGGGGAGGAAATACTTCCTGAAAGTTACACAGTATGTTCAGTTGCCTCATTTCACCGCTGATTCTTACTGATGCTGGATTTCGTTGTTCTTCCAGTGCGGTTCAGATTTTACCTGGAGCTTTTGGAGGATCCTTAAATTAAAACAAAACCTGCAGGATTTTTCACGGTGAGCTGGACTCATCTATATTAACTGTTATTCTATTTATTTCAGGATATGAACGACTGCGTCTTAGATGAGCGCATGTAGCTTAATGGAAAACGTCAAAACAAAAAGAACCTTTAAAAAAAAATAAATGAATAAATAAAATCAAGTTGTGCAGTTGTCCAGATGTGGACCACAGACAGCTGCGATGTTCACGGCCACACGGAGAAACACGAGCTGTGTTGAACGCACCGCCTAAGGATGAGTACAGTAGATTAAAAATTAATATGGTTAGATATTGTTTAATATTACCGTGGAGGAAATTAAATAAATAATGTTAATGAAATTAAACAAGAAAACAGTTCACAGTTTGTTTGTTTGTTTATGTTAACTCGGAGAAAATGCTTCATCAGAAAAGTGAAGCTTCTGAGGAAAACGATGTTGAAAAACCCGTCAGAGTGAGTTTCTTTAACGTTCACTCTCAGTTAAATGTGTGTATGACATTTAAACTGGGTGAAAATGCTGCTTTCACAACAACTAAGCAAAAATATGGCAAAATATTATAGTCTGTTCAACATTAGCTGATCAGCATGCTTTCTGAAGGACGTAAAATGCCACAGTACTACATAAAATAAATGAACACTTGTATGAAATCAAATTGTATTTTACTCTGACTTAACTGTATAAAATGAGGTTAAAAGATGGCAACACCTGTCGAGCCCCAAGGTTGAAAACTGACCTCAGCTTGACCTCGCTCATTACAGATTTGCAGCAAAAGGTCATTTCTGTGAGTTATGATTTCGGATTAGAAAGTCCAATTTTTTTTGTAAAATCCTGATCCCTGTTTTTATCATTGATTGTCATTTCTGACTATGTAAAAAGCATAAAAGAAAGAGACACACTGTTTACTAAATATTCGTTTTGTCCATGGAAATCAAACCAAGTGATCTCCTTCAAACACGACGACTGCAAACCAAAACAGACAGAAGCTGCTGTGAACTCCTCTGTGAATATGCATGATGGTTTACGACAAGATACTTAGCCAATTATTGCTTAGATGTTTAATCTTTCAGTGTAGTATCAATGTGGTTGATCATTAGTAATATGCAGGATTGCCCTAAAACCATTAGCAGTAAAGCCAATATGATGCAGTGGGGCAGCACAGTATGTGTTGCCTTGCAGAAACATATTAAGGTGATCTCTGATGTAAATTAAATATAACAACTGAAATGTCGCACTTCCGATACAGGAAGAGCTAAAAACACCATAAAGTGCAGTAAGGTCATTAACAATCCACTGCTGAGTCCCAGAGACACAATTAAGGACGCATAACAAAGACCTGATAGTGGTCTGCCGCTGCTTTGGGCATCTTTTATACACATTGCTCTCTTATCTCTACTGTTGTCTAAAGTTTCCTTGGTGTACACCTCAGTTGCCCTTCACTCCAGTGTGTAACATGCCAGCCGCTGTGTTATGTGGGTGAAGCTAATAACCCAGTGGAAACAGATAAAGTACAGACTGTCTGCAGCTCCGTCATCTCTGTGACAACTTAATGACTCAAGTGTCACTTTTTAGGGCCTGGAGAAACTGATTGATTTTCCTAAGAACAGAATAAATGGGACAATTTGTTGTTTGACACTAAGCTGCTTCACAGAGCCACAGGGGAACAAGGGTTAACGTAAAAGATAGATGTTGCTCTAAAACTTAAGATGATGGGTTAAAGGTAAATAAAGTCAAAGCAAACTAGTCACATTCATTGAGTTGGCCACCACAGGAGTGTTCATAAATTAGACCAGTTTGAGCAAAGACAGCAATGTTACATTTTTGTTTAGATTTAAATGTAAATTTACACCTTTAAGTCCAAGTTTAAGTTTATGAAAGCTACTTTTTACAAGTACTAGTACTGCAAGCACTGTCTCACGTACACAACAGCGTACTTTTCCTGGCCTCTGGGTGACAACGTACATTTTTCTGGCACTCTCACATGTCTCCATTTAAAATCTGTGAACCATTAACAACAAATAATAACAAGCAGCAAAAACAAAGTTTATCCAGTACACAGACCATCACCACTGTTGTGAAAGCGGCCTGTGCACTGGAGCGTAGCGTGGAACATGCGCTGCCCGTTACGCTCTCGCACAGGTTGAGCAACCAGGGACAGGGACCGTCGGGGTCTACCTGGTCCTGCTTGCACTTGTCGGTCCACATGTAAGCCAGGTTGGAGCTACAGTGTGATATAACACCCCCCCACCCCCTAACAGGGCTGTTAGATAAATATTAAGGATTGTCACATATGTGGACTTGAGGATGAAACCTTAAAACCAAGAAATGTTTTCTTTATGTGATCATAATCTATGTTCATAATTTTCTTTCTTTCTTTTTTTTTATGTCTGCATTATATTTGCATTAGTTTGAGCTTCTCATTCGACACAATACAGACCACATCTGTTTTGACTAACACAGTCTCACCATAAGGTCCATTTAGTTGGTGTTTAGTTGCTGCAGCTTTCAGTTGTATCACATGCACATCATTAGCAGATGGAATTTGCTCAGCTGTTACAATTTTATTTTTATTTTACTGAGAGCTTCTTGGCTTAAAATTTAGATGGAAGGTATCACAACTGTTTGATATTAAACACTTGTTTTATCTATATATAGTAGGTTAATTATCACATCTACTGCAGTTTATATCTACTATATCTTCTTTTTTGCTTCTGCTTCTTCTTCTTCTTCTTTGGCCTGGTTATGATAAAACTCTGATAAACTGACATAGCTCCAAGCGTGGACCTGCTCTCTGGATCACACAGTGAGTATTGATGTTTTCTCAAGGTGTGCTTGGCTGATTTCGATGTCTTCACTCACCTCTCACGACCTCTCGTTCCTCGCCCCACATCCTGGCTGGTGCACAGACCGGAACGTTTGGAAAGTGACTGAAAAGGGCAAGGGCTACATGGTGTGTGCGTGCGATTCAGGAACCAGTGGCCATGTATCGTTCCGCAGACTGAGCTGGACCTTACCCTCAAGCTGAACCCTCCGACCGCTCAGCTCCTCTCCCCAGAGACTGGAGACGACAACTTGGTGTCAAGTCTGAAGGAAGAGGCACGCATGTGAGTCCTTCCTGAAAGTGGTGAAAGTTTTCACATAAATAAAAAATCGTTTGACATTTTGGGACACATGCTTATTTGTTTAATCTATCTCAGGAGTAAGTTAGATGAGAAGATTAATACCATTCTCTCATGTTTGTACGCCAAATATGAAGTTGCAGCCAGCAGCACCGCCTTTTTCTTAGCTTAGCACAAAGACTGGAAACAATGCGGGGGAAACAGTTAGCTTGCCACAGTTAAATTTTATCATAATTTGCCAACCAGCAGCTGTAGAGTTCACTAATTATAGCTGTGTCTGTTTGTTTAAGCAGTGCAAAAATGAAAATTGCATGTTTACAATGATTTGCTTGTGTAACAGTTACTTACTCTCTTTTTAATTTCAGATGTAGCACTTTAAGCTCGAGTCAGTCTTTTATTCTGGCAACAGCAACATGAAGCAAACTCTTCCAAAGCCAGCTTTGTGGCAACAAACTAAAAACATTTCTAAAATATATAATAAAAAAATAATTTAGTTAACTGTTAGCAAGCCACACTGCAGAGGTTTCTTACAAAGCTACATGAGTGCTTCCTTGTAATAGGGCAATCATGAAACTGCAAATTGACATTTTTACATTTAGGTTTTTGTGTCAAAATGGAAAAATGGAAAAAATGTCAATAACAAACTTTAAGGAGCTGGTGATTTTGCGATAAAGTTAGAAATGGTTCCCCTTGTTTCCAGTCTTTATGCAAAGCTAAGCTAAATATCTGATAGCTTTGGCTTCATGTAGCCTAGCATACAGACATGAGAGTGGTATTGATCTTCTCAACTAATGTTAAGCAGGAAATCAAATAATTGTAGTTCCCAAAATGGCAAACTACTTTGGCTGCTTAGCTTAAATGGATCTTGTTAAATTTGTATAGAGCCAGGCCAGCTGTTGTTAAGCTAAGCTAAGCTAACAGGCTACTGGCGATAATATTAACAGCTTCATATTTAACAGAGAAAGATGACAGGGGTATTGATCTTATCAACTTTTGACAAGAACGCAAATAAATTTGTTTCCCAAAATGTTAAACTATTTCTCCTCAAGGAGGAAGTGAATAGCATTGACAAGGTGCAAACCAAACTTTAAAAAAGAGAATAAACTTTCACACCTCACCTAAAATTGAAACAATGGATGAAGTCAGTATGTTATGTTAGTTTTGGCAAGGCTGTTAATATTGGTGACATGTGCAGGAAAAAATGTCTCACTTGACTCAACCAGGAAGTGTCAGCAAAAAAAAAAAGAAAAGAAAACCAATCTTCTAAGGGAAGCTTAGATTATTAAAATGAAATACAGTCTTAGTCAAAAGATCCCACTTCCCATCTTTTCTTATCAACTCCCCACACAAAACCTCATTAATCATGCAAATCCTCTGGCCATTTTGTGATAATCACAGCTTGTCTTCACGTTGCTCTTCATAAGGTTATCTGTTATAAATCCGTCAGTGAGTTTTCCACAAGTGCTTTGATTGCATCACAGCTTCTCTTCATCGGGGGTGTTGGGTGGGGCAGCTTTGATCCCTATCAGTGCAATAAGATTTCATCAGTCCACCCATGAATCACAGAAAGATGGCTGAATTGTAGCACATGCAAGGAGAAAGATCAGGAGAGAACATTTCTGTTTGCAGCTGACTGATAGAAGTGAGGATAAGGAAGAGGAAAGTGATGGAAAGCACTGACATCCATCCACTCCTCCCAATTCATAAACATGACCCGTGGATGATCCTGCACTGGGAGTGCTGGGGCAGCCCGTGGCTGACAATTTGTAGCGTCGGCTGTGTGTGTCACAGAGACAGTGTTGGCTCTGTCAACATGCACCGCAGCAGGGTGTGTGTGTGTGTGTGACAGAGTGTTTCTGTAGGCTTGAATCAAGCCAAAGACTTGAAAGTCTCTCGACTGTGTTTGCTCTTCATGCACAAGGTGTGTGTAGTCAGGGATTGAGCTTTTCCTCCTCTTTACTTTTGTTAAATCACGTCAGATCAGAGCACCTTTGAGGTTTGGCTGTTAGTCAAGTCATGGCAAATTGGTTTCAGTCTCAGAGTTGTTTGACTATGCCTTAACCTCTCTCTTATGCAGTATATATTTTTTGTTTCTTTCTAACAAAAAAGCAACTGATAAGAAACACTAAACTGACACAACAGATTTGGGATTTTTGATCCTGTGACGCCACAAATACTCAGACATTCTAGAAAATACTATGATGCAGTATTAGGTTGATTAGGGCAGCATGACCCCTTGCATCATATACGCGCCCCATCACTCTTATACGCCCACACTTTTTCTGTAATTGAGCCAAGATGCCCCCAGAGACGTCTGATGTCCTGTCAGAACAAGTTTTCTTTTTTTTCATTATACAACTGGCAAAAAAAAAAACCTGGCTATGATTTTAATCCTGCATGACTCAGAAAAAAAATCAAGCCTTAACATCTCCCACTATCCAAAGAAACAGAAAGGAGATGTTTGACGACAAAGGTCATGAACCCTCTGCAGCTCAGTCACAAAAACCAGTAGGGTCATCATTACCTGTGGAGAAATTACCTGTCCTCCAGCTCACCCCACGGCACCAACCTCATGCATAAATTCGCTCATGTCAATGCTTTTTAGATCAGGTGGGTAAGTGTCTGGGTTCAACAAAAATTTCCCTGCAGACATCAGTGCTGTCACTTCTGCTCAAACATGGCAGATTACAATAACAAATATAATAGAGGTCATATGATAAAATAAAAGCATTTTAGTTAATGTTACAGAACATTACATAAAAAGCTCATTTGAACAGATTAAGGGTTTTAATATTTCAACTTAGCTGTTATTAACTTTATGGTCATCACTTGTCAGTAATCGCCTGTTGTGCTGAGCCTACTGACCTCAGAGCCCAGGCAATCTCAATCATACTACTCAGATGAGAAGGAGGAGCTGATTTATGGCAGTACAATCCAATATGTTGTTGGTGGAAATTGCCCAAATGGTGCAAAAAATCACCTGAAGTATCACAACCTATAAAAAAAAGTATTTTTCAAGGACTTTTTTTATGACTTGTTAGGACTGCTGATCAGTTTTCATTTTAGCTGAGTCTCCTTTAAGCATCTGATAATCACTAAACCAACAAGTACAGGAAGTATAGAGAGGGGCTCTTAAATAACTCGACTGATATTGATATTCTGTGATAAATTAACTTTCATGTTCATATTCAGGAATCCATTGCAAGGGCTGCAAATTTTAGGTTTAGGTTTAGGTTGTTTCTTTGTAGCACAAGAGGTGATAAATAGTTAGTAACCACATCATATTGACAGTGTACTCATGTGTGTGTGTGTGTGTGGCTGATGATGATCTGCTGGCTGCCCTCCTCCTCCTCCTCCTCCTCCTGCTCCTCATCATCATCCTCATCCTTCCAACTGCTGCTGCTGCTGCCTCCCTCTCCTCCTGGCTGGAGGTCAATATTGACTCAGGGAGATCGAAGCAGCCAAAGCCACTTTGTCAGGGTGCACGAGAGGTGGGGGGGTGGGGGGCAGACCTGCCATCATCTGGCATCAGGTGAAAACAGAAAAGAGCTGCTCATCATATGCCAGAATGAAAGAAAACTATAATAAAGTCAGCACAGTTTTAAAACAATGCACTGAGGCAAATTAAAGTGAAAAACTGGCACTTTTAAAACCGTTTTAGACACATTGATTTGTCATAGAAAAGCTCAGTTGACCCAGAAACTCAACTGACAGGGAGCTGCCACGCATAAAACCAGTTCCCTGAAACTAAAGTAGCTAAATGGAATTCATCCTCATTAATTTAATTATTGTGTGTGTACTACTGTGTCTTCCGTAAAACAAAAAAGTTTGATATGTCTGTATGGACATAATGTGTTTTTTCATCAGAAAAACATAAGAAATAAGCTTATGTGAAAGCAAAAAATAAAATGCTAAGTATAAAAGGTTTCAATGCAGACTGACATAACAGATAAGTAGGTATAATACAAACAAACATTTTGCGTCACAGTGCTTAAATGTGACACACCACTTTTGTAATGCTGATTTTAATTCTTTGTTCTTATTATTATATTAAGTGGGATTTGCAACATCCCAAAAAGCTTTCAGAAACACTTTCACTTGAGTTCTAATGCAGACGAGAGGCTGACAGCAGTGTCGCATTCAGACAGATTGACTGAAAAGTAAATGAGCCAAAAAGCACATGCAGGCACACTGAGGCATGAAAAGAAAACTGGCGAACGACAGGACAAACACGGCATTGTTTTTGAGGTTAAACGAGGTGTGGTGTCGCTGGTGTTAGTCAATACAGAAAGACACAAGTTGATTTTACTCATTTATTTGAGGCCACGCAAAGTGTGTTAGGTAAAGCTGCTAAAGGCTCATTGTCTCACTCTCTCTGAGCAGGTCTCGACAGACAGTCTGTTTTTATTTTTTTGCTAACAAATTGCTTACTTTACATTATCTTTCCTGTAAGCACGACTGCACCCGAACGATGTGCAAAATATGAAGATGTTCCATGTACCTGCACCAATATCCCCTAGTTATCTATTAGCAACTGTTAAACCGGTCAACTCTGCGGAGATTTGCATGATTCAAACACCAGCCCACAAGCTCCATATTGCTCTGATACTGGCCATCTCTTCCATACCAGTGGTCCATTTTGCATACTGAAGGCATAGAAACATAGGACACCTTTTGTTAGGGTGAAGGGCTGAAGGTTCACTGCTGGATGTGAAGCTGTAGCTTTCCCCCGAGCCTCTTGCTGGACTCAGTGCTGTCACCTAGTGACCAAACGGCTACACCAGGCAGGTGAGACTGAACAGGATGCAGCCACTCATGTATGCGCCAGCTAAAGTGTTGTTGTTCATGTGTTTTTGTGTCATATTTTTCACAATCCTTTATTTATTGTTTGAATGCTGTATTGCACTGGCCAAACAATGTGTACCCACAGCATGACAATAAAGTTTAAAGACACACAAACACATACACACAGTACCACCCCTGACCTTATTTTGAGCAGACAAGCTCTCAAGGTGTGTCACCGTGCAATAAATCTCCTGAGGAAAGAACACGAGTGAATCAGATCCAAGCCGTTAGCTGCTGTACTGAGCAGGAACTCAAACACACGCCTACGAGGAAGAGTTTGTGAGGAATTAGGGCACGATAAGAAATCTCTTTATTTGGAATGAAAAGTTATCACGTATTTACTTTGTTCTCCTTAACATCTAAATGCTATGTGAACTCTTGCTGTGTGAAAATCTTGTAGTCATTTATGCAATAAAGCAACAACAAACTACAGCAGTGCTCAACAAGCATTTTGGGGCATTTTTATAAGCACCTCTATCATTTTTCTTGTGTTTTGGGGACTTACCCCATGCATGTGGGGTAGGTTAGGTTTAAAAGGTGCCGATGACAAGAGATGAAAGTCAAGACATGGAAAGCTGGCAAAAATTGTCCAAAATCAGCCTGATCTCATGAGACGATGTTGCAGTGGTGGATGGGATATTAAGGTGCTTTACTGAAGTAAAAGCAGTCATACATAAAAGTCTTAGATTCAGTATGAGCAGCAATGTAGTTAAAGTATTGCATATTACACAAGTGTTACGTTATACTTCTTATCATTACTGCTGAATAATATGTGAGCAGTATTTTAATGTTGTCGCTGAGTGAAGTGAAAATCAATTTGACTGCTTCATGTTAGGGATGTACTGCCAGGTAACAGCCACGATGTTCACCTCATTAAGTGGATCAGGTGTGGGCCACAGGTGATCAGACCTGGTCTTGTTTCTGCTGTAGGTATTCATTCAGTTACAGTTGGCTGATGGCTCACTTAGTATTTTTAATATTGTATTATTAATCACAAAGAGTGTGGATCAGTGAATCTCTGCTTTTTATATTGTTGCGTAGTGTGTCACACTTTACAAGATGGTCATGGTGATCTGAAAATAGTTGTCAGATACATTTTATGGAGTAAAATGTACAATAAAGAGGAGTATAAGGAAATACTCAACTTGAAGTTTTTTTGTTACTTTGCACCACTGATTAAAACTGCAGTGGGGTTGTTGTGTTAGACTGCATTAACTGAATGTATTTTCCAAAAGATGCATTTCTAGTTTCTAGAAAAAGGTCAAAATAAACCTCCTGAAAGCAGGGCTGTAAACCAGCTGTACCCAGAACTCAGCTGTAGGCTACATGTGATCTCCATCCATGGCCACCTCCCTGCGCGCTGTTTTTCCTTCTCTCCTTTTTTTTTTTTTTTTTTTTTTTTTGACTGGGGTGGGGGTGGGGTGGTCTGCACACTTACAGATTCAAAAGTAATTACCTGCTCGGCTTACTCTGCGATTAAACGGCAGGTTCACAGCACCCTGATTAATGCAGAGGCATGCACACCTGCCATTAGCAGCCATGAGAGGTGGAATGTTCTGACTGAAATCCTGCAGAACAAACACACTGCTGTCCAAGCCTGCATAACACAGAATACACACTAACTGGTCTCATATCACATTTATAATACACACTTTTAGTCTATCAAATCCCCTTACTTCTTCGACTACTTTCCAGATGAAAATGTTATTATATTTACTCCACAACAACTTTGGTTAGTTGTTACTTTGCAAAGAAAGATTTCATGTGCAAAAACATATAACGATCTTACAAAAGATGCAGTTCTGTTAATCACTTCTTAGGTATGTACTTAGGCTATATACTCTATACTGGACTAAAATGTTAGCATTGTGCATTTCTGCAAACCAAGCATATCTTGCTTTTTGTACAATTCATGCATATCATATCAACATTTCTACTTTATGTGTCATATCACGCTAGTATATCGTGATGTCAAATCTTGTTGTACTGTGAGTATATTAACAGTAATGGTCTCTATTGTATTCTATTCTACTTGAGTTTAGTTGCATTTGGAGGTGGAGAGGTTGGTGATGGCATATCACCTAAATGTGACAATAGCTCATTTAAGTGACTGTTGGGCCATTTTGTAGCTGTGCTTATGGTAACTAAAGACAATATTTTCAAAGAAATGACCAGAGATTTTCCTGTATTTGTGGGGACAAAATCAGGTATTTTAAAACCTGATCTTTTCCGTACTTAAACAAGTGTTTTTTGTGCCCAAACTTAACCAGATCACAAGCACAACATTGTCACAACACAAAACTGAAATGTGAAGAAATGTAAAGTTTGTTGCACAAGTTTAAAAGTTGTAACTGACTTAATTTTAATGCTTATTTTTTGATGGTTTATAGACAAATAGGAGTTAAATGAATAATTTAAAGTGACAACTACTGATTTTTAAAAAAAGTCCACTTGCATGCTGCGCCCCTTTTTTTCTTACTTGTATCCTGTCTGCCCTGTCACTCTGTCCAATAAAGCTGATAATTCCAAAATAAAATTCTTAAAAAAAAATAAAAGTTTAACATATTTATTTGCTTTTTAACTTTTTAGTGTTGACTGTGGTAACAGTAACAGTAGTAACCCTCACAAATACTATACTTGAAAAAAGTACTTTGATGTAATACCAGCGCTGTAAAGTCGGGTGTGCGTCTTGTCACGTGTATCTAATGTGCCAGCCCAGGTTATGACAAAGTGAAGGGCCACACAGTAGTTTTCTAAATGAGTACAGAAGGTTTTGGTGGACTTTGCAATTCTTCTTATTATTTTACAAACCCCATACAACAGTGGAATCGGTGCGACCTCAAAAACAATGAAGATGTAAAGCCAAAACAGAAGGGTACCATTTTGAATATTTCCATCTTCTCCAAGATTCTACATGCAGACCATTTAACATTAATGTTTCAATGAGCTCCACTAAGACCAGTTTTGCTGGACTTGCAGGTATTCGTACTACAAATACAATTATATTAATTTCTATCTTCTCTCAATGATAGATATATTAATAATAATTTATTAATGCTTTGTAGAATTTCCACAGGCCATTTTTTGCTGAATCTTTAGTTATTCAGGTAAGTTTCACTGAGAGAAATGTCCTGATCCCTTTCACACACTTACACACATTCAAATCTGGAAGCCCGGTACAACCACAGCTGGATCTGCTGACCAATGAAAATCCCCACTGCAGCAGCTGGAGTTGATGGCCTTGCTCAAGGGCAACTCAGTGGTGGCAGTGAGGGAGGCACAATGAGGGGCAAGTGCACCAAGATTTATCCTGGGTCCAAGGAATTGAACTGGCCAACTGATTGATAAAATAATTCATTGTGAATTAAATTTAAGTTAACAAACACAAAGCACAGGAGTTAGAGGTGGGCTGTTATGAGGCTATTCAAATCCATCTCTTCCTCTTTAAAAAGATATTTTAAAGACAATTAAATTTATGAGTGGAATATCCTTTCTCTCTCCTGCCACTATCAGACACCCGTATATTTTTATTTTGGTCATAAACACACCAATAACATGAAAATGTGACAGTAGCAACAGTGACCTTTAGTGTCAAGATTATTTTTTCGGTCAGCACTTTATTTGCCTGGTCTGACAGATGCAGTAGCAGGTTATCTGTCTAAGTCTATGGGCTCTTTTTCTTTCTTTCTTTCTTTCTTACTTTTGTTAACAGTTAATGTATAACCACATGTGCAAGGCATCAGCACATTTCCCTTTACCTCATGCACAGATCAATGTTGGTGTGACTTCACTGCAAGGGAGCTAAATGGGATCATTGTCAAGGCAGCTACAGTAACGCTTTTCATCCTGCCTGAAGGTTTGATGTAAGATAAAGATGTAAAAGTACCCATGCAGTTATTCTACTTCTTTTAAACAGTAAAATGAGGAGAAATAACCAACTACAAATAACAGTTTCTTCAAGAAAAAAAATGCTGGAAATACCTAATATCACCTAACTAGTGACACAAATGTCTCAGGTTCATCTGTGGTCACAACTGTCATCTTGTCATGATAAGCTCCAGTCTTTCATTGGCTTGTAACCTGTTTTAACTGTAAACATGAACTTTGATATGAAAGGTCTCACCGGAGCTCCTCTGAATCTACTTTGCTTATTTAAGTCAGCTTTTGAACAATTAAGATTCTGGCCCTGTGCCACTTGATGTGGAACCCAAGTTATCTATTATTTCATGAGTAAAGAGAAAAGCTTCACACTCAGTCAACCATAGCGTCTGTCTTAACCCTCTTGTGACTGCTAAAAGCACCTACAGTTACCACCTTTATATAGTCATCAGCTATTACTCTCTGGTCCAAAACCAAAACCTTCAAAAGCTGCTTTATATCCTGTTTATGTTATTTTGGTCATTTTTGATCAAATCTAATGAATTATTCTGCAGAAGATACATAATAAACTTAAGCTGAGAGGTCAAAAGATAATCAAAGAGATGATAAGAAACAAAACTTTCTGTTCCCCAAATATTTGTTAAGTTTTCTCTGAATTTTGCGTCTATTTCATGTGAAAGATGGCACACTTTCAGATATTCAGGCCTTGAAAATCTTCCACAGGAAACAAGCGAGAGAAACGAGACTAGAGTCTGCAGCCATGCTAGTATTTGGTTGTTCTTTGAAACAGCGCAGTGCTTTGAGCTAGATGCTAATATTGGTTAATTAGCACTTAACACAAAGTACAGCCAACGCTGGTGGGATATCACTCATTTTTCAGGTATTCTGTGATAAATAAAAGCATCAGATGAATAGAAAAGTTGAGAGACCATCAAAGTTATCACAAACTGTCCAGATTGCAATCCTCCCAACAGCTGTCAAGACATTTGACTTAAGACCACAAATATCCACCATCATGGTGGCACTAGAGGAAAAGAAAGAGGGTTGAAATAATCAAAGATACACCATCTGGTAATGAATGCTAAAATGTCTGTACAAAATTGTGCCAATTCACCCAGTAGATAGTCAGGTAATTCACAAGATAAAAATCTGACCTCCTGGATTACCAGCATCATTAAGATTCATCCTCTGGGGAACATGAATACGTATACCAAGTTGACTAAATGACATTTTGGTTTAATTGCTCATAGCTCACAATATGAGAGGTCACAACTCAACAAAGAAAGGATGGAAACAACTGGTGTACTGCAAACACTCAATCTTTGTACAGGTGGTTCATTTTCAGAACTTGATCTACCTAAGATCTGTACTCAGAAACCCATTTTTCAAAGCCACCACCCCTCCTCCCGCTACTCCACCCGTGGACTCTGGACCCTTGTTTCCACGCTCCTCTGCTCATCCCTAAAATTAATTCATCTGCACATCTCTGTCCCTTCAACACCACATTAACCCTGACCACAGGAGGCATCCTGTCGGAAAAAAATGTCCCTCTCTGACTTCACGGTGAAACATCAGTTTGACCTTTCCACCTCGGACCCTCTCTCTTGGCTCTTTTCCCACCCTCATCTAGATTTCAACATAGACTACAGGCTCACACTGCTGAATAATCTTCAGGTTTCAACAGAAACAAGCCAGGTACGGGGAAGAAAATATTTAAAGCAAAAAAAAAAATAAAAATTTGATTCTCACTTTGGAATATAATGAACACAAAATTAAGGTGTATGGCTTTCTAAACATGTCAGCTGCAGCTGTGTATTTGCTAGGAAGACTCATCTCAAAGGGTCACGCCACACTGGCTGCTTTCTGGAGGACAGAGAAACTGTAATTGGGGGCCATTAGCTAGTGCCCAGGGTCAGTCATGCAAGGTCAGTTTGTAGATTGAGACATGGTGACTGCACAGTCCCACCGCCTGTATCAGTGTCCTCTGCCTGTGTGACTTCCTCAGCCCCCGAACTCCCTGACCAACCCCCTGAGATGACCCCCCCTCCCAACACCCCCCACGCCTTCTTCACACACACACACACACACACACACAGTCATGTTTCCATCACTTTTGCGGACATTACATAGAGTTAAATTAATTTCCTAGAGGCTTAACCACAACCTAACCGCAACAATAAACATTACTTGCCTAATCCTAACCCTTACCTTAACCTATCCCTAACCTCAAGCTAGCCTTAAAGCAATCTTCACCCTAACATTTAATGATTTAGTTTGTGGAGACTTGTGTTTTGTCCCCATAAGTAAGACGGGTCCTCACAATGTGATTTATTTTTTTTTTTAATTTTTGTCCCCACAACTATCCATACCCCCCCCCCCCCCC
The DNA here is from genome assembly GCF_020382885.2 of Scatophagus argus. NCBI lineage: Eukaryota > Metazoa > Chordata > Actinopteri > Scatophagidae > Scatophagus > Scatophagus argus. The sequence goes on along the minus strand of NC_058497.1, from coordinate 19,730,656 downwards.
ACAGTAAGCTAAGATAAGTTAAACTGAATTGAACTAAACTTAACTAAACTAAGCTGAGCTCGGCTAAGCTAAGCTAAAAACCTGGATGTTATAAGCTAGCCAAAAAGAAAAAAAAACAACATAAAATGAAATAGAAATGGTATTGTCTCCTACTTTTTGCTCATGCAGAAATAATAATAAATAATAATTCTTCATCTGCATAATAAATGCAAAAAAGAAAAAAATGGAATAGAAAAAAAGCTTCAGTATTCAAAGTTATGTCGTCCTTGTGATCTCAATGCAACGCAAAATAGTATCTAAATAAGTATTGACACAAAACATACATATTAAGTATTGATTACTCTGTCATCTCAAAGAAAACATACAGGACAACTTGCTTGATATTTGAAAGTTACCAAATATCTTTTCAAAATAAATGTTTTGTGTGATTTTCATTTTGCTTCATTTTGTTAATTCCTCATGCCATCTTGTCTTGCCTCCAGACTCAAATATTTGCTCTAATACAACAACTAAAAGAGACATAGCTGCATTGCCAAAAGGTTAATTTCTCTCCAGAGACAGAAAGTCCCACTTGAAGATTTTGACAAAATGTCGGTTACAGCAGATTTTTTTTATTTTTTTGCAGAAGCCCCCCCTGCACTGAGCCAAATCAGTGAAGCCAGAGTTTCACAGTCTCTCTCATAAAGAGTTGCCCTTTTTTACGGCCCTATTGCCCAACATCACATGCCTTCAGTGCTGGGATATGATCTGAGATAAGGCGAGAACATACCGAAACAAGTCTCATTGTCTTCCTTCCTTACCCTGCTTGTTCAGGTAAATTAACAAGATGTGGAACAAGTTTGGTTTCCAAACTGCTCTGACATTAAGGTCTTCTGAATGAAAGAAAGTCTTATGTTTCATGATTTAGTCACACAAGATAAGAAGAATCAAGACCGCTTCTTCTTAACATATGAAAGAAGGTCTGAATCATTGAGATGCCCTTACTGCATACAAGTTTTATAAATCATGTCTTTATGATAAGCTGATTACCTTATCCTTGACAGCAGCGCATAGTGGGGGTAGTAAAGGTGCAGGATTACGAGGTGATGGTCCATAAAGGGTTTGGCTCAGATAAGGTGGTTTGTGGGAGTGAGAATGATGATTTTAGGTCAACAGAAACCAGGTTTTTCTTTCACAATGAGGCTGACTCCACCACATATCACTGCAAAACTCCTGAACACATGGTCACATTTGATTTAGGAATGATGGCGTTCAGTGGCGTTTTCCAGTGAGAATATTTGCTTTATGTCTTTCCAGTAGTGTATGTGCGGACAAGATCATAAAAATATAGCGGCTCTTGAAAGGCAGCCATTTCAACCTTTAACCTGCTCCTCACTTAGTCATGCGAGATGTTTGCCAAGATGTGGTGACTTTAAGTGTTATGTACTTGTTTGCTTATGTTTCTTTCTATGTAGGCTTTGTCATAGTGCTCTCCTGCAATTTTAGCCACTCTGATGAATTTTATGTCTACATTGTAATGCCAACAGTCACAATAAAATACCTTCTCGCAGATGAGTGGCTCTATTAATGAGCCTAATGGCATATGACCGATACCTGAGTGAAACTGCACGGGGTGACTGCTTCAGGAACTTCTTCTATTGCAATGTAAACCTCCATGGTTTGGCTCCATTCAGAGGAAACCATTAGAACAAACTGCTCTCGGGTGCAGCAAAGCAAACCGGACGCCATCATTTATGAACCAAATCACCTCTGGGTGCCCCATGCAAGGACAAAGCACAGACTGTCTGCATGCAAACACTCATGAAGGAACACTGAAGTTCTGAAGACATACAGGAATAAATTTTTTTTCTTCCATTAAGATATTCTTTTTTTTTTACTTTTGTAAAGTCAGTCAATCATTAGGTGAAATGTTAATAGTGAGTGATAGATTCCTTTAAGTCACTGGAAATTCATTAGTTGAAATATGCTAACATAGCATGAGCAATACTACGCATTCTGTACTGAACAGTGGGCATTTAATTTTTTTTTCTTATTTACTTGCTTTTCTTTCTTATTTCTCAGTATTTTGATCAACTCATCAAATGAACTTTTATATCCATAACACGTGGAGTTGTGAAAGGTAAACATTTTAAAATTAATTTAACACCTAATAATTGTCTCATAAGTATTATACAGCTTGTGATGTCATTTTATAACTATCAGTGCAATGTTGATTTTAGAAAGCATTGCCAAACTTTACTTGAATAGTGATCCAATTGGCTGCTGTATTCATATCAAAAGCAATAAGTGGATTATAAAGAAAAAGAGAGATCTCTCATGAAGAGAAAGGTTTCCCTCTTGTGGCAACACCGTGGAAGTACACCAAACCAAACTCAGGACTAAATAAGCATTTCTGATCGGTCAGTCCAAATTATCAAGATTAATAAACTTTACACAATCTTCTAAACAAATTCATTTTAATCATAAGAACTAAAATTAAATATATCTCATTTGGTCTTTTCTTTGCTTAAAGAACAACCAAGGGACAAACTGCCCAATTTAATTTGTCTGGACTGTTGGATATCTATCAGTCTGTCTTTTAATCTAAGCTTTCTACATACTGTATTTTACTGTAAAGCTCTATGCATGACGGTTTCACTGTATAAGGACAAACGGTTATGTAATACTGTTTAATGGTTAGAATGCAGTAATGTATATTATGTAAGGAGAATGAAAAAATGCTGTGTCATTCAGGTTTAGCCAGTAAATATGTAAATACTGAGTATGAACTCAGTTTGTTCAGGTTTGAAACAGGGAGACATCTAGCTAAAAATGTATGCAGGTCAGTTTATGTGGAGGAGTATATGTGTCTATTTCTACAGCTGTGCAGCATTGACACGTCCAATGGAAAGCCACAGAGTATACAAAGGGAGGATAAAGCAGGGACGTGTTAATTCTCATATCTGTATCCTTCCCCTGAAAATGTTAAAAGATCCTCACGTGTCTTTGGAATAAACAAAGAAATAACAAATACTTCTCTCCTCCATCCACTAAACACACAGCAGTCATGAGTGTAGAGGAACATATTTTCATTTTTAAGGATTTTCATGCAGTGACGCATTCAGAAATGATCTGCCCAGTCAATAAAAACATGTACTTCAACCTACACACGATGCCATTCAGGCCAGTGTGTCCAGTTGCCACTATTAGCATATTCATGTGGCACTTTTTTCCCCCTTTTCTTTTTATCAACATAACTGCTGTTTGAGTCTGAGTCATTTGCCTCTTTGATATGCCAGTGTTAAGTCCGCCCACTGGTCATTTCAGTCTATGAGGCATCTGCAGAGCACAAACATTCACCACATCAATGAAAGCTGAGCTTCGAACAAAACAGGAGGGTATTTTCAGGTTATTAAAATGTTTTTCAAGGGACATGTGAGGGGCTGAATACAGCCATTTCAGAGCATTTGGATAAAAATATGATGCACTAAAAGGATCTTTTTTAAGATCATTCAGAGATCTGGACTTGAATACTTAATGTCTCAGTATGATGGAAACTGAACAGTATGAGATGCAGCTGGATTTGAACTTTAATGCCATTATAAAGTGACCATCTGGTCATCTGACATCTGATAATGCATATTATCATTTGTTGTAAGTTTAAACACCACAATTCAGAGACATAAACTGAATTTTTTTGGTAACATCTACATGATGTAACGTTCAAACCTGTACATCCATAATGTGTATGTGAAAACTTCCAAGCAGCATGGGTTCACTTCTTCATCTGGTCACTTATCTGTGTGGTCTACATGTGAATGAGTGAATGAGCTCATGAATTACAGCTCCATGTGGGAAGATGGATGAAGGCAGCCAGAGGCTATAGTGTAAAAGAAAATCAGGCAGGTATGTGGGGGGAGGAGAGACTGATGGGAAAAACAAGAGTGTGAAGCATCAGTGGATGTTCGGTAAAAGAGAAGACAAGCCTCTGAAACGCTTCTCTTTAAAATGTGAGCGAATACACGAGAGCATTATGATACATCGTGCTTTTTATATTATTCAGTTTGTCTGTGAAACAAGCAGATCAGTCAGAATTCAATATTTATTTCTCACTAAAGGGAGCAGCAACCAAGTCCCAGGACATTACTGTGTTAAAAGAAATCATTTTTCAGCTACAAAGCTATGTTGAGATGAGAATTGCAAAAAGCATTTTCTAATATTCAGACAAAGTGTTCCAGTTAACTCCACGGGGTATCTTGTTTCGCTCACTTTGACCTCAGTCTGTCTCTAGAAATTATTCATCAGCCACTTGTCCTCTAATTTGTCTGCTTTCTCAACTCTGCCGGCTCTGCGTGCTCTCGTTTCAACAGATTTCTACTTGCAGACGTCACGTAACTAAAACACAAACCGACAGCATTACGTCAGAGACACTCAATACACCTGTAGATTCGTCTCAATGAGAAAACAACAGCCACGACAATGAAAAAGCACAAAATATCTCCAGTCTTGCCCATATTGTAGGCTGTACTGCAGTCACGATTTCAAGTAAAGCCTAAGGTTTTTCTACTTTTACATCACATTGTAATGCATCCCATTACATCAGCCCAGATCCTGACACATAATCTTTGGGTTGAAGCTGAGGTTCAGCTTGTGCTCCTGCTTGTCGTCTGCAGCCATGAGCCACAGGTACACAAGTGCTGGTTTGCTTTTCGGCCGATTTAGCATTTAAACAAAACAAAAACAATTCTTAAAAGGATTGGGATGCAACAACTTGGGGAAAAAACAGAAAACTGATGAGTCTGAATGTAGCTCAGAAGTATGATTTGCATTACTCCAGATTTTAAGTGGTATCCCTTCATATTAGCATTTTACTTCCATAATGTTGGGCAGCTTGTGAAAGACGCATTAAAAAAAAAAACATTGCAGAAGATGAGATATCATGACTTCTACCTCCAAAAAAGCTGGATCCTACATTTCCCATAGTGCAACTGAAAGCATCTTTGTTTATTTTTCACAGTTCCGGCTTGCTGGCCACTCATATTTTTCAAAACTCCAACAGTGAAAGAAAAATCAGTGCAGTGCAGTCATTTTCATGGTCAAGTCTAACATGACTTGAACGCAGCACCTGTGAATCACTCAGATGAGTCTCTCGGCAAACCAGCACAACAGTGCAGCCGCTGACGTCACAGTTGCGTAGTTCGACCTCCTCATCCCTGAGTGAAGGTCTCACACTTGTTGCCATGCACTGTTTTTCACACGAGACCACTTGAGCTTCAGCTGTTTGGAGTAAACCTGAGATAAATCCAACACTGCAGACACACTTTGTGAGCGCACCTTCAACACATAAAAATGAGTACCTATGTGGTATGTGCTTCTGTTGATTTCCTCAGTCAGCTTAAAAGGAATGGATTTCCTGTCTCTTTTGCTTCAATTGTTGACATAGTTGGTATGTTTATACACATTTGTCACTTAAACTGAACAACTAGCAAAAAAAAAAAACAATAAAAGTATAATGTCTCAGAGTTTTAGCCTGTTTTGAACCTGTAGTTCCAGTGAGCCTCTTGCAGAAAGTGCACTAGTGTCATCTGTAAATATGAGGAACTTTCAGGTGATTGTAACGGCTTCAATAATACATACTCACATTATCACAACGAACACCGAGTCAAGAGACAACTAATAATCTGTTTAATTATGTGTACATTAAGCAATTTTATTGGTAGGCCTGGCAAAAAAATTCAGAAAATAGACAACAGAGCATTTTATGTGGCAGTCAAAAACTCAAAGATATCCGATTTGCCTATGAAAATGGGGAAAAGCACCCAATTCTGGCTGAAATTAGCAAATTTAACACTGATGTTGTTGTGTAGCTGGCATGACAGGATCATTTCCCTGCCTTTAACACTCTTCTCTACTGGGGTTTCACTACAATTTAGCATTTGTCACCATTTGACATAATTGTTGTTTTTGGAAGTGCTATTGGGCAAAAGTTACGTAGCCTCGCTATAAAGTAATGGTTTTACATTTTGGAAAACACACTCATTCACTTTCTTGCTAAGAGCGAGAGGAGAATAGCACAAGTCTGCAGTCTCAGATCTCATGAAGCTGGCACAAGCAGCTTATTAGCCTAGCTTAGCACAAAAAACTGGAAACAGCTGGAGATTTGGTGAGATTCAGAGACTCTGCTTGGCAGATTTCTTACCTTGGAACAGATAACAGTTTAAATCTTAAATATAAAGCTACAGCTAGCAGTTGGTTCGCTTAGCATTCAAACTGGGATAAAAAGAACATCTATTTTACCTTTAGGCTGATTCAACTGCTGATGGTAGCTTCCTGTTTACAGTACGGAATAATAAATAATTATAAACAATAATAAATAATGAATAATTAGCATCAATATTTTCTCCCAACTCCTGGTAAAAAACCAAAACAAAACAAATGCTACTTCCTTAAGGTGAACCATGAATTGTCCAAAATGTTGATTGATTGATTGATTTACCAATAAACTAATGTTCTCTATGACAAAACAAAAGGCCACAGAGTAATAAGTCAACAATTAATTTTTATTTCATCGAGTTTATGTGATTTTGGTTCTGTAGCAACCCACTGGATAATTCTAATGAAGTGCAATTGTACTCAAGCCGGTTACAGTAGAGAGCAATGACAGGCACACGTTTTGTGCAAATTTAACAGCATTGGAACGACTCCTACATATACACAGCAAAAATACATGCCAGAGGAAAACAATACTAAACCAGTTTACATTGACAATAGTTAGGAAGACTTCCCGCCAACACACTGTCTATTCAAGCTAGCACTTGAGACATACACATTTCACCCACTGTTGGATTATGGGAGAGGAAAACTGAGTAAACACTCAGTCTTTAGCGAGAAATGTGCAGCGTCCTCCAACTCTATGGACTAAATCCCTCCAATCTGCCCTCCCAAAGAACACGTTTCAACAGAATCCAAACACTGTGCATTGCCATTTCAAACTAATTATACTTACATGACAAAACAAAAACCCCAAATCAGTGTGCTAGACAGCTGCTTTAACAAGTCCCAACTCCAAACGCTTTGTCTTTCCTGCATGTCTGGCAGTATACTGGCAATGCAAACCAAAATAAAGGTTGGGGGTTAATGCAACTCAAAAGTATCACAAGCCTTACAAGATGACACAACCACCTGAAACACAAGGGCATTGGTAGCCTTGGTGGAGTTGACTGCAGGTGTTTTTTTTTTTGTTTGTTTTTTTTTTAGCTAAATCACCATCCTAACGCTTCTTTATAGCAATTACTGGGACAACACGCACACACGTCGGCTCAGTCCAATATCTACATACTCAAAATGACAGTTAAATCATTTAGCTTCAAGATGAGCTTCTGTTTGTGTCTGGTGACAGTAAAAAGAAATTATGATTATTATCCTCAAAACATGCAGAAACACAGGATTTTAAGACTGCAATCTAGGCAGGCGAGTCAGGAAATTTTGGTAACCAGTCGGTAGTGTTGTAACTCGGACATTACAGGCTAAGGTCTGTGTATGTGAGCTTTATTTGCTCTATTGTCCCTCACAGTGAAAATTGTAAGAGCAAACAAAACATCCCTGGAAATGCTTACACTGACTCGTGTTTGTTCCAGAGCGTCAAGTGTGTTGGATGTCGTGACATCTTTTTCTGAGAGCGGCTGCTAAAGTTTCACGTGTGTTGGGGATTTCTTTTTAAATCCAAATTGAGGATGCTAAAGGTTTTGTACCTGCATCTACAGACAAAAAAAAATATTCATTTTTAACTAGTACCACAGCAGTAATAAAGCAAACTCATGCTGTATGTTCTCCTCGACACCAAAGGAGGCCGTGTAGTAACTCATTCGACTATTTTGCCCCATAAACCATAACTTTTCATGATCACACATTAAAATCTTGATAATGAATTGTTAAACTGGTGCACGCAGTATGATTTTACCATCTAAAACCACAGATGGAGTCTCATAACGGTGTGGAAATGCCACTTGTGAAGGAAAGCGCACGCACCACTACATTCTAAAGCTTTCCTTTATTATACAATCAAGGGCCACGTTGAAATCTTTTATAACCTAGAATTTAACGGCATCAACAAAAACTACTTCAGTTGCATTCAAATGGCAACTATCAAAAATTAAACTTACTGTAACATACATATTAAATAGTGTATAGTCCATGCAATTGCGCACGGCCGGTTTTGCATCATTATGGTATGTCATTATTAGTGTATGGGAGACATCAGCCACCAGTGCATTTCCGATTTAGGTTTAGGGAGAAAAACTCCTCAACACCCATCAGAACCTTCTCAGCCAGACTTGAAGAGCAAGATGGCCACTTGGCCCAAGTAGAAGTAAATGAAATGCTTCGTCTCGTGAGTGACGTAGCTGCCGAAGTTCCTCCCAACGATGCAGTGCCAGGTGGGGTTATACTTCTTGTCAAACTCCTGAAAGAGGAGACAGACAGGGAACACCAAATCAAAATCCAGAACCAATGGCTGCAATCTACAACTCCAGTCTTACAGACCACAAGCGAGGTCGCAGCTTCCACTGAGAACACTTTCGTTGGCTATTAACGATTAATCGATAACAAGTAATCAAATATCGGGCATAATTTGCCAGAAAATAATGCAAAATGCTCTGAACACAAAGGTGAAGTCTTAAAACTGCTTGTTTTATTTGACCAACAGTCAAAAGTCCAAAGATGTTAAGTTTACTCTCATGGATGACATTTAAAAAAAAAAAAAAAGCATCAAACGGTCACATTTGAGAGCCTGAAATCTTTGGTGTTTTTGACTGTCCAATCACCAATCATTTCAGCTCAGTATTTAGTAATTTGGAACGGAGACTTGTGGACTCATGACCTAAGTACTAAAAAATAATCCTGACAAAAGCCCTGAGCTTCAGAGCCTGGTTGTCTCCACGCTGACCAAAAATAGATCAAAGAACAAAAAGGTTCTGAATCCGCAGATCATGTGCCAATGATGCAAGCTCCACTTGGATCCATCCATGCACCCGTCCTGTCTCACCTTCTTGATGTAGGCTGCGATGTCCTTCTCTATGTTGTACTTCTCCATGGCCTGGGTGGCACAGTCCACCGCGTCCTGCTGCATGTCCTCGGACATGTCCGCGTTCTTGATCACAGCTTTCCTGTCGGTCATGGCTGAAGATGATGAAGGATGATGATGGTGATGCCTGCCGAGGAAGGAAGGAGCACGTTCACTCAGGCTGCACCGCACTGCAAATGAACACCGCACGTGGTGATGGGGATGGTTTAGGCCAGCCGGATCATCGCAAACATCAGCCATACGCAGAAGACTGGCCGTTTGGCACCGCGTTTTCTCTCGTGTGCACTGATTCCAGATCAGTAACTTGCGCTCATGTGTTTCTATCTTTATTCTCAAACTACACACGATGGCCTGAGCGTTGCATAGATTGGCTGCGAAACTTGATACAGGTGGAGTTAAATTACGATACTTGGCAAAATCACTTTTCGATGAAAGCAGCTTATGCGGCAAGAGAGCAAAACTATCAAAACGCTGTCAAATGATCGGCTCGGGCGAAGGCTCGCCAGCTGTTGTCCACATACAGATGAAGTAAGACACACAGTAAAAGAGCTCACCATCACAACAGAAAGTCGAATGAGAAATATGGCAAGACATGCAAGTCAAATCTTTTTTTTTTCTTTTTTTTCTCCACGTTTTCTCACCTTTTCTTGGAGCCGCTTGAAAATACTTCTTTCAAAACAATTAAAAAAAACGTATTTCACCCAGCCAGGGGGGTGAGGTTTAGAAGATGCTGCGGCTAATTGCTTTTTAAAGATTTACACAATAAGCATGTAGGTAGGTTGGCTCTCTGCTGTGCTGCTCCGACAGCTCCCCGCCCCTCTGCTGCATGCCGCATCCTGCCATTGGCTGAGCCGCAGCCTCCCCGTGTGTTGCAAGCGTTTTTCTCCAGCTCCTGTCTGCCGGCATCTTATTTCATCCCACAATGCATCATTCACAGCACAGACCAGTGACTGTGGGCTAAAAGGAAAGGAGAGCGTAGCTGCAGGTGGGTATCGTCTGACTGTGCGTACAGGGTTTTTCATCAGTCACCGTCACAGCTGAGAGATGCTGGAGCTGTGAATACTGAGCACACACACACACACACACACACCGGGCTTGTGTTGGTATGTTATTTTACCTGCAGCGTGGCTTTTATAGAGCAAAGCAAGCTATGCAATTTCCTAATTCAGGGCTCACTTCAGTTTGAGTTTTTAAAATGATTCACGTGGGGTTAATAATTCAGGTTTAAGCCATGTGCTGGGCTTTAATTATATTGGTGAAATTACAACAAACAAAAGTGTCCTGGTTTGAAAATGTTTTATTGAAAATGCTAAGAGAAAAAGAAAGATTAAGCAAAATAAAACATACAAACTACTCCCAAATAAAACCCTCTCCCAACCGCCCCAATTTTTAAATTCCTTCATACCAGGCATCTACGATTCCATCCTTTGATCCAACTTCCTGGTCCTCAGTTTCGTTTTCTTGTAAAATAAAGCCATTACCACTGAAAAACTTTAAATAGGCATGTGGGGGCCTAATAGAAAAAAAGTTGCTCTGGGACTCCCGTTAATTAGTTCTGAATTCAACTCTCATTTGAATCCTGGAAAACTGATCCCGTTCCGAGCATCCATCCTTGCCTATCCCTTCCCTAATCGATCCACTCATCCAGCTCCAAGGATTGGGATCCACTGAGCCACTCCTCCAATCAAAACCTTGAAATACCAGGAAGAAAATCAGAGGCAGACTGTTAGAATAAAATGTCAAGATTTTTGGGCCTAATTTTTTTTTTTTCCATTTTGAGCACTCATGTCAGATCAAGAAAAAAAATGCCACTGAGCACAAAAACTAGCATTCCCTGAAGTTAAAATCATTTTAAACAAAGAGGACATTTAAGTTAAAAGTGGGACACTTTTTGCAACAAAGTAGTGATTCAACTTTTTTTTAAAAAAACATTTGACAGCAAAGATGTTACACTTACATCACAACACTTGATCTAGGACTGCTTATTCTGTCACAAGCCAGAGTAGCATGTTAAAAACTGTATATATAACAAAGTACAGCACATATGGCTTTGTTTAATGACATGCATGATATGGCAACCTATCAAAATGTTCAATTTATGGAATATGAAGCGTACCATGGCCTCGACCTGATTGCTCCTCAATTAGATGTCCTATCCTGACCATACAAATGAAATGTGCTCCACAATGGTTTTATTCCAAATCACTTTAATCCTTCTCTTCAGATGTCTAAAGGAAGACACAAGGGTAAAATACAGTTAAGCATCAGGCTCCCGATCCAAACAGCCCACCCCACATATCCAATGAGAAGCTTTTTTTTTTTTTTTAAAGAAAGAAATAAACAAAGACAAAACTCAGTTTTCAACACTTGCAAAAACATTGAGTGCAGGTTGTAACTCAAAGTTTTTGAAGTTCAACACAGCACAATTTCTACTGTTGCAAAAATTGAGACAGAAAGAAGGGGGGGAAAAATGACAGAGGGTGGGGAAAGGGATGGGGGGGTGGGGGTGGGGCACATCTACATACCAAGATCATCCACAAGGACATCGGGACATGAAATGCAAAAATTAAAAATCAATTGCTGACATCTGGAAAACTCATAAGAGGTAAAAACAGGAGGGTATACATCAAAAGGGAAAACATTGGTGGTAGAAAGGTTTAGGAACGGGAACGAGAGCGGCTGTGACGAGGCGAGTAGCGGGGCGATCCTCTGCCACGGCCACGGGAATTGCTGCGGCTGCGGCTGGCACTGCGACTGCGGCTCCTGCTCCGGCTGCCACGGCTTCGGGAGCGTGATCTTCCATAACTTGGGCTGCGGGGACCATCTAATTTCACGCGAATGTAAGCGGTCTCTCCCTGGCGGACACAAGAGAACTTGACATTGAAAAGACAACATTCCTTCCTCTGGTGGAAAGACCATAGATGGAAATGAGGGCCAGGTGTTTTCTTCAAACATTTAGCACTTCCTGAAGTACTCACCTCGACACAGCAAAGTAACATTATCCATGACAATCAAATCAGTACACATACCTCATGTGAGCGGAATTTGGTGTTGTCCAGCTTTCGAACGGCATAGGTCATGTCTTCTTTGCGCACAAATTCTACGACTCCGGTTCCATCTCTGAAAACGTCGGCGTAGCACACGTCGCCTGCTTCACGCATGTGGTCCTTCAAGTCCTGCCAGCTGCCACTCTGTGGGAGTCCTGAATAACACAATAACAGTTATCTCAGCTGACACTTGATAAACTTGCCATCTCATGTGTGAAAACCTCCTGCATTTGTCTCAACTAATAACTAATTTGTTTCTCAAAATCGTAGCTGCAGGATTACATGATACATCAGGAACTCAATTAATGTGATATGAATGTTAAAAAGAGGTGGAAACCGGTTTAGCCTATACTTAACAATATGGGCTGTTTCATTCTTTTTAGAGGGAGCCTTCTATACATTTGGAAACAGATTGAGTACAAACAGATAAACAATCTCATCAAGCCTGTAATTACTGAGATCAAGTCATACAGCCACAAGAGACTGGTAGGAAACATTGGTTTACATATTTTCAGCAGTAACAACATGAAAATACCATAATCATGTATCTACTTGCATGGTTCAAATTTTATTCTACTCTATGAGTAATATGCTTTCCAGCCAAGTCAAATTTCAAAACTATGTGCATCAAACGAAGAAATTCATTTCTTTTTGACTTGAACATAACTATCTGCATTTGTCATGAGTAAAAGTGACGATAAAAACCCCGACAGTCACATAGTCAATTTTTAACGCCCCCCACCCACCCACCCCACAATACACAACAAACTGAAGAACGGAAACTTAGCACAGCAATCAGCCCTCCTGGCACCACATACGCTACCTGACTATTAACCAAGTAAATCACTGACTAGTTTGGATGCTTACCAGACACAACGACCCTGTACTCTGAGCGCCTGGACGGGGGTCCATATCTGCCTCTGGGAGCTCCACCGATCCCACCGAAACCGCCTCTTGAGCCTCTGCCGCTCCGAGGAAACTCCACACGCAGTCTGTAGCCGTCGTAGTCATAACCATCACGCCCATAGACAGCATCATCAGCGTCCCTGTTAACAAAACAGCTTAAACATTTAACACACGCACAGAAATACAGTCACGGACGCAGTCAGCCATGATAGCGGCTAGCTTGATCTGGTTTACGTTTACTAATCCGCCTTGAATAAGTGCACGCAATTCAAGTAATGTGGCTCAGTCCTTTTAGGAGCACAATTTACTCTTGGTCGTTACAAAGAACACATGGACATAAATACTACACAACATGGCGTAATGTTTTAACTGCATTAAGAGTACTTGCACACAAGCCACACACACACAAGGCTAAGTGGATGTTCGTGTCAACCAACTACTTGAACATGCCGTGAAGGATGCAGTGCAAACATTAGCATAAAAGCGTCGCTTTTTAAGTGATAAGGTTAAGCTAAAACTACGTTCGGGGCAGCCGAATAATGCAAAACCGAAAGCAAAAGATAGCATACACCAAGTGTTTGGCCAAAATCTAAGTTTAAGGGGGACCAGTGAATAGTCTGAGCCCGCGAATACTGTGTTAGAGCACGAGTTCGTTAGCCACACAATGGAGCTGCGCTTGGCCTAATAAGCTAAACGTTAGCTTAACTCCTCACCTAGGGTCCTCGAACTCAATGAAGGCAAAAGGAGGCCCCCCTCTTCGGTTCTTCAGGTCGATATCTCGAATTGTCCCATATTTGTAGAAAACGTCTTCCACATCTTTTGTTCGAATATCAGGAGGAAGATTTCCCACATAAATTCGACAGTCGTTGTTCCCAGCAGGGCCTCGCACAACACCCGACATCGCTGCTAAAGGCTAGCTCGCTTCTCAGACTAACGTTAACGGTTTGCAAGATCCCCAGCAGTTAGCGCAGCCGCACTGAGATTAAACTCCAATCGCCCGCAGATCGTCGACCAGAAATAAGAAAGCAGCCAAATAGGCGCCGGGTTACTCTGCAATGTGCAGGATATTTTCTGGACAGACCACACTCTCAGTATGAGGCGCTCTCTGCTCCTGCTTTTCTTCAGGAACGGTGCTCCTTTACCGAGGCATTCACGATTACCGGAAATGCTTCGACCAGAGCTGACACATCCGCTTCACAAAATAGTCCCCTGATTCACCAGGTATACTGATCAGTTAATCATGTCTTTGATATGAGTGTGATTGAAATAATAATAATAGCCCACTTCACTGTTTTTTTTTTAATGTATTGGCGTATTAACAGCAACAGTCCACATGAATAAAACAATGTATTAAACTCACCAGTTGGCTTATTTTCACCATCATAGTCTTCCTACTGGAGAAAAAGTAGCGGATAGCGGAACTTGAATGCAGGCAAAAATTGAAGTGTACATTCAAGTCCAATTTGTTAGATTCCTGTTGTGGATTTTAAAATAAGAAATTGCTCTAAGACCCCTTAATCACAACAGGCGTCTTACATTCGTGTTACATTCAAAAAATCGTAGCAAAATAGTTACCTTGAGCTTCCTAATAAATCACTTTGTGTCCACTGAAACCAGTTTCTGTTGTCATCTGTGTTTCTGTAACTGCTGATGTTTTCTTGTGCTTTAGTTTTGTCTATTTGTGTGTGTTTTCTTGTTGCACTGCGCTGTGCTGAGCTCTCTGGACCATCAGAGCTCAGACTGTACAGGCTATGAGACTGAAATATAAAAACTGTCCCACAGTGATGTATAACATAAAACAAAATGTCCACACCAGACTGAACCTGAACGTTGTTTTATTGTTTGAATGCTTAATTTGAGCTATAGTTATCAGACTAAGAGCAAACTCTGTTCAGAATGACAACACACATAACATCATATTGTCAATGACTCAATTACTGTTGTGTTGACTATTCTTTCTGCTCAGAGAGTGAAGCTAATTCTGTTTCAATATTTCTACTTGTGCACGGCGACTAACAAACCTCAAATACACACACTCATACACAGAGATGCTTTGAAGAGATACTTACATGTGATAAGATGTGAGTAGTATGTCAGAAATTCACTCTTTGTTATTAACTTTGCTGTGATATAGACTAACATCATTGTTCTACAGCAACAATTTCATAAACATACAGCACATGGAAAGTTAGTATTTGTGATACGTAGTATGTCGTTTTAGTTTTAGTTATGAGTCTATCACAAGGGCACACTGTGCATCCATAACAAAATTAAAGCCAACAACTTCCATTCAATGCATGCATTAGAAATACCAAAGGCCATGTTCTGATTGTCCTCATTTGTCAAGGCAAGAAAACATGCTGTCACTTGTTTTCATGTAACATCATCATGAGTGTCAGAATTCTGAAGTGACTTATTTATTAATCCTTGTTGCGGTAATGGGAGAACACAGCTCTAATTCAAAAGTGGCTTCTCAGTTTATTCAGTACGCATAACAGGAACCATAGTTGCGCTGGCCAACATCGCCATAGTTATCGCCACCAGGGTACCTCCCCTGACATGCCAGACTGTTCGCCTGGGGACAGAAAAGACAATTAACACTGGTCATCATCATCGTCACGCTCACTTATCTGCAGAAAACAAGAGGTGGACATACCTCTGCTCTCTTGATGAATTGCTCAGTTGCAGTTTTCTCGTTCTCTTTATGTCCTCGCCACGCTCTGAGTGCAGACACCTGCAGGGCTCGGCCAAAGGAGAACGTTAGGATCCAAGGTTTGGCCAGAGGGCAGTTGTTGATGGCATTGAGGTGGACAGTGGCCTCTTCTTCACTCTGACCACCTGAGAGAAACGCCACTCCTGCGGGGAAAAGGAAACATCGTTCTCATTTTGGTTTTGTAAATTTCATGCCTAGCAGTGTAAAATCCTCTCCTGACACGACAGCTACCTGTGACGGCCGGGGGAACGGTGCGGCGCAAGACGGTGACAGTTGCCATAGCAACCTCCTCTGGGCTGTACTTGGTGGGGCAGCTGTGTCCAGCGGTGACCATGTTGGGCTTGAGGAGAGTGCCTTCCAGGTACACGTGGTGGTCCGACATGGCTTTGTACACTGCAGTCAGGACCTGCAATGCCACAGAGAGTTTAGCACATCTGAAATTTTCGTTCTTACCGTACTTCCTCTCTGTCTCACTTGTCATTACCACGTACACACATGGAAGAAACCCACCTTCTCAGTGACATACTGGCTGCGTTTCAGGTCATGATCTCCATCAGGCAAAATCTCGGGCTCGATGACGGGCACAATGCCATGCTGGTCGAGGAAGGAGAACACTATCAGAGCAATACAAAGACACACACACAGGCTATGGCAGTACATGGTGTTGCTTTCTGACCTGCTGGCAGATACTGGAGTAGCGTGCAAGAACATTTGCGTTCTCTGTGATGGCCAGTTTAGATGGGTTGGTGTCGCTGATTTTGAGAACACAGCGCCACTTTGCGAAGACAGCTCCGTCCTTTTTGTATTGTGCACAGCGCTCTGACAAACCATCTAGGCCTATGGAACAAGTTTGAAAACACATCTGTAAATTGTCTTGTAACATGCACTTTTTTGGGTGATATCAGTGATAAGAGCAGTTAACCTGACGAGTCTGACCCTGTGTGGTGGTTTCTCCAGCTGTTCCTGGCAGGGGCACGACACCTTTGTCAACCTGAGGAGCAAGGAATAGAGAAGCACCAATCATATTAAATTCTTATATACAGAAACAACTAATAACCAGTTGAGAATGTATTAACACCTTGATGCCAACCAGGACGCCCCTGTCCCTGATCATTTTGACAAAGGATACGCCGTTGTCAGAGTGCTGGTACAGCGTCTCATGGAAGAAAATGACTCCTCCGAGGCAGCTGTTAATGCGATCGTCAGCACTGAAGAGAATCTGCCGGAACTGTCTGCGGTTCTCCTCCGTGTTCTCCACCCCGACCTGAGCCAGACGCTTCGCCATGCTCCCTGTGATGAGCACATTATATGAGATGTTGATGTCCACAGCGTGCACTCTTCGGACTGGGCGGCCTTTATTAGTGTCTTTATTAGTTAACGGGATTCATGTGTTCCAGAGTTAGAAAAGAAAGAGTGCTACACACCCACAGACTCATCTGCAGCCAGGATGCCCTTCCCTGGAGAAACTATGCGTAGAGCGTTCTCATGTAGCTCCCTCTTCTGCGCCTCGGAGAGCGTGGGGAACTGGTGTGTCATCCTGAGTGGTGATTCTCCTAGAAAATGTGACCTTACGATTGAATTATTCACTTTAAAATCATCAAAATATATCAAGTATCATCCATCCATGAAACCTGACATAAAATGTTAAGTCTTTCATATCAGCTTCAATAGATCCAAAACCATGAAGACCCATCGAGTGTCTGGGTATGCAAACCAACCTTATTTTTTTTTCACTTCCTGTGACTGGAAGTCATAGGAATTAAAGCACTCATAATTTACCAAACATTGCCAAAAACAGAGAGATAAGAGAGGATCTTCTTTTTTAAGATCCTGAGGTGAATTTCACATGTTAGAGCGCAAAAACTGGTATAAAGAGGTTGGAAAAAGATACAACAGAGACTTGAAAAGTTAATTAAAGTAATTAAAGGAGTTCTTATTTTATTCAAGATGAAGTGACATTTAGAGCTGCTGCAAGTAAAAGCATATTGGTTTGTTGCGAGTATAATTTAAAATTAGAATATAAAGTCCATTTAAATGCTCATGAATGAATGCTCCTAATTGCCCCCCATTGTGGTTACATATACATCTGTATACATCATAACAGCTTCAGATGCAGGTACAGATTTACCCACCAAAAGTCAGTGAACCCTAAATTTAATTAAATAACCCTAAATTTAAAAATATTAAGGATTAAAACAAACAAACCAAAAAACTATTTTAAAGGGACACTTAGTTAAGGCCACAAAAACAGATGAGCAGTTAGGTTTCCTACCTGGCAGAAAGTGAAACCAGATGTGTCTTCTCCACTGATGAGATGAAGACTGACAGAGACTCTCAGCCAGCTCTAGTTTGTATCCAGCTCAAGTGTGTCACACCTCGTAAGTCAACACCCCTGGGCGGCGCTTGCACGCCCACCTTTGTCCCATATAAATTAGAAGATTTCTGATGAATCATTGTTCTATTTAAATAAAGAATGGCTTTTTTGTCATGCAGCTGCTCGTTTATTATGCTGATATGCCCACTTAAGCATTCCTGCTGTCACCTTGCATTCAATAACTCATTCTGGTGCTTTTAAACTCACAGTTTTGGTTTAAATTGGATGTTAATATCAACAATTATTTTACCACTTGAAGTTTTACATACATATCGTAGTTGTTTAACTCAACCATGTTGGTTCCCGCTCCATATTCAGGTTGATTTTCAAATAATAAATAATGTATTCTGTCAGCACCCCTATAGCAACCCAATTTAAGCATTTAACCATACCCCCGCGGAGTGCTATTTTTATTTTAATTAGTGAAAATGTGCCCTGAGGAAAGTTTCAAGTCTCCTGATAATTTGGTCTCCACCATCGAATTCACTGGGGTGTTTCAGTCTCAGAGCAATTCATGCACTCACTGGCTTCTTTCCGTGAGCTTTAAACTGTAAAGCATATGATGAAATGTGTCAGAAATAGAAATCATTTCCAGGTTCCACTCAATGTAAATGAACATGGTAATATGGCCCAATTTAGACAAAAGAAAAATGAGGTCAGCTAAATCATTTCCCATTTTGAATATGGAATTTTCAGCTTTTTTATATACAAGCTTGCTATTTTATATGCTTTAAGAGATAACGTGTGCTTTAAAATACCAACATTTTCATCTTTCGAATGATATGTCGAATTATCTTCATCTGCTTCATTGCATAATAAGATACATTCAAGAAACTGCATGTTTTCTGTTGCACGTTCTGTTATGTAATGTCATTATTTGGTGGGACTCAGTGGGACGGCTTGCTGGCAGTTCAGGGGACTCCTCTCTTCACTATTGTGGGTCAGTGTGCCTCTGGAACCAGATATGGGTCAATGGACTCCCTGCCACCATTACAGCCACAACACAGACATGGTGGACCTGTCTAAGACAAGGGCCTGAGAGGGAATTCAATGTCAGGAGGCTCTGGGAGGAGGAGTTGGTGCACTCCCATTCAGGAGATACAGATTTAAATAGATATGTGACTTCCAGAAGTACAGCAATTAAACGTGGCTGCCTCCACCGGGACACTCAATTTTTTTTCTCTGTTACCTAATTAAAAACATTTAATGATGATACTTTATCTGGTCCTCAATTTTCTGTCCTATTAAGGTTGTCCTCAATGGGTTGGAGAGTGCTCCTCTAAATAGGTCAACCCAAGGCTGAAAGTTGGCCATAATGTATCCAGGTACAATGATCATATCTTAACTGAACCAGAATAAGACACTTTGTATGTTTTGCTCTGCAAATACAACAGCAGGAATCCCACAGAAGAATTTAAAAGCGATAAGTTCAATGTTTATAGATGGTTATTGTTTGTTCAGTTTAATGCACAGTGGTTAGGAATGATTTTCTAAATGTAAAGAAAGAGAAGGCCCTAAGATGAGTTCTTTGTCTTACCCATAATCCTGTTAAGATATACAAATTAAAGTTGTAATGTTTAGTTCCGACCTCCAAAAGGACCTCAGAATGGGATTATTTTGTCATCTGTCTTTTCCAAGATCCAGGATAAACTTTAATTCTCAGCTTTTAAGCCAACAGCGACATGAAGTCTTCAAACTACATCGATGTCTTCATCACAGCATGCGATGAGGATACAGCTGAAAGCTTCAGAACAGCTATCGAATGCAGCTTGAGGTGAGTTTGTTCTGTCTACTGACATGTTATATGCACATTTAGGGCAACAGGGTGGTGCAGTGGTTAGCAACTGTTGCCTCACAGCAAGAGGGTTCCAGGTTTGAATCCTGGTCTGGGCCCTTCTGTGCGGAGTTTGCATGTCCTCCCTGTGCCTGCATGGGTTTTCTCCAGGTACTCTGGCTTCAAGATGTTTTTTGTTTTTTAATGTCAACAATTAACATTTTTATGTTGTTTCAAATCAATAAGTATGATTTTGTGAGAAAACCTACAATTGTAAATGTGTGAAATGATGAGACAGTGTCGCTTTTGCATTTTTAATGATAACTGTCAGACAAAAAAAAAAACACACTGGAATGATGACAAATCTCTCATGCTGTGGTCCGATGACCAGCTTCAGGTGTCACTTAGTTGTGTTTGTGAAGAGTAGTCTATTTATTATATATATATAGTAAACAACAGCCATATCAGTTGGACTGCAACATTACACAAAGCTTATGCAAATATTTAATGATGACACTGAGTTAAGATACACATAACTACCCCAATATTATCTGAGTGTATAATAAGATTACTTTTGGATAATGCACACAAGTACACATGAGGGCTGGGAAATCAGACAGATTTTAACAACACCAAGGAGTGCAAAATATTTATTTACAACATCGAAATTTCATTTCAACATTTAAGGATAAAATCCCTAAAGTGATTTAATAGAATTTGAATACTGAAATAAAAAAAGATAATAATTTTAAGGTATCCCACAATATTAACAAATTACTGAATGACAGCAATAAAAATGTGGCAGAACAACGGCCACAGTGGGTAAAGTAAAAGTAAACAGCAGGTAACAAGTACATACTGTATATACACTGAGGAAATGGGATCTTTTTAACCCTGTGAAAATGGGAAACTAAGTCCATGACATGTGTATCAGAGAAATATTCATACCTGCAGTGTCTCTCATTTCCAGTCAGCTTATGTACTCGGACACAGAAACACAGCCCCGTCTTAGGCTTCACAAGTCTGCTCTGTGGCTGGGCTCAGGTCCACGTTGGCCACAGTGGGAGAAGGATCAGTGGATGCTTTTGTAGGAGAATAAAGGATTTGATCACAGTCAAAGTTGTCTACGTAGTCCAATGACAGGCCTCTCCTTGCTTTGGCTGCCCAATCAGGATGAGCCCTGAGCTCGAGGATGACGTCAACAGGTGCCCTTTGAAGGATGAGAGCGTCGAATGAAGAGCCATGAAAGAAGGCCTGCATCCTGAAACGCTCCACGTTACGAAGCCGATTCGCTGGATTCTTGCACAAAAGCTGCATCGATAAAAAGGAATTAGAACAGACAAGCAGAGGGATCACAGTGTATAAGTTAGAGAGAGGAGAATGGCATTTACAAACCTCGGTGAGGAGTGAGATCAGAGCAGAGCTGCAGCTCTTAGGTAGGACATAAGGAAAATCTTTGACTTTATTCAACATGCTATTGTGGTCCAGCTCTGCAGGTACTGGAAACTGCAAAAAGGAGAAATCACAATGACCAATACTTGACACAGAACCAGCTTTGGAGCTAATAAATATTGAGTTTATGTGCTCCCACCTCTCCTGTCACCAGTGAGAACAACATGATGCCAAGGGACCACCAGTCAGCAGCGTGGTTGTATGGACCCCCACCTAAAACTTCAGGTGCTGCTCAAACAGGAAGCAGGAAAACAAATATGAACACAAGCTCAAGATGGATGACATGAAAAGTGGGGATCACAGAGACAAAAACGTTTGAACGTGGAGACAAAAAAGCAATGCAAAGGTTTTGAGAAAAATTCTTGTTCAGAGAACCCAAAGCAGTAACATCTGAGGTGGATCACAGGTGCATCTTGTTCGTAACTGGGTCACCCGAATGGGAACAAAACGCAGGTGGGCCTCAGATGCAGTGAAGAAAAACAGCGAAGCTCAAACGCTCTCGGGAAATATATTTCATTTGTAGGGAAATGAAACCAAACTCTCACCCATGTACTGGATCGTCCCACATATGGTGAACGCTCGTCCTCCTCGATTCAGCCGCCGCGAGAGTCCGAAATCAGACAAACGAAGGTGACCTGAATCAAAACACATGACTGATGTGCCTCAGCAGCACACTGAATCAGCAGAAAATATTTCTGTGACAGTCTTTAATTATTCCATTATGTTTTGTGTTGTTGGTCCTGCTTTTAGGTACAACACTTATGGTCAGCATATTTCTTATTTTAATGTATCGGTTGTATCTGCATTGTGCTTTGTTAGTTTTTGTACTCTTTCATTTGTTGTCACCCGTTTCACTTGTGTCTCTGTTGTGCAGGATTCAAAATTTAAATAGTTTAATCTGACAACAGACTCTCTAACTGTTTGCACAGACCCGAGGCAAAAAAGAAAAATAGACAAGCATTACCTTGGTCATTTAGAAGAATGTTCTCCATCTGAAAAAAAGTAAAATTATTATCATAAAAGAGTCAGAAATGCAGGATGAAAACATTACATGACTCTCCGCACCAGACAAGTTGCAGTTTGCATCCATGTGTGTCATGGACATGTACTGAGTGATGGAGAGCTTCATCACATGGTGCAGCACCATCAGCAGAACCACTGAGCTTGTTGTGGACTACAAAGCTCCAGATGTGGACGTCGCTGTACTGAAGATCCATACGGTCAGCACAGTTTCGAGGTGGACACCCAAAATTAGTGTCACCAATTCAGTTTCTGACTTAATGTGAAATCTGGTCCCAATCTGCCCTTCTGTTCCTCAGTTCTGGTGTTAAATAATGGCCGTAAAATATAATGATGTCACAGTGAAGTTGGCCTTTGACATTTTGGATATAAAATGTCATCACATCATCATTTTATCCTATTAGAAATTCATGTGAAATTTTGTCACAATTAGTGTTCCTTAAAGTGTTCCTGAGATATAACAAGAATGAGATGGACAGACGGACAACATGACATAAAAAATAATACCTTTACATCCCTATGTATGATCCCTATGTCGTGTAGGAATCCTGCAAATAACAAAGAGAGTACAGGAAGTAAGAAAATGTAACATAAATACAACTCAAGCAGGATGTCTGTGTGAACACAATCGACGCTAAAGCTCAGTATGATGAACTCTTAATGTCTCTGAAAGTCTGATGCGCACTAACCGAGCGCACTGCCCAGCTCTGCAGCAAAGAGGCGAACCTCACGCTCCCCAAACTGGCCCTTCAGCAGCCAGCATGTGTGCAAGTCTCCAAGGCAGCAGTAGTCGCACACTGCAGAGAGGATGAGACACACAGATACTTCTTGTCTCTCTGAAACATGAATGAAGCATGCCAGCATGTTCTGAAATAAAACATCAGAAAAGAGGAAACCACGAAGAGGAGAGAAAAAACAAAAGATTTGCTCGTCACATCGCTGAAGGAGGGAGGGAGGATTAAGGTTGAGTTGACGTCATACTATTCTTACTCAAATTTGAGTTTAACCTGCTAACACCACTTAAAAAATCAATAAATTGTGGATACAAACTGGAAAGCCATGCAGGCAGTCGCACTGAGCTTTACCCAGCACTCTCATTAGATGGCAGTGTACCTCTTCAGCATCCAGTGCTGAGATTCACGAGGATTCAGCAGCACAATCTGCTTTGTGGGACCACGAGAGGAGAAACTCCTCAGAAACAATAAAGAAGGGAAGGAGAACAGAAGGGGTGAGGGCTGAACTGTGCCATCACGGTTTATACTTATTAACTCACTAATGAAGAGATGGTGCTGTGTCTGCCAGCAGTCCTGCAGATTGTGGATAAATGGGTGTTTGAGCTGCCGCTGCAATGCAACAGTCGACACACACACACACACACAAAGGGACAGTGAACATAACAGTGAGAGATGGAAAGTGAACTTCCTACAGTCCAGGTGATGCCCTATAAAAGAGTGAGGACTAATTAACTAATTACCTACATGTGGCGTTCAATGACGAGCCCAGACGTTGTGAACACATGCTGCACAACCTCTATACAGTCAGTTATGGAATCCTTTGGGGACTTTCAATGGCAATTTCCTCTCTCACTTTTTAGTGCGAGTAGCTACATTTAAAATGAGCTATTTATCTTTTAATTGTCGAGTCACAGCACTTCCACTTACTACCTTACTCTTAATTTTTGTTTCCAACTGATTCATGTTTGCAGCTCGTCCATAAGTATAAGAGCAGCAAAGTAATGGCACTTTGACCGACTGGTAACTTTTCCCACTGCTGATAATTTCACACTGTGATACCTGAATGATGACTTCTTCCTTGGACTGCTTCACCACTCCATGCTTCAAGATCTCTGACTTGGCTAAAACCTAAGCAACAGTGAAAATCATTAAACAGAAAATAAAACATGTTTTATAGTCTTACATAACGCTGTTGTAGAGGTGATTATTACCAACCTTAACAGCAAAGGTCTTATCTTTGAAAATGTCCCTCACTTTCAAGATGGGTCCATATGAGCCTTTGGCTATGAAGCCCAGGATCTGTGAGCACAGAAGTACGGTTATCTCACCATTTCCACTACTTTACTTCTTAATTCTATTGAGCAGGCTTGTGGTCCTGAGTACCTGGAAATGGTCTCGTCCAGAAAATTTACACCGTGGGAACTCAGGCAGAAAGACAGAGAAGAGAGTCCTCTCTGCGCCTGACGTCTCAGCCCTGTCCCCCGGAGGCAGCAGGACTCTGGGGACAGGCGGCCCCGCGGGCTGAGAGAATACAGCCGAGTGTCCGAGTCTCTGAGGGACGGAGACCCCCATGTTCGAGAGGAAACCATGACTGAGCCGACGCTGAGCAGCTGGTCCCTCTCCCTGGATAATAAAAGATGTAGTTAAGTGAAATGACCAAAATACTGTACTTATTTACACGTATGGGGCACTTTGTCCTCAAACTCCAATACATTGTGAAGGGGACTGTTTTTATTGTAGTTTTTTGTCAACTACATTAATCTCACAGCTGTAGTTACAATTTTACATTAAAAATCTACTATGATCAAGTAAAATATGATGCATAGAATAAACTACTTAGAAGTACAGTTGCTAAAACAATATTAAGATGTTGCTCAAGTTTTAATGCATAAGTAATAATAATCACAGAATTGAATAAGTAATAATAAAACAATGGGAAAGAGCCTTTCTGCTGCACGCGTATTTCTTAAAGCACATTTTTTAAAGATAAAATTGAATATCTTTAGACTCTGACTAAACTGATAAATCTGACAGTTTCTTTCACCGCTGCTTATAACGGAAACACCCAATGTCGTCTGCAATTCTGTTTAATGATCCCACGAAGTGTAATTTACAATTTCAGCACAAAATAATGAAATCCTCGCAAATATTTTATACTCACGACAGCTGAATCTGACTTTACCTTCTGCAGCCATTTAAATGAGCGCTGCACTCAAACCAAACAGCTATTGACCCCGAGCTGCTGGTCGGAAGGTCAATAATCACTTAACAGCTAATCAATATCTATTTCTGACCAGACTTCACTTCGCTGGACAGGACCGACTCAGACATCTTGTATCACGGATTTCACGCTTTTTTTTGCATTTAAAACGACCTTAAGTTTTTTATATTTCACTAACTTTATTTAAAAAGAAAAGTCCCCGGCAGCAACTTGTATTAATTCTTTAAAACGCTTAAATATTCCGGCACTGTTTTAGCTCTCGTCCACATCCTCCCAACAACATCAGTGATATTATCTTGTAAACAACACCAAAGAGAGCGAATCAGGTTTACTCACCTTACTGCTTCTACTGATGTCGCTGCCCATCAATGAACCGACGAATCTCACACGAGAACAAAGTGTGAAAAAGCGACAAATTCACTTCCTCTCATCGCGTCCTCTCGCCGTCCCGTCTCAGCCATTGCAGCATCCACGTGTTTGTGAGTGTGTGTTTGTGTGTGTGTGTGTGTGTGTGTGTGTGTGTGTGAGTGTGTGATGAGATAGAAATGTTTTGCAGTCATCCAGAGCGGGGTGAGCTCGATTCCGCTCCAGTTAAAGCTGTCACATTAATGATCAATCACGCCCGGCCCCTTCGCCCCGCTCACAAAACTTCCTACCACTTTCTTTGCACACAAACGCACCACTGAGAGACTAGAACACTTTTTTTTATTATTATTATTGACAGATAAACAATAAGCCAACAGAGCTGATAGAAATGTAGATACATCTGCTTTAGCGATATGATCAGTTTTAATTGAAATGTTCAGGGTGTATTTATTTATTTTTCTTCTTCTTCTTCATTGAAATGTGACTGAAATAACAGGCTTAGCAGCACAGTTATACAAGAAATTCAACACAAAACAACCCCGCTTACAAAAATATCAAAATACTTTGCATAAAAAGTGCTTTAGTAATAAAATTACAAAACATACACTCAGCCATGAGCTGCAACATATTTGCGTTTTTTTGCCACAATACCATCAAACCACGTGCCACAGTATACAACTAATTAAAATGTTTTTCCTGCTCTGGTCTTGATATATTGCACTGGCGTGAGGTACAGCTAGCTGAGGGGGTGCAGGTGACATATAAAATAGCATTATTTTATTATGTGGTCATTTGTGGGAAAAGGCCTTCATGTCAGAGTGACAGTCATACAGCCATATACAACATCTTTAAGCTTGGATTGATAAAACATATTTGATATATTTCTTTATGACATTTCAAGGTCTATTTTTCTACAGCTGGCAGCATTGAAGGTGCTTTCAATGGAGTCGTATTTATTCTAGCAGATTTTAACAAGTTCGACATACAGTGTTCCTGAGCCAGCAGGAAAAGGTGCTCTCAGTCTTGCATTCATCCAAGCAGAGGAAACAGTAACAGTGAAGGGCTAGCTACATACTGTAAGTCCTCCTCGCTATAGTCATTGCAACTTAAGAGGTCATTGTTTTGAGAGTTGTGTTAAGAGTGTATGAAATGCAGAGTGAATATTTAAATGGCACACAAATAAACAAGCAAGTGTGTATATATTTGGTCATAATGGCACCCTGGTAATCCTGGAGTTGTTTGAGTTCCTGCAGGGATTTTGGCCATAAACTCTAATTTGAGAGACACCAGGAGTACTGAAAAAAAACCCTCCAGGATTTTACTTTTAGTTCAGCAGGCTCACACAATACAGTAAGGTATCCTCTAAAACTATTTGAAAAGCTCCACTACCTCCCTTTTTCATTGATATTCACAAAGCCAGACTGATGTCCTGACCCCTAAGAAGCAGAGCTGCATCTTCCCTGATCCCCATGCTGAGGGATTTCGGCAGCTGCTGCAGTGGATCATCCAGTCGGATTCTGACGTGGTGTGAATGTGCGAGTGTTTGTTGCTTCACTTGCGTCGACTGAAGATGCTCTTCTTGCTGGAGCTTTTGTCTGCGGTGCTGAGGCCGATGAGGAGCCGCGCCTTTTCATCTTCCTCCTGCTGCTGCAGGCTGTTGTCAGACTTCCCTTCAGACGCTTTCCCCCGCAGGTCTGAGCCCGAAGCTGGTTTCAGACGCAGCTTCTCCTTTATCATCTGGGCAGAGAGGAGCAAAAAGAACAAGTTTAGAAATATAAAACTTCTCAATGTCAAGGTAAATTTAGGTTTTTTGTGCTCCTAGTCAGTCTTGGAAATGGAATATAAACAAAGACAACTGAAAGCACAGTCTGCAATTGAGGATGACTTATTTAGACCAGTACAGCAGGGCACTTTTTGGAAATGTAACCTTAATTAACACACCACCTCAAGTTACACTATATAGACAAAAGCACTGGGACAGTTGAACATTATACCAATCTGATGACATTGTGGTCTAAACACACAGACAGCTTTGCAGCTATAACAGCTTCCACTCTTCTGGGAAGGCTTTCCACAAGACCACAAGATTTTTTGAGTGTTTCTGTGGGAATTGTTGCCCGTTCATGCAGTAGAGCACTTGTGAGATCAGACACTGATGTTGGACCAGAAGGCCTGGCTCACAATCTCTGTTCCAGTTCATCCCAAAGGTGTTGGATGGTTCAGACACAGCTTGTGAGGTTTCAAGTCCAAAATGTTGTCTACCTGAGCGACAAGTGCTTTCCGGCTGTCCCGTTTCACAGCCATGGCAAAGTCGAGCCATGTCCAGGTGTTGTTGTGGTACTCCAAACAGGGCAGAACCAGGTTCAGGTCCTTCCAGTCCACACTGCTCTTTTCTCCCTAAAGACACAGGATTTTATCCTGTTAACATTAGTTTGACAACTAAAAAAAAAATTAAAAAAAGGAATGAACCCATAAGATTTTTTTCCATTTGCATAACTACAACTACTTACACTGTGCCAATAGTATAGTAGAGTATTTTAAAATGCTGGAGTATATTGTTAATTGTTAAAAAAGGGTAATCGTTTTTTTATTACACACTAGTTTTTATTGCACAGCCATAATATTGTGTCATCCTGCATTTCACAATCAAAAAAATCAATGGAATGAATCTCGAAACCTGATGCCTTTACTGTACTGTACTATAAATCCAACAGGGTCAAAAATATGAAAGTTCATACACTGAGCACCAAGAAGCTCTGAATAAACTATTTTTTTCATGATTACTGATCGTTTTGTATGAATGACCTGAGCTGTTTTGACCCACCTTATAGCTGACACAGAGAGGCACTTGGGGAATCTTGATGTAGATGAAGGAGTTGTTCATTGCAGCTCGTTCCTTCATCTTATCGATGTCATCAACAGGATGCTGCAGGGAGAAAAATACAAATGCAATTTATGTGCTTTGTTTCCGTTGTTCTTCACATATGAGCAACAACCAATGAGGAAGAACAAATACCTCCGGAGGTTTCCTGAATGACCTCCTGACCCCTGCAGTGCGGTTCAGCCCCTGGGCGACACTTTTGCTGGGGCCCATAGCACCCATGGTGTCCTCTGATGACTGGCGAGGCTTGACAGGGATACCTGTGACACAGAGCACATCAGCATCAGCACTGTGGCCTCTGGGTGACTCTGTACCCTACACCCTATACTCCCACTGAGTCTCTTCTTCTCCCTTTCTCTCTCTCACGCACGTACACACACACACACACACACACACACCAAGGTCATATCCGGTAACAGAGCCTTTTAATAGCTCAGAGGGATGACATAACACAGTAATGGGTTTTTCAACACCACACACACAGACACACACATATCTGGCAGAGAAAATCGAAACCACTATTGATCATTTAGTTGGTGTCGATAACAGGCTGGTAATCCCACAGACATAGTAAGTGCTACTCATCTTACTGCTGTCATATTTCCACTGCTGACAAAAACACACCTGTGGTAACCAGTCTAAACTTGTCTTCCTCATCTGTGACCTCCTCCTCCTCAACATTTCTTCCTGGGAAGAAAAATCCCATCATCCTCTTGAAGAACTGGTACATTAGCTGGATGGTGAGAGGCACCACGTTCACCTGATGAAACAGAAACAGTAAATGCTTAGTGAAACGTGATCCAAATGTTTCGGCAAATTGTGACCGCATGAAATGTTCTTCACCTCAAAGTGTTCCTTAACAGAGATTCCTCCCACAGGGGGGCGTACTTTGCTGAAGATACGCAAAGCAAACTGTCGTCCAGACTGGCAGTTACTCTGAGGGCGAAGGACGACCTGTTAAAAGAAGAGAGAGTTCAATTCACAAAATAAAGCTCTAGTGAGATTTAGTATGAAAATCCTGCTTTGACGTCACTTTGAACATACTTTGACGTTACTGACGATATGAACACAGTATGGACAACAACATAAGGTTACATGAATTTGCAATGAGCCTTTGGTCACGCATGCATCAACAAATCCTTGTGTTTGTGTGTGTGTGTGCATGCAACATTAAATATGAAACTCTGAAGAGCGACTGAGTGATCCCATCTGAACACACAACATGGAGTCAACACAGACATTAAGTCCTGTCACTGTACCAGCACTGCACATACCCTCAAACGCTGCACAGAAGAAACCAGCCAGAGAGTCAGAAATACTGCATATTATAGGCAACTTGACTCATATGGTCATTAATATCATTGCAAGAAAGTCAAATTAAATTTACGGAAACAAACAAACAAATAACTAAGCAGAGACTTGTATGTACCTTGTATGCTGCATTGGGCAGTAGGTTGTTCATTGTGAACCATCCTAACTCCAAAAGATGCTCTGCTGTGTCATCAGACTTGTTCAGCTGTGGGAAGAAAATATTCACAGATTCAGTGACATATAACATCAAGCAGAGAAACCAAATACAATATTGGATGTGTCGGAAGAAGGATACTGAAGGATACTGCAGTGCAGATTGTGTTCAGTTATTTTTAACGCTATTTTTTTTTAAAGAGAAAAACCAAACAAATACCAACTACAGGACATGTTACACATTCCAGTTATCCTACAAACGTTCTTGAAATATAGAATGCAAGTACAAAAAAAAAAAGCTGGACTCGGTGTAAATAAGAGCTGCAGAGGGCAAGAATGTTTTATGAAGTGAAAATAGTAAAAGAGAATATGTGAGAAGACAGATGATTTCATGGGATGTCAGGTTTGAGCCCTGGATGAAAATTAAGCAGCGATCCTGCTCTTCTGTCTGCAATACAATCATCAGCCTGCCGTTTCAAAGTGCAAACTGCTGTAGCTCCTTACTAACTGCTCACCTTACTGTACATGAACCTCTGCAGCTCTAATTCAGCGATGCCAAGCTGGCCGTCCTCCTCGGTCAGACACCAGCGGGCCTGGGCAAAGTAGATCTCAGTTCTCCTCACCACACTCACATCCTCTGGGGGCTTACGCAGCTCCAGCTTGTTTGCTCGTTGCAGCTGGAAGTCCTTAAAGCACCTAAAGGAGAGAGAAGATATTCATTTTTGATCTGTGTGTCACATCTTCTCAGCAATGGATGCGAATTAGCACTGAAGTGCAACCTGATGAGAATGTTGAGCTCTTCGCTCTTCATCTGCATGTCATTCTTCTCCTGGTTTAACTGGTTCTGCAGTCTGGTGTTGATCTCCATCAGTTCATCACTGCTTAGTTCCTCAGGTTGTGCCTGACACATGATAAAGAAAGTAAATATTTAATGATCTGAAAGAGTGCTACACTGATTTAGCATTGCACCCCCATAACACAAACTTGATGCAACAGAACCAGAGATATCATTACTTTTTTTTTTACTTCACTCATTCTTCTTCCTGGTGCCTACAACACCCACAATGCAACCCAACAGCCACTGCTTACCACTATGAATATAAGAATACTGGGGATGCATTTATTCACTTATTCATTGTCAATTCCGCACCATAAATTTTACTTAAAACATCACAGACCAAACTTTCCTTTTATCATCTGTATTTACATCATCATTTTTAAAAATAAAGAACGATGTGACTCACCCTGATGTTGGAGTAAATCTGTTTCTCAAGGCGTCTGATCTGGGTGAGGTGCTGCCTGACGGCCTCCTGAAGGTGCAGGATGCTGCTGCGCTGCTCCTCAGGGTTGCTAGAAATTTCCAGCTGGAAACGTACACGCTGCTTTTTCTCACTGTGCTCCTACATTTCCCCACAAGATTAAAAAAACAAAACAAAACAAAACACAGAACAAGCAAGGATGAAACATCAGTCAGGACATGGAAAGACTTTCGTAAACTGAGACCATTAACCAACCTTTCGTCTGGGCTCCACATGCAACAACAGATTGTTGACGATGTCCAGGATCATAGCGTACTGAACAGGGTTAGTGGATATCTCAAGATCATGGTGAATAAGGGTGAAGGTGTCCACAGCACCTGCAAATAAAACCATTTAAAGCTCAGAATAATCCCATCTGCCTTCCCACAGATACAAACTGATATTCTCACTGAAAAACAGAAATCTGCCCCTTTTATAAGAACCTAGATGCATTGTTACTTGGAGGTTAAAGATATGAATCGGGAGCCCAGACATACCAGCCTGTTTTTTCAGTAAGTCCTCTTTTTCATGGTTATTCCTCAGCTCTGGTGGTTTGATCTGGGTGGCCACCTCTGGGTTGATGTCGTGACTGTAACTGATGTAGTGCATCCGGCAGCTACAGCGAGAGATGATACGCTGAACCTGCTGAGCCTCGTTCACCTGGGCTGGCTGGTTCCAGTCTACAGACGCAGAAAAGTAAAAAATGTCTCTATCTGTTAGACAGCAAAGGTAATGATGCGAGGGAGGTGTCTGCTATGTGGTGAAGTCATTTACCTGTAGTGGTGCTAACCATTCCTCCCACAGCCTGGCCACTCTCCATCAGCTCCAGCACTGAGTCCACGTTACGCTGCCTGTGCTCCTCTATGTTTTTTACCTAAACACAAGCCAATGACAGAGTCAGAGCAGGAAGCCTCAGTTGTGAAGATGTAGTTGCACAGTTAAGTGTTATGCGAGGATATAATACAGCCACTTAGCCTGGCTTTTGTCACTGTGAATTACTTTTCATTCACGACTTTCACCACTTCAAAGGGACAAAACATCTCTTCCCTTATCAGAGCAGACTGTAGTTCTAAATTTGGACTCATCTATGCATTAAAGACCCCCTGATATAACCATCAGATAGGAGCTGTGCTTACCTCCAGCCACAACTGTCTGTCCTCTTGCTCAGATGGGTTTGGTTCCATGGTGGCAAAGTACTGCATGCCATCCAGCAGACAGGTCCAGGTGGTTTTCTGCTTCAGGGTGTCGTTGTACCAGGCAGGGTGGTGCTCACACTGAAGCAGCTGAGCCTTTGCTGCAGACACCAGCACACAGCCTGCAGTCTCCGTGCCACGCAACATCATCTGGGTAAAGGAAAGCCGAGCAGGGTTAAGACACTGAGCCACCCACATTATCAATAACTTTTGCTAAACTGTGAGTTTCTGAGTTGATTGACACAGCTTTGTCCACACAGCTGTTGTCCATATTGCTGGATTTTTATGTAGCAGAAAATATGATTCTTCACTTAGATATTTAGCATGAAAAACCAACAAACCTGGATTCAAAAAAACGAACAAATAAAATAAAACAAAATCAGGCACCTGGCAGTTGACCAGCTCGATAAACCAGTTACGGTTGTAGACATCGTCGGTCTGACAGGCTGCAATGCCGCACAGCTGGTCGCTGACACCTGAGTCCTCCTCTGAAAACACCACAAACTTGTCTGTTTCCTCAATCAGTTTCTGGAGCATTGATGTTCCTATAGAGTAAAAGAGGGAAAATGAAAAGAGATCAGTCCACTTTAAAGACTCAACAGTTATCTTGTCATAGTTAAGCCATTTTCTCACCTTCATTTTGACTTTTTTCTGCTCGACTAACAGTGGGCATAACTGGTGTGGTAGGGGCTGTGGTGGGAGAGTAGTTGGAAGGAGAGCGTTTGAGCTTCTTTGTCTGCAGCTGTGTGTCGATCCTCAGACCCTTCAAAGCTTCAGTGGAGAGGTTTCTCTTTAGTACAGATGCCTTTTTATAACCGTCATACAGTCCAAAAGCTATGTTCCTGTTAGTGGTGGTCCAGGAAGCACGTAGGTCCACCAGGCACAGTTTGTGAGTGTAAGAAGCATTAGTCTCATCCTTCTGGTTCACCTCCTGTCAGAAATATTCAAGAATATCTTGATTATGAATGCAGCCACAGTGTGAAATTGGTTTAAGCTCCAGCCATCTCTGGTGTTTTACCTCCTCCATGTGGTTGCTCTGTCGCTGGTAGCTCAGGGAAGACAGGCTGAGCAGGTGAGTCTTCTTCACCTGAGCGTTCATCTGGTGATCAGCCGTCTCATCCCAGGTGGAGGCCATTAGGTGGACAGTCACGTGAGACAGCTCACTAACCATCTGAGTCACATTCCATTCAGAGATAAGCCTCCTCATCACAGTGCCAGCTGGGACACAGAATGAACAAACACACACACACATTAAAAAAATCACTTCACATGCTGTTGGAGGACTAAATTGAGCTACATGTGTGAACAGTTTTTTTTTTTTTTTCTTGAATGGTGTCATGCTAACTGCTGTACCCTGTGGAATAAGCCTTTGTGCCCCACGAGTGAAGACATGGCCTTTGTTGCACTCCACTTGGACACCTCTCTGCTGGGCAAAGGAGGCCCAGTAATGTACCTGAAGGACACATAATATGTTGGAATGTGTTACATACAGGTGTAAGCAAAACAAAAGGGGAAAGAACTCAAAAATTATCTGTCAGCAATCAAGGTACACACGATACAGTGTAAATGAGTGCAAATGCAGATTTTCTGGTAAAAACTTAAAGAAAATAGTGCACTGTTGCTGGAAGGCAACCAAAAAAAAACACTTGCTTGTAGTTGAGGGAAGGCAGCTGTGTAGGACATCTGTTTGTAATGCTGACCCAGCTTCTTGCGGACAGGCCTGAGGCTGTGGAAGAGCTTGCCTCTGCAAATTGGTCGAGATACACCCGTCCAGGTTGCCCAAAAGTTCTGCATCCAACGCAGGGTGCTGCTGTACAGCAGGATTCTAGGCTGGAGGGCTTCTACAAAGAAAAGATATATAAAATTCATATCTGATATTGGTTTTCAAATGCACTGGGCTTAGCTTAGCTTGTATATCTCACAGAGAAATGTACCTGTGCCACAGTGCTGGTTAAGGTCCATGGTGATGGAGAGGTTGAGGTTCTCAGAGCGAAAGGCTCTGTAGGAGTCATGAGGTTGTCCTGAGGTCATGTCTGCAATGTTCTCTGCACAGCAGAGCATTACAGCATGGTGGTCATGGGGGTTGCCATGGCAAAGCCATTGGAGGTCAAGGGTCATACACAGGTTGGGCAGGTGTAGAAAACAGATGTCATCATACCTTGCATGTAAAAAACACACTTGTATTATTGAAGGATTCTCTAAAAACGCAGTTAAAAGTTTCATTTAATCACAATTTCACCTCTGTTGACTCCACTTACTTTGATGCTGTCCTGACATTTACATCCAAATCTCCTTTAAAAACAAACTGACCAGGGTTCCAGTCAAAGTTCAGCTGATTCCACTCCCAGTGAAGGTTTTCTGTGGTGTTGTAAGGATCCTGTAAGAATGCAAGATTCATCTTTATATTAGATTAGGAGATTGATTTAGTTTTGCATCACATAGTCCAGGTACCACAAAAACTAAAATATAAAAAACTGAGAGTACAATATGTGTCATAAAACACATACTGAGTGGACATGTTATTAGGTACACCTCTGCAAGGCATGCAGAGTTTATAATGCCCAGGTTTTGGTGACACTGTCAGCAATGTACCATATCTTTGACAGTGCCGGAAAAAAAAAAACATTACAGGCATTGTAAAAGTCAACTTCAAAGGAGAACGGCTGTATTGGATTGCAATAGATTGTACTGTTGCAACCAATAAAGTGGCCACTGAATGTAAATACCATCTGACTGAAATATGATTTGTTTTGTTAAACTTCATTTCATAACAGCTGAGTTTGTTAGCACATTGTTTCACCTCTGTAGCCAGCTGATGAAGGTTAGCATGATCAATGTCCATCACCCAGCGCCCATGCAGAAGAAGACGACTTTTGTCCCACCAGGCCAGAAGAGGTGAGGGATCAACTGTGGGTTTGGTCAGCAGGTCAACTGACTGGCCAATCAAAGTCCAGGCAGGATCCCAACATGGCCCCCACACAATCGTGTACAGATTTATGTTAGCTGCACAAAGAGAAGTTTTGGTAAGAGAAAATAACTCTGAGTGTTTAAGAGAGTAAAACTCACATTAATCAACAGTATGACTGCATTCATGGCTGTGTTGCTTAATACAGATTATGACTCACCAGCAACATGATTATTAAAAACAAAATATTTTTACTTCATTTCTTTTTTCTCCTCACTTGTGAAAGAATGAGGGACAGTTGCTACAAAGTTTTGTTTGCCATTCTGATGTGTCAAAACCAAACAGACTATGGAGAACATCATGGTGACAGTATGACTCATATAACTCACATTTGAAATCATAGTAGAACTTGAGTGGTGGCATGTTCCTGTGTACTGTCACATCTCCCCATGGAGGGCCAAGTGGGACAATCTCTTTGCGATGAGCCCTGCCCTGTCCGTCCTGCTCGGTCCCAATCAGGCGTCCTGACAGCTTCCAGTCCCGGATCTCAAACAGGTAACGAGGGTAATCCCGAATTCTCACTGGCACATCAGAAAAAGAGGAAAGACATCAGTTATTTTTGCATAGGTAGAGATGAGCTTAAAATTGTAAGCTATGTAATTAAGACACATTTCATATCCAATTAGGTCTCATCTAAATTCCACTTCATATTTGCAATTCATGTTTATTTACCCAAAAATGCAGCCAGTTTAAACTTGACAGCGCGGCACCACTGGACCACTAGAGGGAGCCCATCTCTGGGGAAGGGACTGATCCCGTCAATGTCTCTCAGCTGCTCTCTGACCCTCTCTGGTCCATGAAGAGACTGATCAGCCAGGGCAACGAGCTCCAAGTCTGACACCGTCCAGGTCAGCAGGGACTTCCTCATGGGCGTGTTGGCGTAGAGACGACGTGAGCGCTGGATGTAGATCTCAATGTGCTTTTTCTCCAGCGAACTATACAGCTCTTCAATCTTTCTGGCAGGAAGAAGTTCTCCGTGCTGCTTGCGCAGATCTGCCACCTTCTTATCTAGAAGTTGAAGACGCTTTGCACTTTCCTTACTCTCGTCCTTCATGAGTTCGTAGTTGTCTCGCAGTTTGATTTCAAAGATGTCGTCCAGGAAGACAAATGAGAACTGGCTGATTTTGAATACAAGATCAGGAGGCAGGTGTTGGGAGGTGGCAGCTTGGTTTGGGGAGTGATGGAGAGACTTTAGCCACTTCTGCACACTAATGGCCTTGTCAAAGGTGTTTGAGAAATTGTACTGGTATGGAAACTCAACAGACAGAGAGGGGCAGGTGAGGACCCAGACACGGTTGTGAAGGGTGGTGAGGAATGGGAAGGTGTCTTTGTGCAGCTGCATTTCAGCCAGCTCTGTGTGTGTTTCAACATCTAGACCTTGAAAAGAGACAATGTTGTTGCCATCAAAGTTGAAGATCACGGAGGGAGAATGTATGCGAATAGAACCAGCATGCCTGGAGACCGAGAGGGCCTCTGTGTGCAGGAGAATATAGTTCTGCTCACTAACATGAGCTGTCAAACGAGTGCAGCCCAGTTCAACACGCACACACAGCACTCTGCTCTGGCCTGAAACAATTTCACTCTCTACACGTTTGATCGGTTTCTCTCCGCAAAGCATACGCCAACAAGCCTGAGCTTCAGTCAGGTGTTGATATAAGACCATGTGATTCGGTGGCGTCCATTCAACAGTGAACTCCTCTTCACCCTGAATCTGATTAAAACACAAAACATGAATGCTGACACAGTGAATCACTCAGTCTAGAACAAGAACACAGAGTTTGATGTGTTTACCTGTAACGTGTGGGTGGTGATGTGGTAGGTAAAGGCCATCATGGTGAGTTTGAGCACAGGGTTGGGAGTTTCGGAGGCGGGCAGGCATGATTCCATGTTCTCTGTGAGCGTTTTGATCGCTGACAAGCTAACACCTTGAAGAGACACCGTGGAGCTCTCTGCAGAGCTCAGGACTCGGACGGTGTCCATTCGCAAAGACACAGCTCCTAAAGAGACCATGAGTAAATAAAAGATGATAATTAAAGGTGTTGCAGTGAAGTTTGTGAATCCTGTGGTCTTTGGTCTCACAGGGTGATGAAAATACAACAGGGTACTTGTAAGAGAAAGGACAAATGACTATGAGGCATACTATAAATATTACTTAAAAAGACTACTGATTATGTCCCATGTAGAGTTATTAAACAGAGTGAACAGAGTAGCAAACATCACCTTTTCACTGCGCTACGTTACATAATCTCAAATAAATTACCTGCCAGATTAGACAGTGTGAACACATTAACATCCTCCAGACAACAGTCCAGTTTAAACAGCAGGTGTAGCTGTGAGCACGGGGAGGTTTGGACGGCATTGTCACCAGGGGGGGACACCGCGGCCACATCAGAGAGCTGGGGCCCAGTGTCACGAGGAACGTAGATGAGGGACAGCAGTCGAGACAGACACAGTGCACATGTCTCTGAAAGTTCCACCTGAAGCCCTTTCAGACTGGACTCCACGCTCAGACTTGGAGACTGGAAACTCGACTCCATGTGTGGTCGGTTGAAACTGCCCTGGAGGGATGAGATCAAATGCAATGCAAAGTGTGCTAATATCCTCTAACTCATTTACTACATATAAAACTCTAGTTTCAACTTAAAACAGCTTGTTCTGTGTTAACAGCTTTGATGTGATTTAGGGTCGGAAAACTGGAGAATTCAGAAAAACAACAATGCAGAGAAAAGAAAAAAGAAAAGAGGAGACCCTTGGCTTTTTAGATGGTTGTTGATATGAAGAATAGTACAGCTGTGCAGATATATGGACATACACAACATCTTTCAAAAAATGAATTTTAAGTTTAATTACACATGAAATAAAACAAGTTTCACTCCCTAATAATTTGTGCTCCTACCTGAAGACTGAGCGAGTCTAAAATTAGTGCCTCTCCCCACACATGTTTGCCAGGAGGGTGGGGAGCTTGTTGGATATGAGACCCCTGACCCACTCTCCACCAGAAGTTGTCCAGGGACAGTGAGGCACGTTGGTGAACATTCTGGGACTCTGGGTTCTCGGTGTCATCTTTAATGTCAAGAAGATGCTGCAGTTCTACAGACACAGGAAGCAAAAATCATTATTTTGAGGAAATATATCCTCACTACAGTATAGTAATTTAAGTTGTCCATTAAAAACTAAGAAAAGACTGCAAGTAAATGTATAATGTTTAAAGGGCATGCTACGAAAAGACCTTATCTAATCTAGTTTGGCATGTTTGAAAAAGGCTGACCCAAAATTTGCATAGTAAAAGTAAGCAAAAACCATGGAGGAAAATTTGTTGCAAAAATAGAACAGGACACACAGAGTGACAACATTAAGTGTTAATTAAGCCTTCCACAGCACGTTGAGGTTATACTTTAACGCAACAATGGTCTCATTTAGCAATGCAGCAGTAACATCACATGACATTCACCTGCCTCTCTATTTATGTACACGTGAAAGACCTGCACTACCTGCACTGGCAGAGAGGAAACCAAGGGCAAAAGGCGTTGTGTCTCCCAGCTGAACGGACACGTTAATGTTGGACACAGAAGAGGTGATCATCACAGGAGCATCCAGGTGAGGGAGGCGCCTGAGTAAAAGGAGGGTGGGCAAATAATCTAATGGACTACACAACGTGATAATGTCATGGAAACACAAAATACAAAATGAGTGATGTGCAAACACAAAACATAGATAAGAAAGAGAAGATAAAAAAAAGGTGTTAGATTAGCATTTTCACAGCCATAGGAAATTTTACAATGAGCTGTGACTTTGAGTTTTCCTTTTTGCAACTTGCCTTTTTCTATGTGCTGCCTTCCGGTGGATTAGCTGTTCCCATGGAAATAGATTTAACCAATGAGAGAACTCCTGATGACGGTAGTGAACAATGCAAGTGTTCACTGTGAATGACCCTGAAATGTCCATTGAGGTAACCTGACAGGAGAGAAAACAACCCCAAGAGTGAAAATAATGTCAAATATGAGTCATATTATTGTGATGTGACCATCAAGGATCTTCCTTACCTGCACGGTTGTCTTGAGTGTGTTCACACAAAGGATTCTTTGCCGACTTTGTGAGAGGAGAAGTCCATCTGCCAATAAATAAAGAAGAACGTGTTATTCATAGCTTTTTTTTCTTTCATCCAACTCTCTCTGCACTGCGTCTGGCACCCAGCTGTCCACTAACCTTCAAAAAGGAGCTCCAAGCTGCTCTGGGGAAAGCTCAGCTCAGGAGTGAAGCTTTTAAGGGGAAGCTGCTGATCGTCACGTCCATAGCAGACTTTTAGAGACTTCAGAGTCCAGTTCAGGTGTCTGCACGGACAAGGAAAAGTCATAAAACGCTTAAATCAATAGGTCATTAAATTGGTCATCAAGTTGTGCACAACAACAACTAAAGGCAACTGATAGTAAAACGCTGACTCACCTTTTCTGGCTGTGCATGGACAGGGTTACATTTGTATTATCGAATTCCACATTGACCTTGTTGGGAATCAGCTGATGAAACTGTTCGACAGTGTCAGTTTGGATAAACTCAGCGTTTTCACTCTCTGAAAGGAAACCGTATTAATATCATTAAATCACAATATTATGTATGTATTCTTGCAAATGCACCACTTTAAAGTTTTAGTTTCTAAACATACAGGATGTTTTCCAGGAACTTCCAGGATAATGTGTCATTTCCTCTTCTCTTCCCATGTTATTTTGTATTTATACAGGCAAAACCACCATTAACATGTCTGCGCTACTGATGTTTTAGTTTTCACTATAAGTTTCTTTAATTTCTCATTCAGTGAATAATGGCCCAAAATACCCGCAAGAACGGGAAAGAATTTCAAGTACTTGATTTTACAAACGCATTCTTACTTATTATACGATATAATTTAACTCTATGTGACTGAGGAGATTATACTTTTTTCTATTTATTGTTAGGCATGTGAAGGCTTCAAGCACATACAGAAGTCACTAAAGTTGTACAAAATGACCTTGTCTTTATTATATTGGTGGTTAGCAGAACTGCTAAAAATATCATAATGGTTCGCGTCCACGCATTTCAGAATAAGCAGGTCACTGATTTGAAGCCAGTGAAAAACATTAGTGGCATCACAGTTAGAATTCAATGTTAAAAATACAAAAGTAATAGAGAGAATTAGCCTGGGGAATACAGGAAAAATGCAGCTAAGACTAGCTGTGCTTTATAACAGTTGACATGCCCCCTCACTCGCACAATAATCCCAACATCCCAGATGTGAGATTAACATCCAAAGAACCCAATACTTCTAAGATGTCAAGTTATTTTAATTACAATTGTGCATTACGTGTGCTCACCAGATGCATTATGAACGCTCTTTTGGGGAGACGGGGGCAAGAGTAGTTGGCTGAGAAAGAGTCCTTCGTGCAGCTCTGCTGTAAACGTCCTCACACTCAGGGACAAACTGCCTGGCTTCATCTCCGGTAAGCTCACATCTCCAGACAGCAGCAGGC
This sequence comes from Scatophagus argus, assembly GCF_020382885.2. Classification (NCBI taxonomy): domain Eukaryota; kingdom Metazoa; phylum Chordata; class Actinopteri; family Scatophagidae; genus Scatophagus; species Scatophagus argus. The sequence continues at coordinate 19,689,686 of NC_058497.1, read as the reverse complement.
TCAGGGCCACCTCAGCCAAACATATATCCTACGACGCAGACAATGTTAGACGCACATATTTAATCACAAGTTTCTAGTTCGGTGAAAACAGAAGAACTTACCAACTGACTGCTTTTAAGGACTTTACTGCTTAGCTGCCCAACTGAGAAGTCCCATGCCAGCCTGTAATGAAAATAAGAAAAATTAATAATATTGTACTACACCTTTTGGTTGGGATATTCTTTCTTTTCTATTGAATTTAATAGTTAAATAAGATCAACTGCACACAGAAGTAACAGAGTGTGAACTGTGTAGTTACTTTTTACTCTGGTGGTCAAGTAATAAGGTGATGCCTGTAATAGTCATGTGCCACAGAGACTCTGACAGTGCCAAGTTCAGTACCATCACATTGATGGAGCTGATGTGGAAAGAGAGCAGCTGAAAGCACAAGACAGAAAGTTAGATGTTGTCTATAAAACTAGTTTAGCAAAAGTGACCTACAGTGAGGCTCCATACCTGTGACAGAAAGCGCAGTGCTGTGGGGCTGACTGAAAACTTTCCAGACGTTCTACCATGGCTCGTCTTAACTAAAGGTCTGAGCGGTGCTTGCAAGTCAAACCTAACCCTGGTGTCCCCAACACACAATGCCAGGTATCGCCTGAAACACAAACATGCAGAAACCATCTCAAATAACGGAATTACGTGTTTTCATACATAAGGGTCTAGCACCTGTAACTGATTTGCTTAAACATTATATCTCATACTGTTAAACTGACAAAGAAATGTGACAACTTACGGCAAATCCTGGTTTAGCAGTTTACTTGAAATCCATATTCTGTCAATTTCCTGAAATAAAGAAAATCACTGTTATGGAAGAGGCAGTCAAAAAGGTACCTCTGATATACTCTGGGAGAGTCGACAGGCAGCATAAAATCTTTTCTAGTCATTACTACGCCAAACATCTACTCCTGATAGGGTAACAGTGAATGAGCTCAGCACATAAATGTCACATAAACACAGCAGGATGACTTACCAGGGTATGCTGGGGGTGAAATTGGATACTAATTCCTTGGACAGAAAACAGCCCTACTGATCTGATCTTTAGCTCAGCATTCAGCGCAGTCTGGAAGAATCGCACAGCCAGGGTACATATAAGCCACCTAGAAGCAGGAGACAAGAGCAGAAATCTTTAATCCTGTACATGGCTGCTCCTAAAATATGTAAAATCTAAATTAAATCTTATGAGCACTGTTAAGTTAAACTAGATCAACGTCACCAAAGCCCAGGACATCACTGGCAATCACAGATATACTGGAGAAACTGACAGATTTATTTACCTGAAAATGATGCATAACAGCAGAGTGCCAAGCAGAAGAATTAGAAGGAAGGAAATCAGCAAGAGAGACATTGTGTCCCAAGTTGTTCACACCCAAATCTTGGACATGGGTCTGGCTGCTCCTCTATCTGCTATCAGCTGCTGTCAAACAGGGAGAGGTGCACTTCAACTTCCACACACCTTACATTCAGGTGGCTTTAGCTAGGTGGTAACTAAAAAACATTAATCAGTAACTCGTCTATCGCCACCGTAACTGGCCGGGGCAGCATTTGCTATGCAAATTCATAAACGTTAACAATGTTTTTCAGCTAACGGTAACAGCTGGCCTCACAGAGCTAACATTGCTAATTAAATACAGTGTAGTTACAAACGGAACATGAAATAGCACGGAGCTAAACTTTATCACTTAACACTACGTAAAACCTTTAACGAAACTTGCTCCTTGCTCACTACCTACTGTTGGCAAAACAGTGAGTCGTGGCTAAGGTGTAGCGGCGTTAGCCCGAACTAACCAAACATGAAATAGTTAAAAATATTTGCCGCCGCGTCACCCAAAAATCAGTAGCAAATCTGTGCTAGCGTGCTAACGCTAAAGCTAACTTAGCATAGCTGCAAGACTGGTACACAACTTAGCACTCCTTTTAGCAACCAATGTAAATGTCTGACTTCCGTTGGTTCCAGTCAAAAACCAGGTGTACTTACCCTGACATATTCAAAGTACCGAGTTTTCGTTTCACAGCATTGTGCTACAAAGAGCAGTTAACTCTCCTCAGACGGAGTTAACACTCCGGCTCTGTTCCGGTCCTCCCTACTCACTCAGCTGGCTGCTTCTTTGACTTGCAGCCGAGAAGAGAACTGTGACAAGTGGGAGAGGAGCTGGAGCACCGCCAACAAAACGGTCCAAGCAAATGAGATATGAAATACAACACAAAGGTTTATTCAGCATGTTCATTTCCACTTCATATGAAACTACTAAAACCAATTAAAAAAGACACAAAGTACACACCCACACAAACACAGTCAAACTATTACAAAGCTGAACAAGTTGGAAACAAGCTTTATTTCAACCAGATGAGTTAGATTGTCATTTTACAAATGATAATGTTTAATGTAACTGAATCACACAACAAAATTATTGCTACTACGTGATACTGAATGCATTTATCAGTTAACAGGATGCTTTGACAAGATGATCATGCCTTGCCAAACCCCCGAAAGCTCCAGGTACACTGTGTGTAAAATATCAGTTTGTTGGACATTTTTCTAGTGCCAGAAAAATGTCCAACAATTTGAACAAGTGGTCCTTTTACAAATTGCTGTCTATGTAACTGTGCCTTGTGGCATGATTCCAAGGAAAAAAATAAACCACATACTGCAAGCCAAAGGATAATCGAGCTGTCATTACAAGAAAATTTATACTAAAGGTGTCTTGTACAGCATCGTGAAATGAACTGGTGAGGAATGTTGCACAATTTTCCAGCAAGCCCCTTCATCTCATGCAGCAGCTTTCTGTTTGTTGTGTTTGGCAAACCACTCATCACTTTTATCTTCAGCCATGGCCTAAAAACATAAAGATTACAGAAGCGGTGAATATTCAACACATGTTCCATATTTAGTGTGGAGAGGAAAATACTGGAGCAACACCAACCTTATCAAGCAAATCATTTCCTTTTGGGTCCACCGTGGACAGTTGCCTGAAAGCCTCATCTCCCACAAAGCAGATCTCATGACCATCCTAAAACAAACACTGACCACTTAACATTTTTTGACAGAAATCTGACATGCTTGCAGCATTACAATGGTGATGCACTTACTGGGTCAGCCAGGATAACCACTTCTACTGTGGCTTTTCCAGGAGTGTCCAGGCTGACTAATGGAGTGAGAATTTTCTGATTTTCTTTTTTCATCAAGGCCTCCAGTTCAGGCAGCTGTGGAATGTAATAATATATTCATGACAAAAATGATGATTATCTTTCTTCAGTATTAGCAAACACAAGAATGTATCCGTGAAATGACATTTTACTTGCTCCCGTGGGCAGGAAAATGCTATTCTCCCAAAAGCTGTTCCATGATCTACTGTCCCACTGATGTCGTGAAGCTCAAGTTTACACTGTATAAAGATAAGAATATAGTTTTATTCAGACTAAGATGCACACCTCATTTATGATTACATAAGAAAATAAAAAACACCGCTATTTATTTTGTGCTTGACTCACTTGAGTGTCTGAAAATCCCATCAGCACTGTTTTCTTTTCCTCATTCTTCTCCATAACTTTCATTCCCAAGAGCGTAGTCCAGTAGTGGGTCGACCTCTGGAGGTCTGATACCCCGAGACAAACCTTTTGCACAGGATCTGACCAAAAGTTACAGGCCATTCATGACAGAAGTTAAAAAGTACTCCAAAAGCTAATATGGCTATTTTACAATATTTTTGTTTAAGCATACTTCAAGTCTTTAAAGCTGCAGATCATAATTTCTTTTTACATGATATTAGTATTTATTCAATGAAATATTGTTTACTGAGTCTGACCAGTAGAATAAAATTACATGACTATTCCTCTAAAATTTTTTTACAATGCTTTGAAATATAAGTACCCAACTAATATTTGGTATTTGACTACAACGATTAACTTTCAAAATTGGACTCTTTTGGTAGGAAAAACAGACGTAAGCACCATGACACTCACCATTGGGAGGCTGCTCTTTATCCACAAGGTAGAAAGGATAACCTCCCGGAGCCTGGGTGAGATACACAGCCTCTTCTACCTCAGTAAGAGGCCATCCCAAACGTTTAGCGTTGTTTACAGCTTTGCTGGACTGTACAGTGAGCCCCTAAAGTGAAAACATATATGAAAATATCAATTTACAAGGCCGCTGTCACCTATATTACACAACATGTTGCTGTCAGATGGATTTCACCCACCAAGAAGTCATTGCCAAGTTGATACTCTCCCACCCCATAATTGTATGTCAGTTCAGCAACAAAATGGTCATCTTCTGGACCAAATCCAACCATCGTTTTGCTCCATTTTCCATCGTAGGGGCTGTATGGATACAGGAATATCAGTACTAGGAAATTAACAACCCTGCATAACTGTGCTTCACAGCTTTGTGAGGACAAAGTTCAGTTAGCCTGAGACGCATCGTATCTACCCATTACAGGTTGCTTTGCAGCCTTCCTCAAACTCTTCATGACGTAAAATCTAAAGTGGGTAAGAAGAGAATAAACGTATTAGAACACATTTATTAAAGCACGAGTTGCAAACGAGCTATACCAGCAACGTAACGTTGTGCAACACTTTGGCTGAGATCAGCCTGTTATCAACAAAAGTTCATCAATGGATTCAAGTCACACTTAACAACTAAAGGAAGTTCAGAGACAGTACCTTCATACCCAGAACATCTCGGTAAAACGTAGCTGTTTTGGTCCTGTCTCCAACCTTAAAAACAAAATGCAGCGCTCGTCTCAAAGCCATATTGCTTGACAGATACTGTATTGTGTATATTGCAGATCGATGTGCAGGGAACGATTACACTTCCTTTATGATCGTTTTCTCTGTAATCGATTGGTGGAAATTAAATACCATCGACTTTATATAAATGGTGGTAGATACAAATGAACAAATACTCAAAATTTACGATTGCAAGTATAATTCTCTCTCAGTATTTAACCTTTTGTTAATTGACTATAACGTTTTAATATTAAAAATGGACCAGCACAAACCACTCACCATTCATGTTAATGGTATGTCCCAGTATCTCACATTGTCTCGCGAGGTTACAGTTGAGAAACTAGTTAACGCGTTAATATAAAACAGAGAAAAATTACGAGAAATGATAAAAACAGTATGTCATTAACTATTGTGTTGGCACTGTAATGGCACAAGCCCCACGCAATAAATTATTATCGTTGCACAATGAGTTAGTTTCATTTTAGAAGTACAAATGTAGTTTTATCTGCACTACAGCTGGTGGCGGCAAGTAGGCTAGCTTGTACACGAGACTATTCTGTTAAACAAGAGAAGAAGAATCCGGGACAAAGATGGCAGCGTACATGAGAAGCGTGATAAGTGTGTTTTCCACAGAACGGAATGGTTTTTTTCTTAAGGGAAGTGGTATCATTTTGGAGTCTAAGCGGTATGTACGCGGACTGAGAAGGAAGCCTGTCAAAGTGTTGTTTCCCGACGATGAACCGGACAAAGTCCTCAAACCGACGCCGCAGTCTCAGCCTGCAGTGCCAAAAGTCAAGAAGGAAAGGGAGGTAAAAGTCACATCTTCAGCAAGGCGTCACGAAGAAAGTGACTTTGTCAAGGCCAGGAATAATGTGCAGTCAGCTACAAAGAGTGCTGAAGCTACTGTTACAAACGATCAAATAGATGGACTGCGCTTCGAGAGGGCTTTCCCTGGAGATAAGAGACTGGCGTAAGTGTCACTGCATGAAGGCGGCAGAGGATTATTGCAACAGTTCTCACATTGTCACATCCATTATAGACCAAAACGTCTCACGGCTAAATATTGTACTTTTTTTTTGATTGTTGTTACCACTTCGACATTAATAACTTAATACCTTGTGGTCAGCCAAGGGAGTATAAAGTCTTAGGAGAAAACACAGCAATATGAAACATATTTAAATTAGCTTCAGCATTATCACGATCCTTACGCATGAATGCATCAGTAATAGTAATCCAGTGAGATATAGAGAACATTGAGAGGCTGTTCTGCCTGATTGAGTACTGGACCCACTTGAGATGTTTTAGGCTTGTAAGGTTACTTGTGTCAAGACAAAAGTTAACATTTAGTGGGGGTTAGTTTCTCAAAAATAACAAAGTACTATTTTGATATTAGTACCAAAATACAGATATATCTCTGCTTTTTGATGATAATACTTTTTTACTTTCACTCAAGTGAAGATTTCATTGGAGGACCTGAAGTTTTTCTTAGTTAACTGTCTCACATAATACCTTTTTGATTGCAGGGCATAATAGCTGCCTAGGATTTCCAATGTTTTCAAAAGAGCAAATATAATTATGATAATAATTCATGTTTACACTGTTTGTAATCCATCTCTGCCTCTCCATCTCCCCACATGTGTCCTTCAGGAGGTTAGTGAGTGTTGCTCGTTCAAGGACATTTCGGGAGCACCAGGGAAAAATCCTCCTGGAGGGCAGGCGTTTGATCTGTGACGCGCTGGATGCTGGAGCCATCCCACAAATGGTGTTCTTCAGTACAGTGGATCGGCTCCGAGAGCTGCCCTTAGACAAGCTGAAAAGGGCGACACTGGTCAAAGTCAAGTTTGAGGACATCAGGACCTGGTCTGACCTCGTGGCCCCACAAGGGGTGATCGGTGAGGGTCGCATATTTTGTTTTGATTCATTATTAAGCACAGATACTCTTGATAATTTATTGCTGACTTTGACCTTTTCTTCTGCAGCCATATTTTCTCGCCCGCAACCGTCACGATTGGACTTCATAAATCGAGATCATACTGTGCCACTGTCCCTGATATGTGACAACATCCGAGACCCTGGCAACTTAGGGACTATATTGCGATGTGCTGCTGCGGCTGGCTGTCAAAACGTCCTGCTCACCAAGGGTATGCTTATGTTATCAGTTAAAGATGTGAACAAGTGAACTCCACCCCCAGAAAATGACTTTGTTTTTTTTTCTCCATCAACAGGTTGTGCTGATGCTTGGGAGCCTAAAGTTCTGCGTGCAGCAATGGGTGCCCATTTCCGCCTTCCCATACATCCCAGCTTGGACTGGGGTGATATTGAAAATCAGCTCCCTAAAGCTGTGACTGTGCATGTGGCTGACAGCAGCTGTGGCGCTGACATAAGAAGAGAAACAAAGGATTCACAAGTTAATGTGTCCCACAAACAATCCAAAGTGGGAGACTATGGCTGGGTCAGCACAAGGCCTAATCACAGAAACATGCGGTACGAGGAGTACGGTTCGGATTCAGATTCAGATTCAGATTCAGATTGTGAATCTGAGGGACTGTCACTTCCCAAAGTGGACTCAAAGCTGTACCATGAGAGCTGGGCTCAGAGTCCCACTGGTCTTGTGATAGGTGGAGAGACACATGGTCTCAGTCTAGAAGCACTCCAGTTGGCTGAGAAAACAGCTGGTCACAGGCTCTTTATTCCTGTTGTTCCTGATGTGGACAGCTTGAATTCGGCCATGGCTGCCAGTATCCTTCTGTTTGAGGGCAGGAAGCAACTGTTAAAAGTAATGCAGACATGTGGGAGGAAATGGAAATCTTCAGCTCAAGAGCAGCTTAAATGATGTTAACTCTAAATATCAGGATGTGACTTATTGTGCATATGTGTTGCTGTTAGTACAAAATGAACAGAATAATATAAATTTCCCTTCTGACTCCTGCCTGCTAATAATAAAACTCTGAATTCACTCAGGGATTTGTGAAAAGATTGCTTGAATTCATGTCCAATGAGTTTGTGCCTTGTTTGCCTTTTACACGTGCTTCTTTTTCTTTTTAGAGCTGCATGTAAGAATTATTTGGATTATTGATTCATCCATTGATTCTCTTAATGCATCATTTTGTCTGTAAGAGACAAAGTCCCTCACTCAGGTCGCCAATTTGACTGTGGCTAACTCTTCTTAAGTCCTTTCTTCCTCCATCTTAAGTTTGCACGGCTTCCAATGAGCTGTTTATCCTTTTTTCAGTTGCTGTTGGTCATAGTTACACAAATAACCACAGCACCAAGGTCTGTAGCTCACTGTTGCTGTCTTCCCAGTGTGCAAGGCATCGGAGAAATATATACACATTTCATGAACCAAAGCTACATTTCTATTCTAACATTTTGGACACACGGACAACCTGCTTTGACTATCGCCAGCGTGGAGGCATAAAAATACACACAACCCTCCTCCTCTCACTGTTCCCTCCCTCTTAGTAATTTCCTTCCAGTCCCTAAGAGCCAGAAATAGATTGCTGCACTCCAGGCATATTTATTCTGAAAAGGCCCTCACTGTGACAGTCTTACGTACATCTTTTACGTCCATCTGCAGCCACACCGTAAATGCAAATATGCTGAACTCTCTACACTTCCATCCCACCTGGAGCTTGCACATGAACATAAGTGAGTCATACCATCTCCTATAATAAATGCAACACTGAGTTTCTTTGGGCCCATGAGTCTCATTTAAATACCTCTAACAAAGGAACTGATGAGTCATTGCACTGTGTTTATTTTACATATCTGAGCTCTAACAGAACTTAAAAAGGAGCAAAACTTTGTGCTTGCCAGTGAATTTTTAATGGGTGCGAGAAGTCATGACTGAAGTAACAGAATACAGGATTTTATACATTCAACACATTTCCAATGCCATTTTTGTGCCTTCAGAAATAACCTGGTCTTTTCATTAGGGGACCTTCACAGAAAATCCTCATAATGACTGAGATGAGAACCACCATTAACAACAGGCAAGAGATGACTTTCACTCACATCATAACACACACACACATACACACACACACACTAAGACACGGGGTTTAAAACATCAGTCATTGGTCTGTTCCAAGCGGGTATAATGTGGTCTTTACTTTATGTGCACCTTTTTCTTCTTTAAATAGGGCCATAAAAGCATACGGCTACATCCAACTGAGGTTTAGCACATCTTGCACTATGTGTGGATTACAACTGTAAAAATGCATTTTATTTCTTTCTCAACATCATTCTGAAACCAAATGTAACAAGGATTTTGCAGACAAAAACACAAAGCAAAGAATCAGCTGAATACGTAGGTCCACTGGGTAATTCTATGGTTTTGCTCTAGAGTTCTGAAAGCTATCGAGTGAAAAAGAAAACTTTTCTTGAGGCCAAAAGAAGAAGAAGAAGAAAAAAAGAACCAACAGAATCTCCATATATATTACTGTAGGAACTATCATCAATGCAAGGCACCACAGGAGAGAGAGGACTCCATGAAAAGAGAAACATGTTTAAAAAAAATGTTAAAATGTCAGTAAAAAGTGAGACATCTCTCTAACAGTCTGACAAAGTCAGAGGGGAGGTGGGAGAGATAGTGGGAGGCTGGAAAGGGTGAAGGGTGGAGCAACGCGTCAGGGTTTCGACGATGGAGTGAGTCCCATATAGTATGTCCATTTTATACTTGAACTTCGTCTTTAGATGGGCTCTGGTTTGAGCTTTTCCGCCAGGAAGTCGCTGACAAATTGATCGACTACAGCCGGCGTGATCTCTTCTACGTCGCGAACATACTTGGCACGAGCCGACATGTCCAGGATGGTAAGCAGAGGTGCTGCTTCTGGGAGGTTTGTGTAGTCCCGCAGGGAGTCAGTCATGTCATCCTGAGGTGAAAGAGGAAAGAGGATTACAGTCAATTAATGTGATGCTGTGGGATGTTATGGTGGTATATTCCTACTGGAAGCTGAAATGATTTATTTACATGTTTTGTTTCAAAGTAAAAAGAATGTCAAGTCAAAAGTGTATGGAGAGACACATGGTATATATATATATATAAAATGTTGTCTATATCATCGTGCAGTTTGTTCTCATGATGAATCTGAGGGGTTAGATGATTACACTATCGTTTTTTAGACATCTTTATTAATTTGGAGCTTTTCCTGTCTCTTAAAAACTGCTGAATTCTAGCTTGAGGCTCCAAATCATTGAGAATATAGTGAATATCCCACAATGCAGTGCTGACACTGTGCAGAAATTCAGCAGTTTCTTTTGTGTGATTCAATTAATAACATTCAGCACTCATTTGGTTGTGTTTTGTTGCAAATTAATGGACTAGATGACCTCTTCAGGTTGCTTTAAATCACTCAAAATATGCATTTGGCTGACCCGGTCACAACCCGATGACGTACGCACACTTAAAGGGGTCTCATATAGCCATAGGTTTTTTTTAGCTTTTAAAGAGATTTCAAGTAAAAAATCTTATCTTCATCTCCAGCATGAACAAACTACTGAACTTCAGGTGTGATGCGATGTTTCATATGGCGTCTCAACTTTTTTGGAACTGTGGTTGTTCCTCTGCTGCTCATCACTTCAGAACTGCTTTTTGGCAAAGGAAACTAGGACAGCACCCATTGCTCGAACTATGCTGCACGAAGATTACCACAAAAAATTCAGAACTGCCTCACACAATCTTTATTAATTCACACTTTTTGAAAGAGAATATGAAAATCTCCCCCGTCTTCCTGCAGGCAGGCTGCCCAGAGAGACCAGAGAGCTGGTGCTTAGTCACGCATCCTGCTGTGTGGAAAGGCAGGAAGGAGCCAGGTGGGGGTTCTTCAACATCCCTTCTTTTGCAAAAAGCTCAGTCGCGTCAGATACAAGTCTCATCACAGAGTGTTTGAACAGCACACGTGGGCAGGACAGAGAGCTACACGAAATTCTGAAGGAATGCGTTACAAATACATTGCTGCTGGGTTTGGTGGAGGTTCCAGCTTTAGTTCTTTGTAGTGATTTTGAAAAGATCTTTCCCCATGTTCTGCCTGAGGCGTGATGTCACCTTTCACCCATTAACAAGTTAGGATCACAACCCCTGTAGCCACAGGTAACAGAAATTAATCACTAGCAGGCAGGCAGACAGCAACTTTCAAACAAGCTTGAAAGGTCCATTAATTATGAAGACTGAATAAGAAATCACACCCTTTCATAATTCAGCTTTAGTTTCAGTCAGGAGTCCTTTTGGAAACTGGCATTCCTGCCTTGACAGAGACACATTATTTAAGTCATATCTTGTCTAACTCAAATGAATTGCATGTGTTTTGCTTTGGAAGGTCACACAGTTCACTTATTAGACGCGTACGGCTACTATCATTTGAGAAATTCTCTTTTTCCTCATGACAGCATGACCTGATTTCCCCTCAGCTTAGTGTGCTGGCTCAGAGCGAGACTCACAGAGATTAAAGATCAGTTTCATATGGAAAAGATTATGTTGAAAATGCAGAACTAACAAGAAAGGGCCAGAGGGTGGCACTGTAACAAAGAGTTGGACATCTCACAGAGGCAGCGCCTCTGATGTTAATACAGTTACTGATTATGTGCCAGTGTGAGTTTTGTCAAAACAAAGTCAAAGATAAAGCTACTTTACATGGATTTCCTGCTACATATTCAAGAGTCAAACAAGCTCTCCTTTCAGGACTCTTTGTTGTGTCTTTCCTGTTATCAGAAAATCTACAGCTATTCTTGCTATATGGATCAAACCACACAATCAACTCTCAGACTTTTCAGTGAACAGCTTGGCTGCACTGCTGCCTAAAAAGGATAAGTATGCCAAGATGAAGTCTGTGACCTCTACTTTGCTAAAACTGCTAACAGATGGAACAGATGAGTTGCAGTGTGGTATTTTGTTGTAGGCAGCTAACGTTCTCTGAATGGGCCATTTTATTGCGCTGCAAATCACCACACTTTGACCACTTAATACTCACAGATGTAAACTGTCACCAAGCACAACGCCTTAACAAGTGAAATACAGCTTGATTCTCCTCCTTCAATTGAAAGCACGGTCTTGCATGCTCTCTTGCAGCCATACTAAACGTAGATTATCATCTGGACACACATTGTAAAGAAACCACAAAGAGAGAAATTCCGCAATCTGTCACTGTGGCCTTTCCAGTCTCTTCGATATGAGAAGATGTAATCTCTACATCAGTCGTCGCCGCTGTAGGAAGTCATGCATCTTCTTTTGTTTGGCTTCTTTGCTTGTGTAAACTGCTTCTAGTGAAGTGCAGCCATTGCAGAGGCCCCCCGCCCTCTGCAGCTCAGCTCAGAACAAAAAGACAAAGGGCCTCTCTGCCACAGCCCGCACTCACAGCTGTGATAAGGCTCAGCGTGTGTTTACCGTGTGGAACCTGCTGGGCCATGTCAGGCCTGTGCTGATTATGGATGCACTGTGGCATTTCACAGAGGATGACCATTGGATAAGGCCTAAACTGGGAATAATAGCAAAACTCCCCACTGGCCTCTGGGCTGCGTCTGTCTCTTTGGCCGGCTTTAATTTCTTGAGAAAATGCCATTATTGTGAAATTTTGGATGACAAAAGGAATTGCTCATCAGTTTATATTGCTTAAAGTGAAAACATCTGAGGCTGGAGCACGCAAATGTGGGATAGAACGACAACACATTCAAACAACTGAAAAACATGAGGTACAAAAGTTTCAGCTTGACACGAAAGTGATAAACACACAAGTTCTTTCTATGAGCCATCATCATGTAAACACCAGCACTCATTTTGCAAAATGATGCTATGTGAAAATGGAACACTGATTTTTATTTGAGCAGGAAAATGAGAAGCCTCCAGTGTGCTTAAATTAAATAAAACAGAAGTCTACATGTTGTGCTAGCCGCTCCGTAAGGCTGAATTTAGCCTTGAGCTCAAAAGTAAAACATGAGCGTGCTAACAGTCACACACTGACAATGTTAACATGAAGATTTTTAGAAAGGTGTAATGTAATGTAATGTGAACCTCAGAGTGGCGCTGGAGGAAAAGTCTGAGGATCACCAAAGACAGTGAGCGTCATCCTCTGGGTACAGAATTTCATGGCATCCATCAAGTAGTTGTTGAGATATTTCAGTCTCGACAAAAGTCGTGGGCCGACGGACTGACCAAAACACAGAATGACATTGCCATCCATAGAGCCATGTCGCCAGCATAGCTTAAAGTGTAATATTCATTGGCCTTTACACACAAAATCAAATATGAGAAAATAAAGCCCTGAAGAGCAGGATCACAGGCAAGAGTCACTGCTGCTTGCCACAAAAATCACTAAAATTCTTATGTGTCTGGATAAAACCACTGAATTTTGTGAGCAACAGCCAGTACAAAGCAGATATGGAAAAACAAAATATCTTTCATTCTGCATTTATAAATCAGTATATTTCACTGTGGTGTATGGTCTTTTTCAGGAGAGTAACAAGATCCTGTGTCATTCTGCTCAGACTCCCCCTGAGAGACTGCCAACATACTGCTGTCTCATGGACACAGAAAACCCAGCAGCTGGCCTGGCAAAGAGTGTGTGACTACCAGGCGTAACCCGGGCCAATGTGGGAGTCTGAGCCCACAGCCTGAAAGCTTTGCTCTAAGAACGGCTAAAACAGGAAGCGATATCTGACCAATCTGGAAATTAAACCTGGTGACTTCATAGCCAGTTGAACAAGAGCCAGGAAATTATACCTGTGCTACACTGATGTAAAAATATCTGCCTTAGCATGCGTGCCACAAGGGAACCAAAGCAAATGTAGACTGCGGCTATAACACAAGACGCTTCTGGATCACTACAAGCTCCAGTGCAACAATGGTTCTCTGTGTCAGGTCACATAAATATTGGCCCACTGACTAGGAACACGAAACACAAAACTTAAGCTCTTCTGGTTCTATGTACGCATGTCAGTGGCATTTCAAGGCTGACATCAGGGTGGAGTGGCCTTGGACACACTTGGGGTCAGACGGTTAGCACATGTGCAAGCCCCACGGCCGAAACTTGAGCCTGCTCTTGATGTGTGACATGGGAAACCAGCGCAGTCCTCTCAGACTGCCGGGCAGAGAGGGCTGTGAGGAAGGGGAGCTGGAGGGCAGAGAGCAGGGGAACTGGGGAGAGGTAGCTAATCTGGTAATTATGTTTACTGTTGCTGTTAACAACTCCAGCGGCTCTGGAAAGGTCGAGACAGAACAACAAGAGATAACAAGAGTTATGAAAACTCCAGGGTCCATCCCACACAGGGAAAACGAGGCACGAGATCAAGAGGGAGATGAAGGGATTATTTGGACGCTGTCTGAGGCAACAGAGAAAGTCTGCTGGCATGCTCTGAGTCTGCCCATTGTGATAAGGGCACCCAGTTGAATTCTGGGTCATCGATGGGAGTGTCACTGTAGGAGGCTCGAGACGCTCAAAGAGGAGCCTCTAAAGCTGCCATTTCAACAATGGTCAAGGTGTTGGGTACAGATACAAACGAGGGGCTTATAATTTGATAATTTGTGATTAGAGCTTGATTGGGCCAAATACTGACTAAAATCAGCTTATTACAGAGTGAATTCTGGACTTAAATTCACAATTTACGACCTCAAATTAATTGCCCTCCAGACAGCTCTGACATGTTAATTGTTTTGCTTTTAAGATAACAATTGAGTTAACATTTATTCAGAATTCTCCAAAAAAAACAAAACTAAGCAAGCCTAATCAGAGTTATTGTTTGTAACATCTTTATGTAAAAAAGGACAGCAGATTTTTTTAAAAAACTGTTTAAATATCACTGTCAGTCAGCAAGAAAGGCACATCTTCAAGCACAGCCATCAATCACAGATGATGCCATACAAGACCAGACTGAGCTACAAGTTGGACTTCAGCTACGCCAAGTTTGTGTGAAATGGCGTTTTATTTCATCTTAAGTGGCCTCGAGTGGCTTATCTCACCTCTCCAGCCACAAAGAAGAGCAGCGGTGTCTCCTCCTCCTTGGCTTTGTACTTGGCCATAAGCTTCTCAGCTATTGGCTGAATGAGCTCCTTGGCTGGCTCCAATTCACCCTCCTCCTCAGCGTCTGGACGACACAGAAAGATGTTAAAATTATGAAGAAAAGACATATGTGTGTGTGTGTGAGTGTGAATGGGGGGGGGCACATGAAAGGAGCTGTACAGATGGTCTCTGGCTTGTTGTTATAACCCAGTTTGACCTCGAGAAACACCAGAAAGGTCTCAATTTTTTAGGGTCACCACTCTTTCTGGTGCCCTGTTACGTTTTCACAGACTCAGTCTTCTCCAGTTATTTTTTCATGCTTTTCATAAACTTCCAACATTTTGCTTCTTTGCGCCTTTGTGCCATTCACATGTAAATAAGTAAATATTAGAACACGTCCCCCAGAACTTTGGACCTTTAACACTGAAAGAATTTTCCACAGAGTCTGACATTCAATATGCTCCACACAAATGCCACTTCATTTGCACACATGGAGCGCCAGGCAGAGGCCCATGAGGAGCTGCAGAGGCTGCACCATACATGCAGGCTGACTCACCCACAAACAGGACGAGGCAGGGCCCCTCATGGAGCTGCACGGCATTGGACTCGCTGAGCTCGAGCACGGGCCGAGGGTGCCAGGGAAAGAGCCGGCACTCCGGGTCGTTCAGCACCTCCACGCGGCCCTGTCGCGTGATCATGTGACCTTCTGTGTCTAGCAGAATCAGTGTGGGAATACCTGGAGAGGCAGAGAGAGAGAGATGAGGTGAAGATGGTGTCAGAGGAAGACAAAGAGAGGAGGGCAGGAAATGGGCAACAGCGCTGGAGGTAATTAGGGTCATTTCCGTTAATTATCGCCTCATGACGCAGCCTACTCCATCTCCCACTGACATTTCCTTTGTTGTGAGAATGTTTCAGGCCTTTTCCACCATGCTTTGCCTCTGTTGGTGACTTTCACCTCTTCCCACATCTGTATGCTTTCGCTCCTGATGTTCTCCTTTTTATTTACATGTCCTAGGCTCTCACCATGATTCTGATTATGATCTCCTTGCCTTATTAACAGCCTTATCAGAAACAGACACCATCCAGGAGCAAACAACGCATGGGTGAGTGTGTTCCTGCCTGCGCATGTGGACTATAATCAACAGAGGTGGGGGCCAATCGTGAACTGCATTTGCGTGCGGGAGGGGAGCAGCGTTGACTCGTTCCTCAGTGCATTCCTCACATTCTTTGCAGGAGAGGCTCAAGAGAAAGCCAGCTTTTGCTAACTTCATCCACAGTCCTCTGCATACACACACAAACACACACTGGAGGGAGTCAGGAGAAAAGAGCGAGGCGCAGCACTTCCGTGGCGAACAAGATTGTAAACTTGATAACCGGCCCACATTCCTCAGGCTGGAGGGCAATCAGTGATGCCGTTTGCCTGCCCAGCACACAGAGCTGTCAGCCATCGTGCCAGTGACATTCCTAAGCTTGGCAGCAAAAAAGCACTCTAAAGATCTGAAGGAGGAAGTTGCTGCAAAATACCTTGTATTCCATAGAGCCTGTTGAGTCGTGATCGCCGAGCTTCATCTGGATATGGCACCGCCAACCATGGCATCTCGCTGAAGTACTGCTTAAAGGACTCCTCTGACCTGGAGGCGATGCAAAGGCACAGCAGATGGTGATGTGGTGGTCTCAATTAACAGTCGAGCAGAGACGCTTGATTATTTATGTCCTTGACGGAGAGAGACAGATGTCTGTGTCAGTCTTACCTGTCAGCGCTGACAAACACGATCTCAAACTTCTGACCCGACTCTTTGATGGTTCGATACGATTCCACCAAGACCCGGGTCAAACTGCGGCATGGCGGACACTAAGAGAGAGAGAGAGAGAGAGAGAGAGAGTGAGTGAAAAAGGACATGACATGACATGAGTGAACACACAAATATGATGGCGGCAGTAGCTTTCATTGCTTTGGGCATTTCCAAACTCTGGTGTAAGTCACCAAACACCTTTCCACAAACTAGTAATTCTCTCTTGTTTTGTATCCAGCGTCTTTCAAATATAGCCCGGATCTCTTTAAACACTAATCCTGCTGTAATACTCGAGCTTGAGTGTGTGTGCTTGGGGAGCCCACACTCTCTCCAGGCAGGGGGGAGTGGTGATATGGCTGGCACTGAGATGACATCAGAATGCCACAGCACTGGGAAGGAAAACAGACCAGTCTTAACTTCCAGCTTTTCTCCTTCTCTCTCATGCTCTTCCTATTCTCTGTTAGCTCTCCCACTGGTAAAATACAAACACAGAACATTTATATCATATAAAGTAAAGAACTTGGGTCAGGCACTGATGCTGGATGAAAAGGCCTGGCTCGTGGTCTCTGTTCAAGTTCTTCCACACCAAACTCATCCAACCATGTCTTTATGAAGCTTTGCTTTGTGCACTGGGGCACAGTCATGCTGGAATAGAAAAGGGCCTTCCCCAAAGTGTTGCCACAAAATTGGAAGCATAGCATTGTTCAAAATGTCTTGGTATGCTTAAGTGTTAAGATTTCCCTTCACTGGCGCCAAGCCCAAACCTTGAAAAACTGCCCCATACCACACCTGATTTCAATAATAAGGAGGTGTGTCCCAATAATTTTGTCTATATAGTGTATAGACAAATTAGCTTAAATATTATTTGGCATTTTCTGGTATAGAAGGCTGTATCACAGTGAGACTATGCAATTTACTAAACACAGTGAAATGGACAACAGATGCCATAATCAATACATTATTTCTACATTGTTTTTGGTGCAAAATATCCAGTAGTCATCTATGAAGTACTGGCAGATCAACATAATGATTTGGTCAAAAATATTGATTTTATTAATATCATAAAGGTTCGCAATATTGATAAGCATCGCATTTGTACCTTAACATGTTATATATTATCTTTTTTATCTTGCCTCTTTCCACTTCTTCTGCACAGGCTTTTATTTTGAAATCATGTACATGTGAGTAAAAGTGCATCTGTATATTTGCTTAGAAATGTCTCTATTTGTGCACATATTGTGTATTTTAGTTGTATTTTAATGTGAAAACAAACCTATGAATATCATCTAACTTACTTATCTATTCTATTCTATCTACATAACTTACTATTTCAATAAATTGTTCCTCAGCTGCTCATGGAAGTAAACACTGCATACTGTACTGCAGAATGTGGTGTGTCAATGATAAAGCTTTATAAAGTTGACTTATGTTTGCTTTTGTTTGTTCATGTATCTGACTGAACTAGATTTTCAGCTTAAGCTGTACTGTAATGAGTTAAAAGAAAAATTTCCTCACACTGCAGGCGAAAAAGCAAACGCACAGTAAAATATAGGTCATGTTTCTCTGCCACAGGCCTTTTCAGGTCCCTAGAACACTAAGGGGGGGGGAACTTAACTTGTACTACTGTGTAAACATGTGTCAAAGCCAGGTTCTGGCATTTGGTGTTTGTAAAATTACTTTAATAGCAGATAGATTTACACATGTTACCAGGGGGAATGCAGAGCAGAAAAAAAAATGCGTCAAATAAACTTCTGCAATGGCTTTTGTGACTTGTCCTTTTCAATTTTGAATGGGTCTGGGGTGTGAGCCAGCCTTCAGGCGTCACCGTTCTGAAGAGCCGGTCTCTCAGGCTGCGGATCTGGCAGCTGCTGTGCTGACAGGCCTCGGTGGAGCCTGCACTGCATCTCATCAGGAACCGTCCGATACGACACCTTTCATGCATCACCGTGTCATGACCTTTACTGGATATCAGCAGGTCCAGCGGAGAAGAGACAATACTGATGATGTCAGTGGGGCGTGGTTACCAAAGCTGACTTTGACATTGGCGGTGAAAGGACTGACAGGGATAGTTAACCGCTCTTAATGTAAACACGCCAACACAATGGAGTCACCTCCACCCTCCTGCTCCTCTACCTTATCTGTTTCAACTAACTGCTCCGTCTCTTCCTGCTTCGCTCTGCTGGCGATGTCCTTTCTTCTCACAGAGAAACCGAGTTGGGAAGAAAAAAAAAAACCAAAACTTTGCCCTTCTTCTGTGCTTTTTGTACTCACCCAGTGTGCTGAGAAGTACACTCCCACGTAGTGTCCCTCCAGAGAGCTGCTGTCTGCTGTCTGCCTGTTGTTCCTGAGAAGAGGACCTGCCACCACCTCAGCAAATGGCTTTGGTCCCCAGGGGAACTCCAGGCCTGGGAGAGGGTAGCAAAGCGGAGTCGGGCAAGGGAGGGACAAATGCAGAGGGAAAATAGCAGAAAAAGAAAGATAAGAAAATGAGAGCGGGAGTCTGCTATCATCTTAGCAGTTCTGTGAGGCTGTGTATGAGCAGAGAATTGCTTAAAGCTAAATGATAACATCAGCATGTTAACATGCTCACAACGACCATGTTCACATGCTGATGTTTAGGAGGTGAAATGCTTGTCACATTCACCATCTTAGTTTTATGTGATGATGTTATCTAGCAGTACACACAAAGCACGGCAATAGTGTCTCTAAAAATATGTTTCAGGTAAGCTGAAGAAAAAGAAAGGGGTGCAACTGCTAACTATTTTCATTATGGATTAATCTGCCAATTACTCGATTGATCGATTGATCAGTCAATTAAACCAGGGAATGTTCACATTTGAGATGCAGAAACCCAAGAGTTTTGGCTTTTTTATTAAAAAGGACCTAAAACTATTTAACAAAACAGATTATTAAAATAACTGCTGATGAATTGTCTGCTAATTCAATAAATCAACAAATCATCATAATCCAGAGATGGTCATGGCTGTTAAATTACACTGAGTCACGTGTCTTTACTCCCATGCACATTACTTACAGGCCTTTTTGTGACATGTGCTATTGGAAATAGACACCAGACTGAAAATATGGTTTTAATGATGACTGAAAGCGCTCCCTCTCAAGTAAATGAAGGTTGCCAGGAACACTTCCCTCCTGTTCTCTTCCACACTTTTCATTTCCTTTTCAAGCTCTCTCCATTGTTATCGTCAAGCCCCGGAGATGCATTTGGTGCAGCCGAATTAAAAAGGAGGTAATCATAAATAAAACCTTGTATGGCAGGTTCATAATGGCCTCTTTATGCAAGCGAGGTTGTCTCTGGCTTCATTAGGCAGGAATGACACGTCTGCACTGCACTGCCACAGCCTTTTATTGTTGCCCTGATTGTAAAAGTGCACTCCATCTTTGCGCTGCGGGCTAGACTGTCGCCACTCAAGTCAGTCCTTTCATCGAGAGTGAAAGGCGCGGGGTCCTGAATCGTTCATCCGCCCCTTCCAGTTTCAATGCACATCAAACTTTTAGTGTCCTTTTCCTCTAACTGTGACTCCTGTAGCCAAATTGATTCATCACTGCAGACTGCCTCTCAAATAACACGAAGCAGAAAATATGTCAAAATGTACAATTAATTAAGGAGACCCGCTTTTCTGTTAAATAGGCGCTGCATAGTTAGATATTTGAGGCCTAATCGGGTGGCTGTGCCTGTGTTTAATCTTGAGCCTCATCTAATCTGGAACAACAGTTCATGAATTGTGGATAATACTGCAGGCTTGGACTGGCTTCCATTAACCGGGCTGCAAAATCTGTCCCAATCATGTGAAATCCATTCTGCGTCACTGCCACGCTGCCAAAGTGTCACTATATTCCCCCTTTCACATGACTAATGGCACTTTTTTTAAAGGTTGGCCTAACAGGCAGACTGAGATCCCTGCAGCCACAGAGGACGTCCTCTGTACAGGAAAGGAATGCAAGGCCACTCTTGTTAATTCTCTGCCTCCACTTCAAAGTGCAGAAATTGCAGGGTTTGCAGATGATGGAGTGAGACATGGACACGCTGTAATATTCATGCAGCACCATAATTACGGCAGCATCAACACAAACGAGGAGGGGAAAAGTTATTGCAAAATGTTTTATCCAAATGTTAAATGATGTGGCACTGCAGTATCTCCACAGGGAACCCTGACTTGGGTGTTTGGCAATCATCATTACAGAGTGTTGTGTCTGTGTGTATTCAGGTGTGGCTATACTCATTACATTTTGGTTTAAATTTTTGTTATCTTATTCATTTAAGTTTCATAACCAAGCTACACAGTATACTATGGACTACGGAAAGCAAGGTATTTTCATTTGGAACAATTCCACAATATTACTTTGTACTGTTGACTTTTATTACTTCAGTTGTTTTATTTTATTCTACTTAAGTGTCTTTCCTTCCACTTAGATAGAAAAAACAAACAGAGTGGAAATGCCAGTAATAAAAAAAAAGCAGCTAAATAGTGCTATTGGCTACTTGTAGTACCGCAATAAAAATTCAGTGTATGTTTGTGTGTATTTCACTACTCTGCATGTGTAGAAGGACACGTAACACAGAAGCAAACTAGGACGTATTTTTGGCTTATGTGCTTGTGTGAGCGATTTGCACTCAAGCGAGTGAACGCCATCTTTGAGGTATCCAGACTCACTGTCATATTTTCATGACATTCCCCGCATGGTTTTACATCATTTGAAGCTTGACTGACTTTACTGTAATTACATCATATTCTCGAGTCTTCTTCTTCTGCACTGCTTTAACGGCAGCTGACTTAATCAACACCACCAGCTGTTAATCTCGATGTGACCAACTCCTAATACTCACATGGCAAAATTAATGCACATTCTCCGTTAGATTTAAGTTGCTCCATTCATGCCTCAGGAGAATTTGAGTTCCTACCTGCTGCTGCTGTATGGGGGTCAAGTGGAGGAGACAGGCTGATGGGAGTCTAGAGTGAGTGAGTTTGGATGTGCTAGTCTTGATACCCTTGGTTAAAAAAGGAGGAGAAGCGGTATCCCATCTATTACTCGTAGCCCACAGAGGCTGAAGAAAGCAGCTCACAAAGAATTCAGGGTTCCACAGGTATGACGGACAAAGTGTGTGAAAAATTCATCTGTGTTTCACCCTCAAATTATCTCATTAAACAGTGGTATTTTTAGGGTTGAATGGTCGGAGGTTGGGTTTGAGGTTAACCATTCAGTAAGGAGGATTAAGGTCAGAGCTTGAGGTCAGGGAATGAAAATAAATCAGCACGATGTCGTCAGTAATAATGCATCACAAGTGTATGTTTGCGTGTGGCTGCCAATCTCACCTTTAGGGTCATCTCTGACCACCAGCAGACCATTTCGACACACCACCTTCCCCGTAGCTGCGTCCACAAACACCAGAGACGGGATACTGGTTACCTTATACTTGTTCCACAGCTTCATCTGTAGACAGCAAAACGAGAGGAGAGGTTGGAAAAATACTGGATGGAAAGAGTTGGAAAACTTACTTAAAAAGGGCGAAAATTATGTTTTCAGTGCAGCTACACTTTGTTCTCCTGAAATACGACAGTAAAAATGAAACAAATGTCAACTGATATATATTTTATAGGACAAACAGCCTCGGGAGACTAGAAGATAGAATAAACAAAATACAGGAAAGCAGTGAGCCCTGAGGTGAATTAGCAGAGGGTGAGATGCACACTGCAGCACTTTAAAGAGGCTGAACCGGAGAAAACTCATGCTGTCCCTGCCGTGTCATGAATAAGAGCAAAAGAGGCTGTGCAGCTGCGAAATAACTTCTTTTGCTTCGCAGTAAAGAAGAAATTTGAGCCCTGTGAATTATTGGTGCTTCTTGGACAGAAGATTCATACATTCTTAGGCGTTTATGAGCGACCTTTGGACTCGAGCGTACGATAATCATAATACCTCAAACACTATGTTGATAAGTTGTTGATATGAATACGAGCTCATGAAGTCAGAGAAGAAGCTTTATAGGTTGAGATTTGTGCATGAACCAATGCTATTTATAGAGTTCAGCGATGAGTAAAGTCCTTAACATCAAAGAGGAGATCAAGCATTTCACATATCTGAGACTCACTTTCCATATCAGAGGGCAGAGTCGTACGCTGTGAATAGAAAATAGCCGCGTCTTGTAAAGAGCGCCAATCGGCACTGTGAAAAGCTGCTGCTTCAGCAAGTACAAGAGAAGAAGAAGAGAAAGGGGATCCCTCGCGTGAAATCCCACATGAGCTCAGAAAATTCAGACAGGAGAAAACGAGAGACACTGTCTCCAGAAAGCCACAGTGTCAGTGGGTGTTTCACCCTCTTTTATTTAAACGATATTCTTCAGGTTCTGACCTGTTTATTGAATCACAATGCCTTAAGCGGCTTTGCAGGGAAAGATATTTAAAAAAGAGATGGATTACAAAAGAGTCGAAAGAAGAAAAAAGGTCAAAATGAACACATTTACTGTACTAGCCAAATTTATTACCTGCTGTACCCAGCCAAACGCTTAAGCATCCATATAATATAATGATTTGTGCTGTCTGGATGCTGCAGTAGTTGTTCTAATAGGTTGTGTGCCAGATGAAGTGAGTGCTGCTCTTCTTGAGGCTTGGTGATGGAAGCTTGGAGTTGGGTTACCATTGAGCTCCAGGTTGATGAAAACCTTTCTGTGCTCTTTTTGTGAAAACAATGACTGTGTTTTGCAGTGACTTCACTGCAGCAGTCGAGCACAAAGAGTCTCTGGATAAGAGAGAGGAAAGCTTGCATGGTGTATGTTTTACTCATAATGTGTGTGTCTCCTCTTTGCACAAGTTACTCATACACTCGCCAAAGGTCGACCACAGGCCCTCTCTGACAGCAGAGGTCAAACGGTCTGTCCCAGGGACAAGACGACCCGGAGCCTCCCGACAATGTTGGTCTGGAAGTCCGTCAAAGGCAAACTTCATCGTCTGCCACAGTCAACAGCTTTACCACACGCTCTGTGCTGCTCTGGAAACTCAATCTCAGCTCACAAATTGATGGGGTTAGGGGCATTAACTGTGACTGTCTCCGAAAGCTAACATGCCTGACACCATTTCACTCAGCTGCCTGCTGTCATCCAGGCTGATGATGTGAGATTTAGAGCCGGATTTAGCCGAAAGAGTGTGTGCGAATGGGACAGGAGAGAAGAAAGAAAGAAAGAAAGAAAGCAGAGTGATTGGTTCTGTACTAGGACTAAAATGCCAACAAATGTATTGCACGTCAAGGCCCAGAGGAGTCCGCACTGAGATATGTGACAGGGTAATGTGATCCTGAAAATAGTCACATGCTCAGAGATTGAAACTCAACTTAAAACATCTGCTTTTCCACCACATCACTGTTCAAATATAATTCTTCTATCTTCCACCCTCCCACAGGTTTTCATTAACTTTGTTTGGGTATTTGGGAATCTAAAGCAAAGCTAGTTGAGCTGTGTGAGTGCTTGGAGCTAAATGCTAACAAGCTCACAATGCTAACATGGTGATGTTTGACAGGTTTAACAAGCCTCAGGTTCATGATCCTTGTTTAGCATGTTTGCATGCTAATTGGCACACAAAGTACAGCTTAGGCTGATGTGAACTCATTGTGGTATTTGGACAAAAATACCTGCAGTATCGACATTCACGCAGACCATGAATGTCTGCACAAATTTTAATGTTAACCCATTAAATCTGAAACATTTCAGTTTGGACCCAAGTGATGGACTGACAGACCGAACAAAAATAACAATTATTGAGCCAGCTTATTGTCACTGAAATACGTTAAGTTTTTGGTCCTTTTTTAGCAAATATAATAACTCACCGACCAACTGACTGAGGTTACCAGGCCTACTCCTTGCATGGCTGAAAACAGAAGTCACCAAATCTGTTACCATGCTACACATTAATGAACATCCTCTAAAATCATACTCAGATAACGAGCACAGGGTTATAGTTATTTTAACAGCAGAGGAAGGTAGCTGCGTACCAAATCAGTCGTTTTGGTGCTCCCATCAAGAGAGCAGCTGAGAGATTCATAAAGCAACCTCAGAGGCAGAGTCAATTCTTCTCCTTTGTCTTGCCACTAATTTACTACATCCTTGAATTATCTCTGCCCAGTAATCTGGCTGCAGATCAGAGTAGCCCCATATGTTAAATCCTTTGAGGGTTTAGATCTGCCTTTAGAATGAAAGGATTGTTATGTTTTAAGGAGGAGATGAAGGATCTTGTACCTATAAAAGCAACGTGTCCTGGAGTCTGTCGCAAACAAAAGGATTTTAGCACCTTGAACGGCAGGAATTCATCATGCCTGGGGGGGGAAATCTCATCTTTGTCACAGCTGAGTTTCATTGTCATCTACTTGTAAATCCAAAATTTTGCTGCAAAACACTGAAGACAACAGCTTCCACCATAACCATAACCTCTTCTGCCCGTCCTCCTTGCGAATAGAAAACATGAGGATCACATTCCACAGCAATCTATTTCCCCAAAACAGTGTCACTGTCAAGAGCTGCAGGCTCTCAATTATAACTAAGACAACAAAGACAGAATTTGACATGTTGTATGTTGTAGTAAAACACAAATCATGCTACTGTGAAATCCGCCCTGATTCCTTGGCTTAAGGAACAGCCTCCACCTTTAACCATCTGGAGTCACTGTCCGTTTCTGACTACTTTTGATTTCACCTTTAAATTTCAGCTTAAAAATGGTTTACCTTGCCTTGCCTATAAATTGTCAATCAATCAAAAAATTATGTACAAATTTAGCAAACAACAAGCTATTTACAACTATTTACCTTAAAATGTAGTAAATGCCTCGGGCTTTTTATGTACAGCTATTTACAACCATTTACAACACAATCAGGTGTCACAATAAAATGCACCACAAATTATTTATAAAACTTAAAACTGAGGGGTGATGTTCAAGATACTTGTGTTTAATTTAATTGTTTTTGTCTTTAAAGCTGAGAATATTAAAGAATAGTTTGGATAAATATTAATTTTCATGCCAAAAGTTAGATGAGAAGGATTGAAACCACTCCCAAATCAGTCTGATAGCCTAAAGCTATAAAGTTAACAACTGATTAGCTTAGCTTATAGCAAGCCTGGCTCTATACAAAGATAACTCATGAAAATGTTGGCACATGTTCCCTGTAAAATGCAACATTATTACATTTTGACTTAAATAATTTATTCATTAATTAGTGAGGTTTAGAGTTGCTGGTAGAAAGATTTAGTACCTTTAGACAGAGCCAGGTTTTATTTTCCGTGTTCTCTTCTATATGCTAAGCTAAGCTAACAGGCTTCTGGCTGCAACTTTCATAGAGATGTGTTTATCAAACTATTTGTCACACTACTGATAATTAAAACTGAGTGACAAATATATTTGGGTTTTGGACTGTTGGTTGGACAAAACAAAACAAAACATGATTCCGGGAGCTATCTGTTGAGTAAAAACAAAAACTTCTGTGCAGCAGAACAGTCATTAGTTTATTAGCATACAAACTGTATTCACGGCATCTAGATCGCATGTTTCTTCTTCTGGCTTTCTCTCAGGGCGCCTGTATTCATTATCAATATCAACAGTGTGTAACTATATGGCGGAGCAGTAGGCTTGGCTATATAGTTACACAGTGGTTTAAGGAGGCCAATAATCCCAATAGAGAGCCCACCAACAGTTAAGGCTCAAGGAAGAGCTGGAAATCCATACTAACAATCCATTTACTGTCCTGAACATGCAGACATTAGCCTCACACTACGCCCGGTGCTCATCATGCTAATTGGATCATGCATGGCTGCAGATCCATTTCCAGAAGAGGAGCAAATCAGTCCACTGTGGGGCCAGTGGTGTGCATAGACATACAGGGGTTGAAAATCTTATCACCTCACTGATCAAAGAAAATGCTGATTCTTTTTAGATCTCGCTAAATTTGTTTGATGGAATCAGTGCCTGAATTAATTTCTTACATGTACACATTTGAAACTGCAATTGAGCAAGAAACGAAAACGAGGGAAGCAAACCCTGTCCCAAGATATCCGCAGTTCCATGTTAAATGTCATGCGTGGTGATCACTTTCATGCCTCTTTGCACTGCTGCACTTTATGGCAACATTTTGGTCTTTAAGAGGAGGTTCACTTACGCGGAGAACCCCCTACGGATTTGAGGGGTAAAAGTTTTACATCTGCACACATCTGCTTCAGTTTTGACCCAGTCTGTCTTCAAACATGATGCAGCTGGGTCCTGCAGTGAAATTCGGCCTCTGTCGCTAACTGGTGGGTCTCTGCAGTGGCTCTTGTGTGTTGAGAGAGCTACAGTGGAGGCAATTTTATCACTCAACGTGCTCAATTCGCCTGTGATTGTTCAAGCTCTGTCTCCTCACAGATCTGCTTTCACTGAACCGGTCAGGCCTGAGGCATCTGCCAGACGCTCCCATCACTGCTTCATTGCAACAGTGCCACTACAAAGAAGAGTCAACCATTTACAACAGAGGACATGAGAGGTGTCCTGCTGTGATGCTGATAGCACCAAAGCCTTTTACCTCTGACTATTATATGTGGTACACATGGTGATAATCCAATTGGTATCCTGAAAAAAAAAAGCTGCTGAAAATAATTTTTCATGTTATTCATCCAGATAAACAACATACAGTATTCACAATTCCTAACAGCTCTAAGTTGATTTATGGAATTGAATTTATCCTGCTCAGGAATTCATGAACTCACTGGTTTTTATTATCAGGCAAAAATGTTCCTCAAATAATCTTTTCATTCATGTCAAGGGGAATTTTCTTTGGAACAGCCGATAGTGCCGAATGGGGGGGGGAAATGTGTTTCACATTATTCTGAGTGGACACAGAGGAAATCATCCAATTTGATTTAAATCTTGAAATACCAAGAGTTGTTCAAAACGAAATTAAAGGTTTCAATTCGTGCAATGATCTCCGGCACAGAAGAGATAATGATCAGGAAATCGATGGCTTTGCGTATTCCTGTAGATCTTTAGTTGTTAGCGTGTGAAAGCCATTTGTTAGAAGATGGGAGGCTGTCTGTCTGACCAACCCCCTCAAGACATGTTCAACAACTGCATTTGTCTTTTACTGGGACTTTTTTATTGAGAGTGCCTGTGGGCGGCGTGATCTCTGACCGTAAAGATTTAGTGTAGAGGCGTCAGGGAGAGCAAGCTGGACTGGACCCTTGGTTTGCCTCTTGGCAGGCGCAAACACAAGCTTAGAAATCAAGCATATCACCTGCGCAGCACGGACAACCTCATCTGTGCATGGGCTCAGACTGCTTCATCGACAGTTCGTTCATCATGTGTCAGGCATTTTGCATTTTCTTCTGGGGTTGAAGATAGATAAGAAACAAATTTCTATACACAGTGCTGTAACTCCCCTTTTGGCTGGGCCCCTACAGGCAGTTTAGACTTGCATTCCTCTATGCTGCACTCCACCTCAGTAACTGCCTGTATCCACCTCAAAACTCTGCTGCTGTGCTTCATGGCTACTAAGGGAGCTCCCCCCTCGCCCCCACCTACCCACCTCTTACCCATACTTCAGGCAACATTATGCAGGCTGGTGTGTTACTGAGCACCTCCATCTGTGCTGCTCTGACCCGACTATCGCTTTACTCGGTCAAGAGTCTACACATCTCAAAGCCTGTGACAGCTGCACAGTTGCTGCCCTTTCTCTGTTCTAGACTGATGACTTCTCTCTTAATATTCTTCAGCTTCATCTCATCTTGCCATACACAAACCGCCACGAGAACTATGCTTTTATTTCTGCACCACAACTGTTTTTTTTTTTTTTTTTTTTAAAAAAAAAAAGCGACCTGATTTTTCTATTTTCCATCCACTTCCATGATTTCCTCGACTGTCATCTATATTCCCCAAGTGTGAAAAGTACAGGCCACCCACTCCAGCCTGCTCTACAGTGCTCATTATAGAGGCACATCCTGCACTACACATCCTGTGATGGGCAAATGTACTTCCCTGAAAATTGTTGAGCTGAAAGAACACAGCAGGCTTTGCACCAATCCTCCTCAATACAAAATGTTGCAGCTACTGCAGAGCCATTTTGGTGGTGGATTCTCCAGAACGCAGACGCAGAAAGAGACGATGGCTAAATTGCTTTTTCGATAAAGGCCCCCCGTTGCCACAGCAACTTCCCCCCTTCCCACACACACACACACACACATACACAAACTCAGGACATGTCACTGAGTGCCAGACACATTGTGGGCTCTTAGTTAATAATTCAGTGATAAATTAATGGTTTTGTGAGGAAAACAGGTGCCAGAATGTCAGAGGGCTTTGGGCAAATAATCCAGCAGAAAAAGGGAGAATGAGGGAGTGAAAAACAGAAAAAGAGGGAAAGAGAGAGGGAGAGAGGGAGGTGTGTGGGTGTTTCAGCCTTGTATGGACGCACAAAAGCGACCCCCTGAATACAGGCTCTAAATCCAAACTTGGACCTTGTACGGAGAGAAGTTTTTATGTAGGAAAGAACGCGGTGTAAAAAAGCAGGGGGTTGGATTGTAAAAGAGTAAAAAGCCAGGGCTCAATAGGTATCTGCAGCATTGTCTCTCCACAGGCGTGGGCTGCCCCTCAAGCCTACATTCAGAAAGGGCAAAGGTCGGGACGGCAGGGGGTGCATTCTTCACTCCCAGTAGTGTTTAGACCAATATGCCTGCCTCACTATCCCTATAGACTTACTGTTTTTTTATTCCTCTCTCCAGCTATCTCGTTTTCTTACATTACAAGGAGCAAAGTGTAAACCTACTACAAATGTAGGCTATATGCACACTAATGTGAAAACAAAAACAATAAATAAATAAATTGCATCCCTCTCTTTTTGCTTTAGTCTTTCATGTTTCACAAAAATTTTTCATCACAAAAATCCATCTTTTGCTGCAAAAGTCCAAAGAGAATAAAATTAAAAAAAAAAAACATCAGCCTTACATACATTAATGTGTGTTTATTACACCATTTGAAGCATACAACTAAGTGAAAATGCAAGCAACAAGCAAGACAGATGTTAGACTTATGCTTTATTACCGCTGTCACAGCAGTTTTGTTTTTGTTTCTGTTTGTTTGTAGGTAGTTTGTCTGTTTGTCAGCAGGATTACTATTACATTTTGGAGTAGATTTTGGAGTGAATTATTTTTCACTTTCACGACAGAGCCACTTAAGTACCACACAGTCTACACAGTTGAATGGGTGTTTGTCTTATATATATATATATGAGTTGTGTTCCCACGTAATGTTGTAAGTTAATTAAATATGTGTCATGCTAATATTGGGTTAACTGGGTTTGGCTGGTTTATGACCACAGGAAACCAGTTAGCCAGACATGCTAATGGCTAATAACAGTCATCAAATACTAAGTTCATCAAAACATTCTTATGCAGGTTGATCTCCGTGAGTCAATAATTAAAGTCTACTGAAAGAACAACTCAAGTTGGCGGTAATGATTTACCTCGACACTCTTCACAGGATGACAAGGGTTTAATTGTGCGAACACTGAGTCATGATTTCTCAGTTAGTTGTAACTCATGCTTCATACCACCAGCCTGCATTTCATCAAGTCGAGGCTTGCAGGGTCTGACAGACAAACAGATAGAGACGATATAAAGCTGGTCTGGCTCTAGACCAGCTGGACCTGCTCTATCAGTTACCTTAACATGACCCTCTGAGACAGGCATTATACACTTCCACTGATCGTCTAACTCATGACCTGAAAGCCTGGTGCATTTTTGGAGTTATTTTTTAAAATCACAGTGTGTGCCCAAAAAGCAACACACACGTACACACACAAACACACACTGAGATGTAATCTCAGTGTGTGGAATGATTCTGGTCAGATATAATCAGACATGCACAGAAACTGTCAGAAAAGTGTTCTCTATAGCCTCATTAAGCTGTGCACTTGGGGAACCGCAGTCCATCACATATTAATAATGAGACAAAACACACAGCAGAATATGCCTTTCAGCACAACTTGGTTTTTACGCATGTGCTTTTCACACTTCTGCTCAATTAGCTACACTCAGCAAACAGGCCCACAGCAACCATGCATTAATTCTACCCATAAGCGTTCACATTACTGTTTCTCTGGCACCCAGATTTCCTGGAGTGCCAGCGCAGGGGGGCTGGGCGTTGGGTTTAGACGGCTTCCCTGTTGTAACCTCTCTTTGACCCCACATTTAACTCCCACTCCTCCTCCTCACACTGCAGCCCTGGGAAGTCTCTCAGAGTCGCAGCTCAATCCCCAATCCCATCACAACACAACACAACACATTAATATTTATGGAAATTTGAAGGGAACATTTCAGACACATTATCAGGGTTTGTGCATAATCAGGGCAGCTCTGAATACGACAGTCGAACACGTCTTTACATTTAGGTGGCTGGTTAGCAATCCATTATGTTTTTGTTTTTTTTGCATGCACATTTTTATCCAATCTATAGGGAGAAAATACACTGCTTGCATGTCATTTCAGTATGAAACTGATTTATATTGGCATTCAAATACATTGCAATAGTGACCACATCATTGCATTGCTGGCATTACTGAAGAAAAGCAAACCAGACAGCCAACAACACACAAAATGACATGGCAATACAAAGGCGCCCTTAGGCTGCGCAATAACAACAACCTTACTTGTTCACTGCATGTCACACTGTGTTAGATGTGTCTAAAAACGTCTTGGGCTCTTGTTTTGAATAAGTAACAATTAAATAAACAAGGACTATAGCACTGACACATCTTCCAATCAGAAAGATGGGGATAGCAGATTTAGTCAACTTGAGGAAAATAAGTTTTTATGAGTTATAGCAGCTGTTACATTGAGAGATACTGGTCCAAAATCACCATATTTCTTTAGTGCTTTTGTTTCACACAGTGAAGTGAGGCATTTAACTGTCATCTAAAAAAAAGCATGACAGTCTATTTAGATCTGGAGTTATGTTCTGAACACATCCCATAAAGCATAGTAAGTGCCATGATGTTGAGACACTGTGTACTTGGCAGAGTACCGTATATTTTTGGTCCAACTGTACCCTCCACAGGCAGCGAGAAGCCTCATAAATCACAATGACACCCTGCACCTAGTCTGCCTCATAAAGTAACAGACTTCTAACAGAGGTAGCACTCCAAGGCCTCAGCATTTGAACACACACAAACAAATATATATACTATAAATAGCCACATGAGCCTGAAAATGACCTTCTGTTCCAGGAAAATGGAGCTTCTCACACATCCTCAAATCTTACAAATCAAGCCTCTGCTTGCACGACGATGGGCTGCCACATCAACAATGCTTCCCTTTTCCAGAGAGAGAAGATATTCTGACTCTTTCTGCCTATGAGCTACAAGCAGCTCTTTGGTGACATTTGGTTACATGGCGACACATTATATCCATCCATTAGCCTGTTTCCTCCTCTAGTCTTACGCTCATTAAAAGGCACATCTGTTTAGCTGCCGCTGCGGTCCAGCCCCATGCATTTTATAGCTGAGCTGTACATCTGGACCCCTCTCGTGTCTCTCACATGCACCCCCCTGCCTCTCACCCTACTCCATGCTCCACGCTTTATTCTCGGCTTAGCCCACCACCAACACCCCCAAACACTTTTCACAGCAGTGGCAACAGATTCAGGCTCACATAAGCTCCCCCATCCAGTAGAATCAGCCCAGAACTGATGAAGCTGCTTGGATTAGCAGTGAAACGTCTTCAAGTCAATCTTCACAAGTCCAGACGCCTTGCTTTAAACTCTTTGAGTGAATATGACCTGGATGACTGAGAATCTCCACAGACATGCATGCAGCCCATATTATTCCGCCGAAGAGACTCTTGGGTACAGATTTCATTTCATCCAGATTAAGCATTGCACGAAATATCCATCAAGTCTTGGCCACATGTCAAGAGATGCAATGGGAAAAACCTGGTACACAGACACAGCTTCAGTAAGCAATTTGTATCAATTTATGGTGTGTCATCAATGAATAAACATTTAATTAAGGTCTACAACTAAGGCAGATGAACATTAAAAATGGTAAAATGTCCAACAGCTTGAATGTCCTTAAATTTTATCTCGACTACCACGATTTAATTGGGACGTTAGGGATAGTATTTCACAACGTTTACATCAACTACAGAGTTCCTTACAAAAAAGGATAGTGAAAAAGAGTGGATAAAAGGAAACAAAAGCACAGTGGAAATAAAAATTCAACTGAGAGGAGACAGGCAGGCTTGGAAAAGCGATAAAATACAGAACATGAAAGCACACTATAAAAAAAGCTTCCCTGTACAACTGTGCTTTGAGAAGTGGTTAAAAAGATGCTACTGATCTGGCTAGCCTCAGCTCAGCCGGATCAGCTGGCAGAGCGTTTCAGACCTCAGGAACCTCAACAGCGAAGACCAGGTCACCTTCTGTTACCTTGTACCTGTATTGCTCTGTCAGAAGACCTGAGACTCCCCCTCCCCCCACTGAAGTAGTTATAAAAAGCTCTGATGTGTAGCTCAGAGCTAAACCCCTGCTGAGCCACAAAATAAACACCCATCATTTTTCTAGATACTTAAGGTTAGGACTGTGGTGGTAGCACAGCAAGCAGTGTCTAGTCTTATTTGTTCTCTTGTACAACATACAAGTTCCCCCCAGTTTCTCTTTGGGGATGTTCAAGAGCACCCATTACATCTGAGAGACTGGAGGGATGAGGGGTGTCTGAACCACTTCAGCTGGCTCTGCTTAACTTACTGAATGATTGTTTTGATATCCTGAATCATCCCACTTGTTGCAGGCTATCTTAAGTAACTCTGTACTACACTGAGCTTATGCACACAGCAAAAGGTCAGATCAATAAGACCCAGTGCTGTTCTATATATATAAATATATATATATATATATATATATCAGTCAAGTGATTCAGTGTTGCATACATTTTCTGAAGTAAGCCGTAATGTACAGTAATTACAATAATTTCTGTCCTTACGGGAACCATTTTCAAAAATCTTCTCATCAAAGGCCACCAACGACTCAGAGCTGATCAACAGGAGGAGAAAAACATGTTTTTACAAGTTACTGACAAAATTTTAAAAAATCTGGCCTAAAGGTCCATTAAATAACTGTTCTGGAGCTTTTGATCATATCACACAATCTTCCCCAGCAGATCTGCCTGCTGAAGATAAGCGATATGATCAAAAGCTCCAAAGTAACCCCTTACATTCCCTTTCAGGTGTTTCGTAAGCTGTAAAGGAACTTAGAACAAGTTATGTTGCTTGAATATCATGGGTGTTTTCTACATAAGTTACTATTCAACAACTTTAAAATCTCAGACTGTTCTTGAACACAACAGGGAGGGTTTTTGAAAACTCTCTGTTGTGTTCAAGGACAGTCTGAGATTCATACAGGGAGTTTTCAAAACACTCCCAGCCCACAACTAAATTACCATAAACAATATACGTAATGTGAGAAAATGAAAACGATGAAACGTTTATCGAGATGGATTAGTTATCTCAAACAAGCTTCATGTCTCAGCAGGTTGATTTAAAGTGAATACCGTGCTTGCAGCCAAGATATAGTCTATTTTGGAGAAGCACCAAAGTAAAACATGGTGACTTTGTAGCTAATGAGCTAAAACATGTAAAACCACCTGCATAGCTTTGAAGTCAAGTTCATTCATGGCATCAGAACCAGGAATAGTAAATCATATGATTGACCCTCAAGCTGCTGTGCTGCTAGAGTTACTGTAACAACAGTTTAGCTTTTATTCTGAAAGCCTGAGTGATCCCGCCTTCCTCCAAAGTCAATATACAGCAGTCAGAAAGTATGGTTACTACATGATTGGTGTCGCTTTACATTGTGGAGCTGATAAGATTTTTGCGAACACAATGATCGGTGTGGTTGGATGTGGTGAAACTATCAGACTAAACAGACTATGTGTGTTAAAATAAGCATGCATGTTTTTATTGTTTTTTTTTATTAAACACAACTAAACACTGGATCATTGCAGAGCAGATACACTGAGTTGCTTTTCACACATGATTAGTTTTAAATCTCACATGAGCTCTGTTAAGTCCTTGTTTGCTGTTACATGCCGATAAACTGTGTTGGGAAAAAAAAGGTGTCACGAGGGTTTTATAATGGACAGACAGACAAGAAGACAGACAGAGGAAGGCAACGGACCTGGGTGTCAATTTTCAGGGTCACGTCACCCTGGTGGAGGGCTGATTGTCAGGGCAGAGCACAGGTTCAAAGTTCAAGCCTTTAATAGCCCCGCTGAAACAGCAGAGCCTTCATGTCATCCATAACCTCCGTGATCCTCCATGACACAAGCATCTCAGCTTTTAAATCAAACTCTTATATGGGGCGGGGGACCCTTTATATAAACATTCAGTAGACCTGATCTTGTAGACCGGAGAGCCTCTTTTAGTGGGATTTGTCTTGTACACACCTCTAAAGACTCTCAGAAGGAAACACAGCCAAGAATATATATAAAAAGCTTTTTCCCTCCTCCATTTGAGGTAACGCAAGCCATCCAGCAACTGCACTTGAAGCTCCCACTGAATCAAAAAACCCTGAGCGGCATCAGAGGGAGGTGTGCGCGCCTGTCGGTGTGTTTGTAATTCAGCTCCATGAGCCTGACAGACAGATCTGAGGCCTCCCACAGATGCAGGCAGAGGTCACCAGCCCTTGCTAAGCCTTGGCTTCCTACAGACTCTTCTGATATCTCATTTCAGCAGTTTGTGGGCTTTTTAGACAAGATGATGTAATCCTCAGGCGCAAATCCTCAACACATCTCCTTTATTCATTTCCTTTTTATTGTTTCAGGCCGAAAATGGTTCCGCCACTGGCAATTAAATACTGCATCAGAGTTATAATGTTTAAATCGCAAGCAATGGCCTGACAGGAAACAAAAGACAATGTGGAGGAAATGACAAGCGTGACATTGGCTCACTGCTGCAAATGGTTGGCAAGTGCCTTAGGCTAATGATCCGAAAGGACATATCTGATTTCTTGTTTCTAATATAACTCGCCATTTAAATTCCAGCCTCCTGTTACAGCAGCTCCTGTACATTCAGAAATAGCTTGGTTTGAACATACTGGCAGAAGCTATAGCTCACTCAGAGCACCTGAAAAGTTACCTATAATGTAGAGTTAAAACAGAAGGTCATTCCTTAAAAACCATCATGGAAGAATGGCCAGAAAGTGGAGCTGAAGTATGCCCTTTTAATTAAATCCAGGCTTCAGGAGTGTCTTTCCTGTGACATCCCTTTGACATTTAGGGATGAGGAGGGTTTGCACTCTCATGTGAACACCTGTGGGCAACACTATGAATGTCTTCCAGGAGAGACTGACTGTAAATGTGTACCCTTATGCCTCCATTTTGTATCTCTCCCATCTAGGTTGGTGTTTCACCCCACGGCTTCCAGTGTGGATGCTTGAAACAGCCTTAACACTTAGTTAACAACATATACAAATGTCTTTTCTAGTATAAGCTGGCTTACATTCCTTCACGAGTCAGTAGTAGCTTTCTCTGCAATTTAACCTAAACACAGCACAGGATCAAACGTAGCTTTCAGCAACAAAATGTTCTCTTAGTCAAGAATCATCATGAGAAGCAAAAAAATCAAAGTGGCAAATTTAGTGTGAAAATAAGTAGAGTTGCGGTTTGAGCTTCAATCTCAGCGCTTTGGCAATGAGTTTGAGATGTGTAAGGTTCTCCCGAAACTGACGTGAGCAGCTCATAAACAACATATTTTAATGACTGCAGCTCTACAAAGACACAATTACATTTGTTGAGATCGCGAGGCTCCTTAATCAAATTACTGTCCATTTTCAGTGTTTTAAACATTTCAGGCAGAGAAGGCAGAGAAAAGCAGACCTTGAGATTTGTGATCAGGTTAAACATTTAAAAAGGAGGGGAAAAAGCCTGCCAAAGGGTAAAGGGGAAAACAGCAGTGCAGCTTTGTGTTTTAAGGATCTGTTCATTACTTTTACAGACACAGAAAGAGAAAAGAGTGACAAACATGAGGCAGAGCAAGGGATCTTAAACTGTGTGTTTGTAGTCAAAATAAACAGCATCCTTTGGAGAGCAGAATGCAAGTCAAAGAAATAAATCCAGAACTCAAGTTAATAACAGGATTACACTACTTCTATACTATACATTCATAACTATTAATCCATGGGACCTTTGTAGTGAGTTATATACATTCATAACTATTAATCCATGGGACCTTTGTAGTGAGTTACAAAAAAATGGAGTCTGGTTCAAAGGGTTGGGAAAAGGGTGTCCTTTAGTGCCTGGACTTCCTCCAACAGTTTTCTGGACTCAGCTACAGGAAACCTGCACATAAATGCAGCCAGAACAAAATCGGAGAGGAGGAAGAGGAGGATGAACCTCATATGACTCTCCTGAGCTGCTAGTTTAAGAAAAATCTTTTTCTTCTTTTTTTCCCTTTTATCTTCACCAGCTCCTAGTGTGTTTAGCAAGCATCTTACATAAGCAAACACGTTTTAAGCAAATTTCCTGAGACTGATCCACAGTCTGAAAGATAAAGCAAATATGGCGCCCTGCTAATGAGAAAACCCTCAATGCATTATTGTCCCACGCTGGTTTTGAAAAGCCGTCCAGGGAAATGTGATTAATCTTTTCCACAAACTCAGAGGAGGACGTCCCAGGAGATTGGGACAGACAGACAGAGAGAACGAGTGGCACTTCTCAAAGTAGTCAAGTTCAGTAATAAGCCAACATTAAACTGAGGAATCCATTGCCAAGGAAGGAGGCCCTCCCATTAATATGAGTCATGGAAGACCACAAGCAGCGGTCATAAAAAATGCAACAGCCAAGAGCAAATGAAATGTCAAAACAAGAAAAAAAAACAAAAGGAGGGGACTGACGTGGTTTTCCATTTAAGTCCAGAATGGAGAAAAAAAGACCATCACCATCTTTTTTTTTTTTGCCTTCATTAGATCAGATGCGAGCGGCACCGAGCAACGTCATCACTGATCCTGACACACAAAGACAAAGAGGACACACATGGGTGAGGTGCAGCTCTCCCTGCGTCTGTGGCAGCCTGGAATGCGCTGTGGGTTTACTGGGTTTATAAATAACCGTCAGAAACAGGCAGACACAAAAGGCGCTGCTGTTCTGAGCCGGACCTCTCTCGCAAAGCACCCTCTCCACCCTCCTGGTTACAGGCAGCGTCTCACCAGAGCAGTTAGCGCCGGTGTCTGACCCACCCAGCCTGCCTGCATGTGTGTGTCGCTGCGATTCCAGCATCACCAGCCCTGCTAGTTCTCGGTACAGAAAAGAATAGTGAAAGCAACCTTTAAAAGCATACAATGTGGTAGTGTGTAGCGCGCAAGGGGGTTGTAGATCAAGAAAGGAAGGAGGGAGAAATGGCATCAAATTACAGCTACAGCCTCAATTATTTTAATGGCTTTTTGACTTTTTACGATTAAACATGGTACTTTGGCCCAGTGGTTCTCAGCCTTTTTTTGTCTGATGCAACCCTACAGACACGAGATGAAGTCATCATCACCGACTGATTTGAAACTGGGTGTTACTTTGCTACTACTTTGCTGCTATTACATAAAAGTGGGTAACCTAATTGTATTTGCAAATGAACTGTTAATATAAGTCAGTTTGGTCATGTTTTTTCAGTAGCTTGAGCTGGACTTTTCAACCATTTATCCCTTAATTTTAACAAACCAATCGGTGTAATCACCAAACTTTGCTCACTATGCTGTTTTGTGTAGTTATCCTTGGCTGTAGCTACTGTTAGCTCAGTTATGGAGCTGTTGTGGAGCTAGCGGTGCTATTGTTGACTAGGCAACGAGCTCAGTTTAACCAGGCTCAGCAGCATCCCAGTAAACACGAGCGTGAGAGCGGACACAGCCCTCAAAGATCAGCAGAGGCACGAGGACTGTGGCTACGGGGATGATAAGACATGGCAGGCAGGGACAGACGAGAGCTGATGCAGCAGCATCTTCACTTGCATAGCCGATACTGAATACAGCATCCAGCTTCTGTTGAATTTGGTGCACAAGAAATTGAAATTTAAAGGTCATTTTCAGACCAATCACAGGTCCTACCACAAGCTCATAGTTTTTCCAGTGCAGCCTGAATCATATGCTGCCTCCCTAAACTGGTACACTTTGGTAACCTTTTTTCTCTTTTGAGAATCGTGGACCAAAAATCACAACATCTTAAAAAAAAAAAGCTGACATGTGGTCTATATCTTAATGTAATTCTAATTTATACTTTTTTTCGTAATTGCTGAGCTCCTTCAGACTCTATCAAATCCCTGTCAACTGCAGAAGTACCCCCTGAGGTACAGAAATACATATTGCAAGACAACCTACTGGCTTAAACAGCAGTTTAACAGTCTCAGAAATAATGAGACAATGTGGCTGTAAGGATGTCATTCCATAGCATAATGGCAACAAAAGTGGCAGGCAGCCTTTTTGGAAAGCAGCGAGTGCTTCTGTGCAAAACTATTCATTGCTGATAGGAACAGATTAAGACGAGAATCAATCCGTGCTGCCACATTACAGCCTTTTTCTCCTGGTTGCTGGGGAGCTGAAGCCTGCCGCTGTCTGCGCCTGGAGCTCGACCAAGATAGAAATCAGCCTCTTTCTTTCCTCTCTCAGTCTTCTCGTCACCTTTCCAGTCCTCTATTCCTCCCTTCTCTATCATCCCTTGTTTTTTTTAAAATGAAGGACAGTAATGGCATGCATTCAGCATACTAGAGAGGCACTAGTGAGGGAGGGGGAGGGGGTGAAAAGGTGATGGGCTGCACAATAGCCAGTCACACCATATTTAAATGACTGTCTCCGAGACACAGTAGAAATGGAAAGTGAGGAGGGCAGGACAATACGTCCTTATGCATGTCCTGCTCTTCTCACTGTGGAAAATACGACTGCGATGCCAATTCTTCTTTCCAGTGTGATTTGTCAGTGACACAGTTTTCTCTCAAAAACACCACAAAGGAAATACATCAGCTCTGTTTTCCCTGGCCAGTAAGTAAGGTTCCTCTCTTTTTAGGGCACTTACACAGAAAATCATCTGTGACATGGAGGGAACACAACAGAGACTGAAAATAGACGTGTCTGCATCAGATTCATCACATCTGTTAATACCTCGATTCGACTTTTCCCATCCTTGAATCAAACAGATTGAACATCCAACAGCCATTTACAATCAGCCAAATCTCAGTAACATCATTCCTGGAAGGTTCTGTATGAAACCATCCATTTTGGTTACCCACCTTAAAAGAGAACACCAATTATTTAGTAATACGCCTGCAAATGTTGACTTCTTGACTTGTAGCCATTTTTGAAAGGATGGCTTAATGTTTTCTGCACTGACTGGATGATACAATGTTTGTAAGGCAATATGTTTTTGAGGGGAACATTTCCTGGCAGCGAGTTGCATTTCTCTCTGTGAGTGTTGTGTGATTGACAGTGAGCAGAGTGCAGTTGTGTTGCACACACTGATGTGAAAATAGTCAACTTGGGCAAAGTGAAATAACAATACAACAGAGGGACTCCTGAGAGCCAAACCTCTGCGTTTTATGTGATGGATTAAGTATGTCTGATAATTTTCATATTTGTGATGGCTCTTTTTATGTAATACAAACAAATGAATAAGAGGCAATGGCTTCCACTGAAGGCAGGAGAATAAGGTCTCATATCTCCATCCGAGCAAGCAAAGAAAACAATGATGAACAAGGAAAATTGAAAAGAATTGTTCTTTCAAGCACCAGAAATGTGATGACTGTTAAGATGACATAACGTTGTCCCACTGCAAATAAAGTTGTCCTTAAATGTTCGCCTCTAGACTCTGGACTGTGTGGTTGCTGTAGCCCTTTATTTAAAGTTTTACAAGCCCCTTTAAAGCAGTCAGCGCCTCGACAGTGTCGGCGTTTAGCGACATGCAGAGTGTCATTACATTGCAGTCACAGATGCAGCTGCTCGATGTAGAGCGGATCTAATTAAATGCTGTTCCACATTAACAGGATTGAGCGAACCTACAGATTTCTATCTGCTCTCTCTGGCCTGTGAGTGGCACTCAGTGTAATACATACAAGCAGGAAGCGGACGGAGTGCTTCCTAGAATACACACACATCCTGCCAGACACAAGCGAAACCGACATCCGTACACACAGATGACCAGTACGCATTGTGCCTTGGGGTGGTGGAACATGGCGGCGTAGCGGCCGTGTTACTGTCGCACAATGGGCAAGTAGATGGATCGCCACAGAGAAGCTGCTTTTCAAGGCTTAGGGTCTTTATGTAGCCCTAAGCGATATTTAGAGGTGTAACCTGTAATGTCACTCTCGGTCTCAGTCTCAGTGTAATTACAGGTTTAGCTCTCCATCACGCATCTAGACTCAACTTAATATATTCCGTCTTTGCCTGCAGTCATTTTGTTATCGCAGGGCTTTAGGGCTTTTGGACCAAAACCCATGTAGTTCATGTTTTGCTCTGATTGCTGCCAAATACCAACCAGGAAACTGTGGTCTGTCAAACACATAGTATATGTGGTGGCCTACAGAGCACACTGTGTGTAAGTGGTTGCCTTTCCCAACATAAACCAGCTAAATCTGAGCATCAGATGCAGCAGGTCTCAAAGCGGATGATTAGCTACAGGCTAATTGACAGGCACTGTGCATGACAACAGTTCTGTTTCACTCAGAACAAACTCTGCAGCACAGCTCTTATTTTTGGCTCCAACTTCACACCATCTACTTTTATCCAGCTGGAGAACTAAACAGTCCAAATGGACAAAATAAAGCTGAGAGCTTTCAGGTATAAACAACAGGCCAGCGTTCTTACAAATAGAGAGTCCATATGCGAGATCTGGTGCACGACCGGCTTTCTTTGCTGTCCGTTTATATGCTCAATCACGATTGTTGAGACAACAGAACAACTGGTCAGGATCTCGGCGGTCGCTGCTTCACATGACTGACTGCTATGACTGGGGTAGAAGTGAGTTTGCTCAAATAATATTTATAATTTCTGGCAGATAACCTACCACGAGCAGACCGCACAGCCTGCTCTTTGCAGCAGCATGTCCTTCAACTCACTCTGAAATTTATGGACCTGAAACATTTCCTGTTATTTCATTTACCTCCTCTATACTATAGGAGCCCACTTTAAAACAGCATGAATTCACAGACTCTCATAGGGTCGACTAGGATAAGATATGTTAAGGAAATGGTCCCAAGCTGCTGACATTAAAATTTTTTACTGCATCATAGCAGTGAAAACTGTACAATCATGAATGTGTTCAGTTAAAACTAACAAAACATACGTAGTTATCAAGTTACCATTAAAAAAAATAATGAAACAGTGATCTGTTGGTATTTGCTTCTATCAGAGAATTACAGTACAAGAGACCTACAGGTTGATTTCAATGGGCCATCCTGTGTCGTATTCAGGATGCAGTAGGCAGTCCTTCTGAGCACGTTTTAAAAGCATCCTAGAAGCGTACCAGAAGCGACCTCAAGCTGCAAAGAGCAAGTCGCAAGAAATCAGACATGTAAGTATAACACCCGTTGCAGATTCCCGTGTAAAGTTGCTGAGGATGGCCTAAGGTGAAAGCTATCCAGTCTTTGAAATTGACAAGGTTAGCCTTCTGGAGAGCGGAAACGTGTTCTTCAAGTTTTATCACCATCTGCTTGGAAGATTTTGGCAAATTTTTGGGGCCAGACAACGACAGTGTGTGAAAGGACAAGTTAGAGCAAAAGTTTGGGATTCCCTGTGTGTGGACCATGAACGTTTGGGCAATTCTTTTCATGTGCCGAAGTGACGATCAGAGAAATGAGCATCACAAACTCATTAGGAGACGTCATCTGGAGACCAAGAATATCCACACTTTTGGCAACCTGGCCAGAAATTGTTAAGATATGTAGCGTTCTACCATTATTTTACTTTATAATCACCAGTCACAAGCATTTGACATGAGAGGCAATTAGGTATCTTAATGGTATATTCAGCTTTTTGTTGTTTAGTCCTTTTGTTACTGGCCAGAAATGAACCTGAAAAGCAGTTCCGCAACAACATGTTCACTTTTGTAGCCAGATCAGTCTGGGTGGTCCAGCAAATGGACCAGGCTGGACTGGTTCAGCCCAGATTGGTCTTTCATATGGGACACTCTTTTTCCCTCTAACGCATTTCTCTCCTGTGAAACGACAGACCTAACAATGCAGCCATTTTTCATTTTTTAATGAGCTCAAAAACATCCTGAATTGCCTTACTGTTTCCACAAGGAGATTCAGTCAGCAGTTTTCATACATCACACAACAAAACAACCACCCAAAAAAAAAAAAAAAAAAAAAACCCACACACCCTGACTACATGGAATTATCATGGATTATGAAGAGACATGATGCAATTCTGATTTCATAATTGATTTTGTTCCACAGTCCATTCGATAATGGTCTACAAAAATCCAATAACCATTAATTGCTCCTCCAAACATGAGCACTTGGCTTGCAATGACTCTGTGCCTTTCACACTCTGTCAGTTTTTTCTTATGTCTCTATAACTCCAGCTCATCTCGTGCTTCAACCCTGTAATGAATTCACATCTCACTGGCACTCCCTTCTTTAGATCCTAATCATTAATTGAAGTAACTGCCCCAGATTGCTCAGGGTCCACTTGGCCGTTACCAGCCCGCCAGTCCGGTACCCTTAGCAACAGAGATCTGCAGTCTGAAGATGATTTCCTGTGTCAGTCAAATTGCAATCAGAGTTGAATCTGTTACGGGAACATGTATCCTCTACAGCTGGATCCATCCTACGGAGCTGTGGTAATTTGTCCACAGACTTTACACTCCAAGTCAAGGCAAAACAGGAGCAGCTGAAACGTTGTTTTAGGAACACACACGCTTAATGTTATATATATCTTTACATTTAAACTTGGTCCCCTTTGTGTGTTTGTAGAACATTATGTCCCACATGAACCTCTTAGCACAGCCACTTGGAAAAAGAAAGAAGCACTGCAGGCATAGATCAGTTTAAAAATCACACCCTATTTTTCTAATAGGGAGAACCTAAAAAACACTCTATAGAACAAGATGTCTATGTCTCCTTTCTCTGGGAAAAATGAACATCAGGGGAAAAAAAGCACCAGGAGGTTTATTTGAGTAATTCCAAACATCTGCTTAATTGCGGCAGTGTTGTGTGCCATTAGACCATGATGAGCAGCACAGAGCCGGGCTTTACAGGAGTGAAAAGTAACACAAATATCCTGGTCAAAGATCCCTTTCACTGTACTAATGACATCTCAGGCTAAAGGTGTCTGCCTGCTAGGAAAAAAAGACACTTGAAAAATCATTGGAAAACAACGAACAGATACTGTTTTCTCTGTTTCCCTATGATGCTATGCTTAAATCATCAATTCTCTATTTTTTATATGAATGAAAACACTGCACGGTAACATGCATAATAAAAGCACTGACATATCTTAATGCTAATCACCTTAATTTTACATTAAAATTGTTTTCTGCTGAATCTACAGTGTTGTAATACAGACAGAAGACAGAACCCACAGATGTTTACAGATGGATGGTAATTGTGACAAAGCTGGACTATGCAGTTGGAAGGAAAAATTGGGAAGTTATCCACCCATGCAGCTGGAAAATGTGGCCCCTCTAAGGGCACTGAAGTCACAAAGGGAGTGAGAGAGCGGGGACTTTATCAATGGTAATGAACCATATTGAAATAAATCTCTGGAGCAGGAGTATAGTATTGATGCTTAACAAGCCCCATCAAGAGACGGCTTTGCATATATTGAGCAGCATTGTGGGAGCTGATGAGGCACCGCTTCACTACTCAGGAGGCACAGGCTTCACATTCCTTCATTAAATCTAAACACACACATCTACACATGTTCACAGACAGAAACCAGTTCTTCATCACCTGAAACACCCAAGTGGCTCTCATTTGCAGCACCCTGAACACAGCTCACAATTAGAGGTCTAAGACAGTATCGATACGATACCGTGATTTGAATCTCAAACATTTTGTGTTGAACCCCAGCTTAACAGAAGTATTGTAATCTTCAGCCATTTAACTCTT
The DNA here is from genome assembly GCF_020382885.2 of Scatophagus argus. Lineage (NCBI taxonomy): Eukaryota > Metazoa > Chordata > Actinopteri > Scatophagidae > Scatophagus > Scatophagus argus. The sequence continues at coordinate 19,645,047 of NC_058497.1, read as the reverse complement.
CCAGTACAACTTAACAAACTCAACAAAAAACAGACACAGATCTGGGAAACAAGCCACGCTCACAGTACACTGAATTGTAACTTCTGTATTGTGATATGGATCGTATTGCCAAGAACCTGCAGATGCAAATAACAATTACTACCATCTGAACAGCAGGGCGGCCGAAGTATACCCATAAAGGCCTATTAGCGCCATGTATGCTGTAATTGTTTGTTTGAAGTGGATTTCAAGAGTGTCACTGCCTTTCAGGTCCTTCTTCAGCACTCGCTTTCACTCAACTTGAGTGACAACGATGCTTGTGGCGGCCCGAGGGCAGAGGGCAGGAATCACTCAGCGAGGGCCGAAATGGAAAGAGCAGCCCTTTATATGGTTGGCACGGGGCAAACCGCCAGAGAAGCTGCAAGGAGGGTTGACCTCGTAAGCAGCAGTCTAAGTTCCCACCACGAGCAGCACATCAGCGGTGCAGGTGCAGCCGACTGCCAAAGCCCGAGATGTGTCAGTCCCCTCCCCCGCCATCCAGTTCCCGGCCTTCATCTACAATTACCACCCATCCCTTGCCGCTCTACTGAAGAGAAAAAAAGGCCATTGGAAGCATGTAGGGATAAATGGTTGAATAACTGACCATTTTTAATCAGGCTGAAAGAGCCTCTTCAAAAATAAAATGAAAATCAGACTACAAGCGGAGGAGAGATCTACTCATCTTGAAGGACAAAAAGATCCTCGGACCTGTATGATGACAAGCCTGACAAGACTGAGATGTTTAATCTTAAGTGATTCTGTACTTCCAATAAATGTCCATGTGAGTGAGTGTCTCTGTCTGAGTCATGGAAATAAAGATGGAGTATATACTGTACAAAAACAAAAATGCTGAGTACTTGCACAAAAAACAGACTCTAAAGGCAACAAAGAAGGAATGTGACAAAATATTTCCTGAAAGGGGAAACAACAAAGCATTTCAACTCATTGTTTTCCTTTTTCCCTCCCTCTTCCTCTCGGCAGTCTTTTGGTCTCTGCGGTATCTGTGTCAAGATTCAACGTTGAACAGTGAGGGATATCAAAGCAGATAATAAACAATGCATGACAAACACACTGCACCCTGAAGTAGACCCTGCAGTGATGTCCATCTTGTTGTTGCTGCGAGACATAAAAAATGCACAAAAAAACAAGAAAGAAAAAAAACACTAGGATGGAGTGAAGCTACAGGTATGGTCTTGATCACCTGTCGAAAGTGCCAACTGACATCAAGGTACACAAACAAAACAATAATGTGAGCAAAAAAGTGGAACCCGCTCTCCGACATGCAGCTGGGAAATCAAACTTATATCTAGAATTCAGCATCCTCTAGTGATCAGTGTTCACATGTTTCATCACAAGTTTCAGCATAAGATCTAAAATGAATCAAGTATTTAACTCCTATATATACAGCTTTGCAGTATTTCCACACATTTATATTTGCTGCATCTCTCATGATTAGTTGATGCTGACAACACAGTGGGGTGCCTGGTCTATTGAGGGAGCTTGTTGCAGAAAAGTTGGACAGAGGAAAAAGTTGGAGGGGGGTGATGGTGCTGGTTGTGGTGGTGGTGGTGGTGGTGGTGGAGGGGTTAAAGAGGATTACAAGGGGCCAGCAACGAGGGGGCTATTGTTAGAGCCTGAGAAAGTGTGCAGGAAGAGTAGCACACACTCTGGAAATGAACTCAAAACTCTGGCCTTTCAGATGAATAACAGGAAGCTGTGAGATACAGGATACATAATGGCTGAAATTACCTTAATATTCACATCCCCATCTGTGCACAGGAGAATTTATGAAGATGGGCAATGCACAAAATGTGTTGAGCATAAAAATACACATATCATGGGAGCAATGCAGCATTTGAGTGAACTGCGGGTTTAGCATAATTTTAACCAAAGCGATTGCCTGTTGGAGTGTTTCCATTTTGCAGTGGCTGGGTTTGGCAGGCTGAGATGACAGAGTGCTGCTCATCTGGGAAATGGCTGGGCAGGAGGATGTTGCTGGGAGGCAAAACCCACCATGTCTGTAAATGCAATTATCAAAAAGACCTTGAGCTGGGGCCATGAACGACGAATATGTGCTGGTATTAAAGCACTACAAATTTGTGACAAAAGAAGATCCAATTCTGCTGTTATTACACATTAAAGGCCCAGAAAACTGAAGGTCCTGGAGGCAATGAAAAATAGCTTCCCGCAACGAGCGACGGGGTTCTACATAAACACGCATTTTCTCTGAAAATTATGAAGCTTTTCAGTGTTTCAGAGGGAAGATGTTTGTCTGTTTCTGTGGTTTGAAGTGGGCTCAGGTGGAAAAAGAGGACCTCACATACATCAACATGTGCCTGATGAAACACATTAACTGAGGATGTTTTCCCAGCAAAATTTTATAGCTACTTAATAAGGCTCGAGGATTTATGGGTAAGATATTTTTAAAAGATTTTACAGCAATATTTAAGGATTGATGATAATCTTAATGCAGCTTTGGGAGCTGCAGCCATCTCTACGCCTCACAGAAAAAAGAAACAACCGAAGCCTTAAGGACCACCGATGAGGGTGTCAACGGGAGGAGGAAACCTGACCCAGTTTGCTCGTCCTGCTTTCTTTTGTGTTGGTGGGAAGAGGACAGCGCTGTTTCAGGGGTGGAGTCTATTTAAAAACAAGACAGCAAAATGGTGTGAGCACACAAATGTTTGTCCAAGCCCCTCTCTCTACAGAATCGTCCTGTCCACACTTGAGAGTCAGCTCCCACTCATCACAGCCTCTGACCATTAAAATTTAACCTGGATTTACTTTCCAAAATGGCATCACAGTCCAACAAATCCCTTCTAGGTAGTTACGGCAACACTTGCTGGGGGAAGAAAAAAAAAAAAAAAAAAAAATCAACACCATGAAACTACATAACATCCTTTGAAATTCTTTCAGCAGCAAAGGAAGCAGCTGCAGTTGTATGGTGTTGACTAAGCTAGCATACTGCAGTAATTATTTCAGTCCTCTTGCTGGCAGCCTCCTACAGCTGCTCACACTTCACTACTGGCAAACACAAAACCAGGCCCAGGATCACAGTTGAAGCTTCGCCCTCTTTTCTTGTCTCTCAGTCGATTAACTTGGTGCCAAGTATACTCAAACAGTTTTAAAAGTCGCCTGTGCCCCTTAACCTCCAAACCACCAGCATATTTCCCTCTGACTGTATATAAAAAGGATTTGACTACAGCAGATTCAGATTTCTGCCATTCAGATAAAGAAGAGTTATCTGCATGTTTGCATAATGAGCAGCAGTTGTAAGTCTTATTGTGCGGCACAAATGCTGCAAAATCAGAAGTTAGAGTCATAATCACAGCATGTCGATATCAAAGCTGAGTCTGAGAAACATCAAAGGCATGGTAATCTGAGGAATTTTACATGGAATATTATGACACGTAATGGCTGCAATTTGAAGATCAAAGATGGTGCAGATCATTGAAAATGCACCATTTCCTCCCCTCTTTTCATTGTTGTCTTTCAGGAAAAAAGGAAAAAAAAGGTTAAAAGCCTGCAGGGTTGCCTCTGACTCTTGTGGCTTATCGTGAAATCCTGTGGGCGATGCCATACAACATGTATCATCAAGGAAGAAAAGGCAGCCTAATTAACGGAAAAACAGGCAGGTTTGGCTTTCGACACCGAAAAAACTGAAGGACGGGAGGCCGAGCAGGTGAAGGAAGAGCAGAAATGGATCGTCCTCAACAGGAGGCTTTACAGCAAGAAATAATGGAGCTGAAACCTATTGAACTGCAGCAGAAAATCAGACCAAACAGCAGGACACACCTGCAAGAACTAGCGTGTTTCACAGAGATATCCGTGTTGTTCTATTTCAGACAAAAGGACTTTCCATATTTAGTGCAGCCTTTCAGCAGCACACCTCTTGCTCCATTCACAAAAGATTCAAGGCATTGCTCTGATGCCAGCAGACTCAAGTTCAACATGGTCACACTTGAGAAACCCCAGTGTATTATTACCTAATATTTCAGGGCAGTGTGCGGTACACCCATTTCTCAAAACTGGCAACTAGCCGGCCACAAAAGACATGCAATCTGTTATCTCTATCCACAAACTTCCATAAACCGCTCTGCTTTCTGTGGAAAAGCTCGGAGCTTTGAAGCCACGCCAGATATTTAACTTGGCTCTGCTTTCACTTTCTGAAGATTGGATAAAGGATGAACATGTTAAAGGAGGCCTAGAAAGCAAGAGAATGTACAGCCAGTTACACTTCCCTTCAGCTCCACCTTTATTCCCAAAGCATTATACATTGTTCTGCACTTCAAACTGTCAAATCCTTCAGTTCTGCCTCATGGGAATGACTGTAGCTTGAAAAAGGCCACAAATAATAGCCTGTTAGCACGAATGATGTAAACTGCTGCTATGATTTTTTGTGATCATGCTCTGATGCTAGTAATTAGAGGGTAATTGCAGTATACGTTATGAACATATCTCCACCCCACTGGCAGCATACCTACCCAGATTTTTTTTCCCTCTCATCAAAACAAACTTAAGGGGATTCCTCACACTCCCGTCGTTTCTCAAGCTTAAAGAATTCCAACTGAGGTAAAAGCAGTTTCATAAAGCACCGGTGAGAATTCTGACAGCCTTGCAGCAACTTATGGATAATATTTTTCCTGCAGATTTCTTTCCTTTTTAAACATATCTTTGGACAGGGTTTCTATCTGCAGTTCATCCCAACTGCTCAGACAGCAAACACCTGGAGCAACAAAGCGTTGAGGGGAAGCGACGAAGATGCCTTTGTGTCTCAGGAGGTTCAGCCACACGGCGATAGGAGAATAAACGATTCCACATGTCGGGCTTTCAACTACAATCGGCCACTCTTTGCTATTAAAAGGAAGAAGATCAGAACTGTGTTTCAGTCGCTTTCACGCATGCAGCAGAACCCTGAACTCATCTAGACATCATCCGGAGGAGCAGTATGTGTAAATGCAGATGTCGGAGACCAGTCAGCCCAGGTATGACGTCCATGTAATGTCGGAGGAGAAGATCATTGTCAGGAAAATTCACAGTGAGCAGAGTATCTCCTGTTGTGAGCTACGTGTGCGAAATTGCAGCTCCACACAATGTCCGAGAATGACCACGGAATCTGGATTTGTTTTGGACCAGAAAAACCTAAAGTCATATCTTCATTTTCAGGAATATTTCTCTTTCGGTTTACTACCCCCTTCTTTCTTTTAAAAACACAGTGCATACCTCTGGCACTTGCTGCACACCATAATTATATGATAGATGAAAAGAGGGGAGGGGAATAGGTATAGGACTTGGCAGAAACACCGACATTCCTCACATGAAACCTTCATCTGGGTTCTTTTTCTGCTTCAGTTCATCAGCTTTGTAAGTTTCTGTGGGGGCTTGTGTGCGCTCGAACAGTTAGCTATTGATGCCGCTTCACTAAAGGCACTCCATGATCCTACCATAGTAGTCTATATTTCACCTTTAGAAAAAAGAAAAAAAGCAGGCTTTCTGACCACAACACTGACCGAGGTTGTCAGAGCAGAACCTGCCACCATTGGACTTTAAGAGCACACCTGCTGCTTCCAAAACCAGCAGCGCTGTCAAATGAGCAGGTGGCGAGTGACATACTGGCGAGCAGCGGAGCACAGGGAGGGTTAAGTATTTCGTCTGTGTTTATCCACTCCCTACGCTCGCACAGTCTCCCGACTCAATTTAACACCTCACCGGCTACAAGTCACATCAGCAGGAATGGTCTCACTTTAAGCTTCTGCGAGTTCATTTCCTCCAGAGAAAGAAACCATAAAACACATGAGCCTCGAATCCTGTTCATGTCCAGGATAACTAAAAACACTGTATGTGGCAATGTATATTTATGACCATCTTCAGGGAACTGTGTGGTGAACTTAAACCTTTAGGTGAACAATGAAGGATGTGTTTGTTAATAGCATCTTTCTTCTATGTCTTGACCTGGTATTTTACAGAAAGGAAGCCAGTCACAATGGAATGATTGATCACTTTTGATTTTCGATCATCAAAAGTGATGTGTAAACTCAAAATTAGAACTAAAGATTTTTATTTTGCTTCAGTGAAATTGCTGGACAAGACTCAGACCTCAAATGCTGATTTGCAACCAATTTAAATATTGTCAGGGCTTGCTGCATCTGTGGAATCAAATCCTTATGTAACATTTTTCCATGGTGGATGGACCCAGTCAGACCCAATCCAGTTGCCACAGTGGCAATCCGGTAAAGGGGGCAAATAAGTGAGTCCAGAAGGGTCTTAAACAAACACAGATAGGTAACATAAGCAGTCTTATTACTTTCATGCATAGCACTGAAGTTGGCTGGCTGCCACCCTGGGGCTCTCTGGGATTGGTTACAGTGTGCTTTACTGTGTTACAATCCTACCTTGATGTTATGTTTCTACTATAATGAGCCAAATCAAAACTGAGTACGATGGAAGTTAAGCAACTAAATCTTCACATTACGTTATGCTCACATTATAACAAAAGGTTATGTGCCATGAATAAAGGCAAAGGTTATGTGCCCCAAAAAAAAAAAAATTTAAAAAAATTAAACCATACTACTGCAACTGCTGCTGCTGCTATTACATTTGTAAGACTGACAGTTGCCATCACTAGGAGAAAACTTTAATAAGAAATAGTTTTGAAATGTATAATTTGATGTTGCATCCACTGAAACCTCCCCAGATAAGAGCCCCATGACTGCATTCAGCCTTCTCCACAGCACCAATCATGATTTGTCTCAAAACTCAAAAAAAAAAAAAGAGTGAACAACATGCGGGATGAGAAAGAAGCCGGCCACCACTCTGTGTGCCAGTAATCTCTCTTTGAGGCCCCGGCATCTCTAATTGCCTGGATACTTGTGTCGGAGGGCTGCTCTCGTTCCTCAGAGAAAAGATGAGACCTCTTGTGCTCCTTACAACAGGCTTAAGCTGATAAACCCTTTCATTCAACGTGGCCGTGGGATCGGTGCTCCATGCAAACAGATTGGGTAAAAAAAGACTAATCAAAACAACGATTAGCCTCCAACACAGAGGCAGAGCTAAGCCACAGCGCAGCCTCAGCAGGAGGTCCAATCTCTCTACCATTGAAAGTGTGTGATGATTTGTGTGAGGCTTCTCTGACAAACACATTCCTTGGAACAACTACATGAGCTGGAATATGTGTGGAACGCATGCGGTGGGGTTTTTATTGAACAGAGACATAATGTAGTCGATTTGAAAATGGGATGTGACAGCTGAAGAAATGCACGGGTACAGCCACAGAAGGCAGGCTACCTCTTTCCTCAGGGGATGTTCAGTGAAAATCCCGTTCACTCAGCTCAGCGCCCCCTTTGACACAAGTTTCTTCCTGTCCTGGCTTCATCAGTTTTCCTTGTAATTTCTCAGCCAGTAACCTTGCCAATACCTCCATACGGGTTACCATCAGTGCATCATCTGGCCTGTTGCTCTTGTATGTTATACAGACTCCATGTGTTTCCAAGAAGCAAGGTCAAGTTCTGTATTTGTTTACTTTACTTGCAGCCGAAGTGAACAAACAAGCTGGACTTCAGCACTCACTACATTCTGTGCAGCTGCCATAAAATAAAGGTAAAGGAGTCAGTGGAGACCAAGACAGAGCAAAAAAGGAGAGCGAGTGCTGGATTCAATAGCCAATAGCCATCGGTGAAGTAGTATAAACAAAGATACTCTTACGGACATGTAGACGTATGAGCAATAATTTCACTCCAGGATCACTAATATAAGTTAAAATGTGCCATAGTCACATAAAAAAAAAAAATATATATATATATATATATATACGCAGTAACTGGCAAAAGCAGGTAAGACTCTGTACATATGTGTATCCCATGTAAGAGTGACCTTCCTGTACTCACCAGCTCCTGCAGCCACAAGCTTTCAGTGACAGTGAATATTTTGCAGCCAGCTGAGAAATAAGTCCAGCTTCATGCTGTCAGTGTAATGTAACTGATACAACGATATGAATCAATTTATAGGCAACACCGCAGCACCATCATTTGTTTTCCACATTAACTGGCCCAACAGTGACCTTGAGTAATAGCTCACAAATGTATTCTAAAGAGTCATGAGACTTGGATTGTGCATGAGAGATACCAACTGGGAATATCAACATATCCATTTGTCCAAGCAGATAAAATGTACAATTATGTAGGGAGTGTGTCGATGCAGTGGTTTCAAATAACACCGGCGGAGTAAACTCGGTGAACCTGGCTGCAGATGATTTGGCGTGTTCAGATAAATAATCAAAACATAAACGCACTCAATTATCCAATTTCAAGATTGCCTGTGTGCAAGGAGCAGGAGCTGGGTGTGCCTGGAAATGAATCCAAGTGACTTGCTGGTTATTACAAAAAATAATGAGCAAACTACAGGCCATGAGGTCTGCTTCAGCCAGACTCCCCTCAGTTTTCCTCCACGTTTCCTCAACGCGGTATGCCAGCTTAGCAAGGACAGCATTTAAATTAGCAACACACTGCTTGAGTTTCCTTAACTTCCTGAGCTCCAACAAAAACTAGATTTGAAGATGCTTACTTAATAATTCTTATTTCTGTCAGCATACTGTTACAATTCTTAACTTGCTACCATGCTGATTCCATATTATGTAAAAGATTCTTCTGGCAAGCTGTCTGCGGTGGCATCTGACCTTATCAGACATACGATACATCCTCAGCAGGCTCATTATCCTGTAGGAGATTAACAGCTCACTGTAACGATGGCCTGTGTTGGAGCACACTGAGGATCAACCAGCAGTTAGAACCAACTAATCTGAAATATGTGAGGTCTTGAACAACCACATTTTTTTCCATGTCCATGAACTTCTTCAAAACAGTAAAAAAAGAGGCATGAAAGTTAAAATGAAAAAGAAGACTTGGCCTGATCTCCCAGTGGAGACGGGGTTGCTCAAGTTCAAGCTTCTTTCAGCTGTCAAAGACTGTGACAAAGCGCTATTTCTGGATTTTAATATTGTTTGGTTTCCTCTGGTGCTCCCACTGAACATCTCCAGAGTGTCCGCTGCTGAGTAACGCGGGTGTGTGAGTGCATATACATGCTGACAGGTTGTCACAGGATGTCACTGTTGAAAGTACTATGCACATATACTGCCAATATTTCATAAATTTATTCTTCTTCCAATTCTTGTTTTTGCAAAGCTAGGATAGGCTGTATATCATGATAGATATTTATAGAAAAAAAAAAAAAAATCACATACAGTTGTCTTGCAAATCGAGACTAACAATATTTAAAACATAATTACAGTGAGATACACTACACAGTCCCTGCACCTTACAGTCCATCTTAGCTCCTGGAAGATGTGGGCTGATTGCTGCTCTGCTACGCAGCGTCTGGATGCACACAAAGCTCATAGGAGCAGAGAGGAGCATTTTCTCCATCCACATACAGTGCTCTCTTAGCCTGAGGGAATGACTACCATTCTCTCTTTCCTCTCCATCTTCAGAAAAACACAACTACTGGTCCCACCCTCACATAACTGCACAGCAGTAGCAGAACACCTGTCCTGTTTCTCAACAGAAAAATATTAGAATGATCCACTAACATAACGCGAGAGTAACACATTTCAGCTAAACTAAGAGTGGCAGGTCGGCTGTTTCAGTTGTTTACCCATTGCTTTTACCTGATTATTTCATCCTTTTATGCTAACTAAAAGTGTTCGTCTAGTACTTTTATCTAACTATCACAACCACTTATTACTTTTGATGAACTATTTCGATTTTAGCCATTACTTCCAGCAATTTTTGCTCCAAATTTGATGTTTATATTCCTCCAGAACAGCTTTTTTTTTAATTAAATCCTATCATATTTTTTATTGGGTGGTCAAGCTCAGACTTGTTAGACTAGCTAAACGAAACATTGCATAAAACAGCCTTTTTCCTGACTTTGTCCTGTGTACTTTTCAATTGGTAAATAAAAATCCCTTTACCACAAGCAACAACTAAACTGCAGGCATGACAGCAGGACCGGTGGCAGTGTGCTATGCTGCATGCTGACACTGGGTCCCTTTGTACAACAAGCTTCTTTTCAGACAGGAGCAGGAGCTGCAGGAGCACTTACACTTGGATGAAAACAAGGGGGGGGTGGCATGGTCACAGTTTGCATACACAACAGTGCTGCCATCCTCAGAGCAGGGTGGTGGTGGTCACATGGAAGGGAAAGGGTTATCGTCCAAGGGGAACCTTCACACCAGAAATTTTCATACTATGAATAAATTTCCATCAAATCAGCACTGCCACTCACTGATAGAGCAGATATCCTGAAGGTGATAGGTTTCACTGAGTGTCAGAGATAAAGATGAGACTTTGCAGTGACTGACGTCGTCAGTCCAAGGTACGTATCCATCATTGTGCCTTTTTTCATTTAGCTTCAGTAACATGATCAGTGGTGATGATGTGGGGGAAACTGGGCAATCACAAAGAGTCAACATTCAATCTAGGGGAGATAACAAAAGGAAGACGAAAGACAGCTCTGAATGGCAGGATGCCCCTGGGGCGGCTGTGCTGTTATTATGTTGGAAAGGGCGGCTGAGCTGCAGTGTGGGGCAATTAGAGAACGGAAGATTGAGTGGGGGGAGGGTCCCGGCACAGCAACCGGTTCATGAAGTGTTCTCAGCTCAGAGAAAAGGAGGAACAAACCTACCGGAAACGACAACAGTGGTAATAAAAAAAAAAGAAGAAGAGAGAGAGGGACACAGCAGATGATTATGGATTTATGAATTGAAATAATAACCATCTGCTCATGGAAAGAAGGTTGATCTAAACTGCTTTCCCGTCATCAGCAAAATGCAAAATTATTGAAGAGATTCCATTCCGAACTTTGAATGATTTGACTGGTAAGTATGTGACAATTGGACTGGTTTTGGGGTAATGCACGCATGCGGATGAATCATCTGTTGTTCTCATCGAGGGCTACTGCAGACACCGCGGTGAGCACATTAGCCATGTCTATTATGTTTAACGTCACTCTGCTTTGGAAAGTCCTGACTGAAAACCACAGGGTCCAGGAGCGGTCCAGCTGGAGAGCACAGGGACAAAGAGGAGAAGTCAGTCCCAGAGTATCGTTTCAGCGGTTTGTGAGCCGCAGACGGAGGTCGCAGCCTTACAGCTTTTGTGCGTTGTCTTTCAACGGGTAGATAACGGAAGTAGAAACAGATTGAGTTGCAAGAGGGAATGGGTTTTTACAAGCACACACAGTGCGACTGTTCCCTAAACTCTCACTTGGGTAACTTAAGCCTCTGAACATCACCTCTGATGAGATCTCTATTGTCGCTTCTCATAATATTACAGATCTCCCAGTAAAGAGGACACAATGGGAAGTGAAAGGAAACAGTAACACAAGCTCAGTGATGTGAGATGTAACAGTTGGCACTGCCAAGTATCCTGAGCCCTCACAAACACACACAATTTCCATGCCCTCTGGCCCTGAGCGGCTTCGGTCGAGCAGGTGTCTGCCCACATTCTTTACATAAGCTCTTGTCAAACATGGCGCACAGCAACAAGGCCTCACAGCTGCAAGACAATGGAGTCACATTAAACTCTAGCACTGCAGCCAGGCATGCACACTTCCAGGCAGAGTCAAGGTAACAGTCTCAACAAGGTCGGCTTACCAAAACTTAAAATCTATGGGAACACAATCCCAGCGGTGTGAACTGGAATGCATAAACAGTGGCAAAAGAAAAGTCATGGTGCATTTACAGACACACAGAAATTATAATGCTACATCATTTTATATACTGCCTGCCTTCTTGTTAGTTCATCTGTATTCACAACCGGTGTTGAGCTGACACAAAACGAAACATTGCAAACATCCAAACAGCCATTAAAAAAAACCAAAAATAAACCCACAAAAATGTACCTGAAGCGCAAAATTCAGGGATACAAATCATAATCAAATAAATGCCTGACAAATGCCGGAACCACTTCCTGTAGGCTTATATAGTATAATAAAGATGTCATAGTATGTAATTTAAGTAAAATTACTGTCTTATTGCAGGTATTGCACCAACACACAGCTTCCTTTACCTAAATCCATGGCAGCTCTCTCAATTACAGATGGCCCACATCACAGAAGTCTCAAAATTGTCTCGTTCGGTTGACGTTATTAGTCCACATGGTGTGAGTGAACACAACAAAAAGAGGAAACATCAAACCACACAGGCCCACAAAACCAAAGTGCGACACTGACAGATCAAAAGGAGAGAATTACCACCTGCAAATAAAACAGCTCAGGCTCTTTTCAAGTCATTTCTACTGTCACAGGGCAAGGAGCTATGACGGGCTGGGTGAACTGCGGTCTTCAGCAGATCAGTGACATATTGATGAAAGGCATCCTTAGCCCCTCTCTGAAGCCCCTTGCACCTTTTGCCCCTGGCGGTGAGCCGAGCGAGCGGGTGTCCTGCCTCTGGGGGCCGGCTACAGAGCAGAACCGCCGAGCAGGAGGACCTGAAACAAGAGGCCTTTCTCTGACTGCGATGTGATCCCGCCCCCCCTCCCGACTCCTGCAGGAACAGCTCTGGCAACATCCCCACTTGTTCCTCCCCCTTTGGTCAAGTCGGGGTTTTCACATCACGTTGGCCAAGGCTTAAATTGATTTACATGGAACTCTCTCACTCCTGCTGAACAAGTCCATGTAAGGCAGTGCCAGCAAGCTGACACAGCCAGACAGCTGGACAGCCGTCCATGCACGACAAGCAGACGTCCACTCGGTGAGAACGTGCTATTCAAGGGTCCCTCAAGACAAACAGCAGTGGATGTCCTCGATGGCATTCGGAAAAAGTGTTCTGACCTCCTGGCCTGTCTGCCTTTAAGAACCACAACACCTTAAGAATGACATTTTCTACTCCATTAAGCAGTCTATAACCGTCAGACATCTCGCATAGGGAAGTAACACAATGAATCAACATGCTCCAAGATATAATAAAGGCAAGTTGCAGCTTTTCAGTCTATTTATGTTAAAAACCACCAGAGAACTTCATGACAGTTTTCACCTTCTTTCAAAGCCCAGTTAAAATAAAGTTTGGCCTCGACTTGAAATGAGAATTTCCTTTCTCCCTGTCTTTAATCAAGAATTTTACCCCTGCTTGAATTAATAACAAACATTTCCTGCAATGTGAAGGCCCTGAGTGAAAAGAACTGAGGACAGCCTACAGTGAGAGGTAGACAGCCAAGTCAGTACAGGGCAGAGGAGGGAGGAGCAGCAGGCGGAGGAGGAGGAGGAGGAGGAGGAGGAGGAGGAGGGGAGGTGCAGTCAGAGGTGGGCAGTGAGGCTCTGAAAGACGCGATTGAAGAGAAACTGCATCCTTCACGAGATGATTTCAGCTTTCAGTCACAAGTCAAAAAGAGCCTGAGAGGAGCGGTGAGACAACCACTTAGTCTGTGCAAAGCCACAACATCAACACGGCCCTCCGCTGGGTCCACATCACTGACCAATAAGGTCAGTCTGTAGCTCAAAAACTGTAAAGCTGATCCTCTTCGGTTACACTGTCGGACCTGCCAGGATCCTCCTCTGTTATTCACACACTGATTTGCAAAATGTGAATCTTGTGCTTGAATTAGACTCATCTCATTGCAAATAAAACATGACTCATAAATTCCCTCGCAACACGCCATCCATTATCAATTAATCTGCCAATTATTTTCTGATTACTCGTGTTGTCGAAAAAAATTGTTTTATCCATTACCAATTCCCACAGCCCGATTTGCTATATTCGAATAGGTTCTTTTATTCAGGCAATAATCCAAATCCCAAAGATACTAGGCTCACTATCACATATAACAAAGAAAAATATCACATCCTCACATCTGAGAAGGTGAAATAAGCAAATATTTGTCATTTCTGCATAATAAAAGGACTGAAATATATGATCAATTATCAAAATAGATGTTGATTAATTTTCTGTTGGTCAGTTAATCATTGCAGCTAAAGAAAACAACAATATCCATTAAAAAGAAGGAAATCAACTATCTGAATTATGAATAAAAACAAATCAGGTGCCGGAGATAAACACCAACCATTTGGACAGGAGAAAGACTGCAGCGTGCCTGAATGCACCGACTAGACAGCTGCAATGTTACAACAAAATCAAAACGCCAACATGCATAAACAATGAAATAACTAATGGATGATGAGCATTAAGGACACGTTCTGCGTGCCTCCAGAGAGGCCACATTTATAAAATACTGTTAGAGTACTGAGGCTGCTGACTGGAGCAGGAATTTTCACTGCTGCGTTACAATGAGGCAGAGAGAACAGGCCGAAGGTCGGACGAAGCCCAAACTGGACCAAAACTGCAGGCCTCTGCAAAACACAGATACACATAACTGCGCTGCTCTGTTCTCCCAAGACCGAGACGGCCAACAGACTACCGACAACAGCCTGAACAATGGTTATGTTGACGCCACAGACGTTTTCCTCAAGCAGTTAGGACACAATAACGCTGTGCTGTGGCGATGGATGTGCTCCGCCCCAGACAACAACAAGACAACCCCCCACTACCCCGTCATCTCCCAGCCTTATTCACGCCTGGACTTCATTATGAGGTGTAACGGAAATCATCACTGGCAATCTAAAAGAATTTACAAGACAATGACACAGGCCAAGTCATGCCTCATCGACACAAAGAACAGTCAGGGGTGAACTGACTAAACGTGGCAAGACTGAAGAAAATATCCTCTTTGACTGCATTACAGACAAAACGCGGGCTGCTAAACATTATAGGCCACTACAATTTAATACGCATATTGTATGGTATAACCAGAAACATCTTTATATGCCGCAGACCGTTTTTTTCCCAGAAGAAATATTTCCTCTTTATGAAATCAGATCTAAGCCTCAAAAAACAAGGGGTCAAAATGCTCTTTACCTTTACAGTTACAAATCCATAGCAGCATTTTACTGCGCAAAACAAATTCAGCATTAACCGACTTGCACGACTGGTACAACGCAAATAAAGCTGACCGCAGTATCTCTGTGTATGCCTCATTAGCCATTACATTTAGAGAAAGAGACCTGAGCTGTAAAAAGGACACTGGGATGGCCCACTGACATCCTGCAGTGCACACACACACACACACACACACATCTATGCAAGACTTCAGGACTGGGCAGCTGCAGATATCACATACGAACTAGTAAAGGAAACCTCTGCCATGTGTATTCTTCTATTTTGCATAAAGAGTTTATCCACAAGACGTTTGTGCTTATGGGGCAGTTTTAGCTACGAGCAAAAGAAATTCTTAACTCTAAAATATTACAGTCAGATTTATGAGGATAAATAAATATGCAATTTAATGATGTATTATCAGCCTAAAGAAATGTAAAAAAAAATCTACATGTTCATTTTCACTGAAAAGCAAATATTTGCACTACAATACATAATCACAGAAAAATAAATCCAGGCTGCCTCATGATTTAAATTAGAGGAATATAAAAAGTATTTCATAAGTCAGAGCAATCAAAGCAGTGAACCAAAAATCCTCCAACTGCTGCACCGTTGGTCCCATCAGGAAAGCTACCGGTGGGATGATGGCAAAATAAAAGGCCTTCACTGGGCAGCCTACACAAGCAGCACCCTGGATTACATGATAGCTGCAACAATCCCACAGCTCTGTGGTGTTCAGCTCAAATATTATGTGCCAGTACCTACTGCTTACACAGAAAAGTCAACACAAAGGGAATTTAAGTCTTTTTCCTGTCCTGCTGAGTTGGGAATGTCTCACCTGACACATTTAGATCATCCAGATAAAATTAAGTCAAATGATAAATGGGTGAATTTTTTTTCTTTCACAATGGTGAAACGTGATTAGAAAATTAACTTCTCGTTAAATTTCTCACATTTTTTCAGTACAAACACTACTGACTTTTTGAAGGATGGTTTCCACTGATTTACTGCGGAATCAAGAGGCTGCTTTTTTTCTTGAATTAAATTTGATCTTGTGTATAACACGACACAGATTCATAGATAGTGAGTTTTATCAATAATTAGATTTGCTCGGTTTACATACAGACGATCATTCGATGACAGAAAGTCCCTCTGAATGGAGTCAGATTTGAGGGACGTTCATGGTGTTAGAAAACCAAATTTCATGACCCAAATTAAACCATGTACACCTGTGCACTGACAGGAGGGGCAGACGTGGCCCTCAGTGGGGTTTCCCGGTGCTCTTCAGCCCACTAAACCCAATAAAAAACCCTCTTGATAGGCTGAGCATTAATCTGGCAAGCGTCCCTCTTCATCGCCGCGACCCGTCTTACCTTTTTGTGTCTGTCTTTGAAAGGTAGCGCAGGCCATGGCATCTCCTGCAAAAAGTCTTGCCAGTGTTTCTGGTCCTGATCAGACGAGATGAAGACGATTTCCAATTTGTCCTTGTGCTCAGACGTCTTTTTAAACCTGCTGTAAAACTCGCACAGGCTGCCGTTGAACTGCTTGCACGGGGCGTTCAGGCTGCACCCGAAGAAGAGCCCGACCAGGGATATCTTGGCGCCCAGCGACTGCACGTCCACCTCGGCTTTCTCGCTGTTGACGAGCCGCTCCCCGAGCAGACTCACCAGGAACTCCGACATCGCGGCGTACACTCCTCTAACACACAACGTTGCCCTCAGTCGAGGCTGCTGTACATGTAACCGCTGTGCTCAGGCGACACCCAGCACTTCCTCCACCTCTAATCTGAGGTTTTAGTTGAGCTCCCAGCCCCTGCGAGGCGTTGCGGTCTGTGCTTCCACCGCGGCTCGTCCTCCGGTGTGAGCGCTGTGCAGGAATGCGCTCCGCTTAAATCGCCCTGACTGCAACGGCGGTTACGCTCCCCCCCTGCACCCGAAAGGCGAGCTTTACTTTCAACGTGACATCTGGTTATTCCAACTGCAAAACTGATACTTTATCACTGTGTTCTTTTGTTTTTTTTTAAATGTGTTTTGACGAGCAGATGCAATTATTTTTAATGTCGGCGAGTTTACATTTTTTTTATATCCTCCAAACTTGACTAGTATTTTTTTTTATTTAAAGCAGTGGGATTCTGAGTTTTACGTCAAAGGTGTAATTTATTTTATTAAATGCTTCTTCCGATTTGATCTGTGAGCTTCACTAAACAATGTTAAATGAAAATCTGCACATTATGAAAAGGTAAGGCCCCACTCTGTTCCTATGGAGGTGCTGCCACCTAGTGTTCAGGAGAGGAAAATGCCCGGGCCGATGAAGTGGAGGAGGAACTTCTGGTACTTCTACTGTGCAACAGGGAAGGAAAATAGTCTCAAACGCTGAGAAACACTTTGTTCAAATGATCTAATGTCCGTCCTCCAGAACAAAAATCAGCCAATCAATTGTTGTGAGACTTGTACATTTTATCTTGTGGCTTTCATCGAGACATTACAAAGAATGTTTTTCTTCTGCAAGAAATGCTCGACATTGAATGTTTATTTGAGTCCAAGAACAAGTCAACAAAAATGCCACAAAAACAGTCACAGTGAAAAAAAAATATCTTATAATCAACTAGTGTGTTAGAATAACATTACATCTGAAGAAATGTAGTAAACTCAAATTACAGGAATGAGTGATTACACATGAAGTTTAACAAGAAAAGTTAGTATAATCAGTATCCACTCAACAGAAATATTCCAGTATTGATTAACTGAATATCTGAATGCTCCAAATGCTTGATAATTTGGCTGTTAAGTTACACAGTTGTCAATTTGCATCAAGTTACGGTAGGGAATGAAAGTTGTGCACAATTATCAATAGTGCCAAAAATGTAAACTTTACTGTTCAATGGTGATTCTGATTCTGATTCTGGTGAAGAAATCCTGAAAGCTTAAGAATGGTGTGAACAACGCAGGACCGCTCAGTCCTCAGTGAACATCATCCTCACCAGTTCTGCTTTGAAGCATTCCTCCTCCACCAACTTCTGAGGCTGAAACAGGTTTACAGGGGGTTGTGTTAGTAATCAGTAATTTTAATCCCTAGATTACTCTTACAACAGTAATATTAAAAGGTTATGATTTTCCATATGCATTTCTTTTTAAGAAACTGAGAGTTGCCTGAAATTTAGTCCTTTATTATCAAACTTCTATGGCTTTTTCTGTTAAATATTTCTATTTAGACAAATCTTTTTAGATTATAGACAAAGACAGACAAAGCTAATTCATGTCAATGAAATAGTCAAGCAAGTAGGAGTTGTTCTTACCGTGCCGTATCGCAGCAGGGTGGGAACTCCACTCAACTTCAGCGTCTTCTTGAAGTCATTATTTTGATCCTTCCAGCTGAAGCATGAAAAGAACGTTAAAAAACAAATCAGACTTGGAAAAGCTGAAGAGGATTTTAAGTTTTCCAACATTAAACTGTATTTGATGTAAGAGAAATACATTTGGGGCTAATAAATAGTAAAATTACTGACATTTTTCTTGGACTAAGAGATTAACTTAAATGTCTAAAACAGGCTTGGTGCTCTAATTCATATTATACATTTACACAGTACACTTAAAGTAAAATTAGATCCACATTTATAATGTAATTCTGAAACTATCAGTTGATAAATCTATGAGTTGAAAAACAGAATATCTCAATTGTTGGTAATTGTGTAAAAAAAAAAAAAAAATTAAATGATTTATAAAATATACATATACTTGTTATTCTTCAGTGACTTCTCCAGTACTAAGAATTACTTGCCTTTCGTTTCATACTGTTGCCAAATCAAGTTTGATCAAATCAATTTGAGTTTTTGCTGCTTATCAAATTTTTCAAATACATTATGTTGGACTGCTTACCTGTAATTGTTATTATTTCTTATATATTATAGAACTTGATTAAAAAAAAGATTAATTTAAGTGCTAGTTGCAGCCCCGGTATGATTTGCTCTCTTGTTTTGTGACAGCACTTCATCTGGGTGACTCAAAGTTTTTGTATGGCAAACAGATTCTTTATAAAATACTGAAATAAATCAGAGTAAAATACTGACTAGGCCCTTTCTCCAACTTGACAGTAGATGAAGACAGAGCCCTCAGGAAGATGATTCAGCTCGCCTCTTACAACTGGTTCAGCTGAATGGGAAGAGGGGAAAGTGAATGACAGTGCAACAAAAATTAAATATACACCCTAAGCATCATGATCCTCAAAAATTTACCCGTTAACAGTATCTCGCTGGCAAGTGAACGTTTGCCACGTAAGGCTATTTGAGAAATATTTAAATCAAGTCTATTCAATAAAAGTATAAGCATCTATAGGCTGCATTATACAAGGCCATCCCGGGAAGAAAACAAATGAAGTTACCTTTCACACAGTCTGGACACCAGCTCTTTCCTTGGGCGTCTTTATTACCAGAGAAATAAGCAAAAATGTCCTTTCCTTTCCTTTCAGACACAGCCTGACAGAATTCATCATACCCACGCACATTTACTTCCTCGTAATGGGCCATAGTTTAGACCGAGTTTATATTAAAATGCACAAACATAAACTCTTAAACTGCAGAACTATGAGGTACTAATAAATAGCACGAAAAATACTGCTGCTCTGAAAACCGGACCAGGTAGATATACTCAAAACTTGACACTTCCACTTCCGGTCTGGGCAAAGGTTTTTAAAGGGACCGTGTACCTGAATGGGATTAGTAAGCATTTTAAATGATCCACTACGAAGGTTAAGTCAGATTACTTCAATAACATTATTGCATACATTGACAAATATTCATAAGGGAGAACAGAGGATATTTTTTATTTAAGGATATATCATTAAAATGCGGTTGTGTTGATGTTTGACTTCGTTGACGATCCGTACTTGACAAAAACCACTTCCGCCAGCGGCGTTCTGTTGTTGTCATGGCGGCGATTCAAATTCTGGATAATCTTGAACTAAAATTTAAAAACATTACCATATGCTGTATTTTTCTAATAGCGACGTTCTGTGCATAACTAATAATATAATTATCATGTAAAATTAAAAAAGCGTTTAAAAGCGAAGTCTAAATGGTCGCTTGGATGATGGGATTAATTTGATGTTAGCAAATCTCCAGTTAAAACCATAGTTAGCGCGCTAATGCTAACTCTACATCAAGAGCTGTGTTAGTTTGACATAATTCGGCAGTTATTTTTGTTTCGATGACTACTCAGTTCTTGCAGAGTGGTCCCACGGTTTCTGTGGGACAGCAAGGACAAATGAGAGACTGGGTCGTTTTAGGTACTACCCGAAACGTTCACCACCGCAGCGATTTACCCACCGGGATTTCCCAAACCAAGGTATGCAACAGTGACAGAAGTATCTAAAGCTCGTGAATATTGATCTGCATTGTAATTCCAGATATCTCATGCTATATACACTCAGTTGTCATTGTTGTCAGTTGTTATTTGGTGCAGCCGCCGTTAGCTACAACTCAGTTCAGTGAGTTACATCAGCCCTGCAATAAACCGCACAATTTTTTACCATAGTTTTTTGTTTGAACTGTTTCAGAGAGGTATAGATTTAACAAATAATTTATGGTTATTTAGGGGACAGTGCTGTTTCCTCTTCCTCACCTGTAATAGTGAGGACAGATTAACGTTAGATATCATAAATATTTCTCAGCATAGCATGTATAAACAATGGAGCCCACAAGCATATCAAACTTTTCGCTGACTGAATGACAGAAAGTGGGATGAAATCCATAATTGAGTATCACAATGGACCGATTGTTATTTTGTACATTGTAGCTGTTGTTCAATGAAGCCATCCCTGCAAGTGCCAGCAACCGTGCCACCCGTACATGCCCGCCAGCTCCCATAGTGATAGAGCGGCTGCTGTTGCAGTCAGGTGAGCATGAGAGTGTGAACAGCGCCCAAAGCTCCATCAGCTTCACCACTCTCTCTGAGGAGAGACTACATGCTGCGGTTCAACTGGCCAAGCGAGATATGAGACGGAGACGCCTTGAGTCACAAGCAAAATCCCCTTCTAAACCCTCTCAGGAGGCCTCCCACCTTGAAACAAATGATGTAGAGCTGCTTCAGGTAACTGATATAAAATGATATAAACTAATGGTGCAAAGTTTTTGATAGTTCACTACTTCATCTCCTACTCAAGGAATGAGTACCGCTTTGTTCAATCGTTGACTGAAGGCAGTCTTTTTTTTCTCCATCCACAGGAGCTTGCAGCTACTCCAAATAAGACAAAGTTAAAAGCCTCTACTCCAAAAGAGAAAACAAGCCGGCCTGGAACCAAACTGTCGGTGCTCACGTCCCAGAAGCATCCCATTTCTCCCATGCCTCGGACTGGCCAGTCACCACCAACCAAAGACCCTGGCTCAAGGCAGTTGAAAGGAGGCTCACAGGCTCCTTTAAGCCAGGAGATCCACAAACTGCAAAATGAGCTGGAAGTGTATATTCAGAAAGTGGAAGAGTTAGCCAATAGAGGTAAATCGTAAAAACAGCTTGTGTCATTAGGCCGTGTCTCACTCTTGATGATATTTTTAAAGGTACAGTTTAGATTGAAAAAGTTATCACAATTTTGGCATCAGCACACCTTTCATGTAGTTTTAAATTACACATATAATTATGAACATTAATGAATAATGTGATTTAATCAGCAGGAGAGAAAACAGAAGAACCATTGGAGCCTGAAGAGCAAAACAAGTTGGAAATCCGCAGACAGAAGCAGGCAGCTCGCTCAGCACGAATCATCTACGTTCTCCAACAGCAGGTTTTGAAATCTCTACCACTTGTATTTGAAAATAAATCCTTCACTGACTTTTTTTTGGACACATATCTATAAACACTGTTCTACTGAACTGTTATTTTAAAGGTAAAAGAAATACAAGAAGATATAGAGAAATTACGAAGCCAGAAAATGTGGGACACCAAGAAGGTACGTCTTTCACATTCTGAAAGATAAACTGCTGTGTAGACCCGAGACCCTTCATTTATTTGTTGATATTGATTAAGCATCGGAAACATTTCTTCTTTGCAGTAGATCTTATTTTATTGTATTTTATTGCTAACAACAAACCTTTGAGATATCTGATACTCAGTGGCAAACTGACTAAACTATGTGTTCTTCTTTCAGTCCATTGCAATAAACAGGCTTGCAGCTGCTCACCGTGGGGCACTCAGGGCCTTACAGGTTGTTATCCACCAGCTCTCAGATCTGTCTCATGGCAAGATACCCCCTTACTACAAAGAGCTGGGCCAACTGATTCGCCAGCTCTCTTTGTGCTCAGCCAAGGTCGAAGTAGAACAGGGTTCAGCTGTTCCTGAAACAGTTCTCTACATACTGCAGAAACTAGAGGTGAGGAGCAGAAAGTACTATGATAGTGTGCCTTTGTTTCATGCCATAGCCCTATTTCTCCCCTCTTTCATATAAAGGTGAACATAGAAAGAAATATTGTTAAAAAATAAAATGAAGAGATTTATCAATTTTTGTTGTTTTAGCTCTATTCCAACACAGTAGATTTGAAATGTAACAATGTCTGTGTGTAGGGCTTATTACTGTGTGTATACAGGTCTGGCAGCAGAACTCAAGAGAAGATAAAAAGTATCTGCAGCAGTCTGCAAGTCACAGACTAATGGCGCCAGTTGACTAACTTAAAAAAAAAAAGTTAACTTCTTAGGTCTAAATTAACTTTTCCAATTATTTTCTGTCCTGAATTGTGGAATTATATATGAAACATCTATAGTTCTTAAAGCATGAATCTGGTGTTGAAAAAACATCCTCAGTTCAAAGCCAAGAGTCAACACTCGTAGTCATTTGTTTCATCCTCATACTTTATGAACTGCACGTGGCCCACAGTTTGAATGATAGCCTTTGTTATGCTTTTTGTTTTTGAAAGTAGGCCTACAGTAAGCTGAGAAAATAATAGTAATAATTCACTAGTTGCTATTTTGTGTAATTTGTAATTGTTAATTTTTTTAAAGTAAATAATCCGACATTTTGATTTCTTCTCATTCTGTTCTCTTAGACTTTGGATTCTGCCCTGAATAAACAAGAAATGTTTGAGAAGTTGCAGGCCCGAGCATGTCCTCCACACAGGAAGTCTCCTCATCACAGCGTGTCGCCAGCTAGTGCACCCAAGGGACCAAGCACCTTGTCTGTACGACGACCTCACAAACCTGCAAATCCCAAAAGAGGTGTCCATGGTGAGCGTTTCTTTTGCCTGCATTAGTTTAAAACCTCCTCTACATGTCTTTAAAAAGACATTCGTGCATATCTGACATTATGATTCATTTTCTACTTTGGTTTCTAATTTTCTACCCTCAGCAACTGTGTTTATGAACACAAATGCAAACCTCATGAATCTAATGTAAACACAGTACCGGTATTTTCCCTCATTATTTTGTACTTGAGGCAGTGGTGTATTTGCTGCCAAAAAACTCCACAGAGAGTAAATTGTATGTACGACTTTTAACGAAGGCCAAACTGTTTAGTCTCCCATGCATCTGAAAGTCACCTAAGGACTGTTGTGCCGTTGTGCCGTTGTGTTCGGGCCTCCTGCTGTGCTTAAATGGCTGCACCAGACTTAAAATTGATATTGAGCCATGAAGAAATGATAGAAAAACAGGAAGTGAAGTGCAGAACTTGGGCCTTCAGTCCCCTGCTGTTCAGTCTTACCAGCATTTATGTCCTGCTGAGTCCTATTGAGCTAACGGGCACCCTGTGGAAAAGATGACACAAACACTTAGATTCTTTAGCCCCATCAAGATCTCCCTGGAAACAAACTGAAGTCTGTGTATCACCTATCCAGCAATCAGTAGGGCTCCAGTTTTGCTGGGTCGGTCAAGGGTGCTAGCTAATTGTGTAACTGGTAGTGTCATTCTAGGGCCCCTCCAGGGTCCAAACTAATTTAATTAAATTTAGTGATAAAGACGTGTTTAGTTTGTTGTTACTGTAGTTGTTCCTTATAATTTTTTTTAAATAGCATGAAAGCAAATCAAAGGATTGATTTTCTATTTGTCTCAGCAGGTCGGAGAATGGCCTCACGGAAGCCCAAAACCATTTCTCACCAGCCTTTGAACAGAGGAGAGGTGCTCAGATCCGGCCTGGAGAGCCTTGTCCAACAGAGGGAGCTGCAGGGACGATCTCAGCAGGCAGACGCCACTCACAGAAAGGGAGGAGCTCTACAATCCGAGAGAGGCAAGGTGGGCATTATAGTGAAGGTGTTGGCTTGACTTCTGCAGTGTTGAATATTGAATTTAATGCATTGTATTATGTTATTATACGCTGTATTAGAAACAATGTGATTTGGGTTAATTCAAATCCACTGTGAAAAGGTGAGTAAATGTGTGGCAGATTCAAAGATTTAAACATAAGACTCATGTAAACAATCTAAATGTATATTTGGTCTTTATATTTTCAGCATAATCAAATGCAAGATGCAGGTTTTCAGCAGCCTACAGTCTCTTCTCAGCTCAGAGTAAACCAGCTCCCTCAAAAAAAAGAGCACTCTGTGCCCTGGATACCTACATCCCCTCACTCTCCTCCTCCACAGCGGTGAGCCTTTTATCTCCATGCACAGCTGATGACACATTCAATTATTTTATTTTTTTTTAAATCAAAACCTGTTATAGTTCACCAGTGTTTTTTGCTCTCAGTCACTCCCGTATGATTAACACCATTATACAATTATGGTTTTACTGTTGTAATGCCTGAAAGTCCAGTCTCAAGGTAACAGTTTGCATCCAGTATGAATCTGCTCGTTAATGCACTGTGAATTAATGTGCTGGTGACACAGTAACTTTTAAAAATAGACGGTGAATAAAGCATTATCAGGAGAAAGTTGTTCCCCACTATTTTTTCGTACTCATCTCAATGTAGTATAGATCTGTTCTAGCCTGGCTTTAATAGTCTTACATCTCTCTGTTTTTATCTCAACAGATCCCCTCAGAGGAGAAGACCAGAGCCTCGTTGTCTCTTCTCTCCCATGAAGCACTCGACCAGCCCTCCAAAGCAGAAGGTGGCCATTGGTTTGGCAGTGGAGGAGCCAGCCTTGAGCTCAGAAAAGAAGAACCAAGCTCAGAATGAAGCATTAAGGTGAAGGCAATCTCCTCAACATTTTAGACAGGTGTTAATCTCGTCGATTTATCTGATAGCAGAAGCATTTTGGAGTATTTGTTATTTCTACTGCATGGGTACATCATATTGTCTGTCCTAGCAAAGAAGGAGAGTGAAAAAGCAAACTTGATGGATTCTTGGGAAAATGAATGTTAATGTGCTCCGGGAATTATTTCTAACCTCTGTGGCAGATCCCGCGTGCTGAGAGCCACAGGCAATATTTTGATTGTAATTCAAAGTTAATTCCTTTCAATAAATTAATCGAGGTGCCTGCTAGATTGAGGCCATTTTTCTGTAAGAATGATTAATAGCTTGCCTGTTTTCAGTACTTATAAGCATCTCATTGATTGAGTGTGCCGCATATGTCTCCGTTTAATCAAATATTAATTACACTACAATTGTGCTTTGCAGTTAATCAAGGGCTAGCAATCTGATTTTAGTGATTGGGAGGATTATATGTTTCATATGTGAAAGGCTGAATTCAGCTTGCATTTTCCTTCATTTGATGAGTACTGGCTTGGTACAGGAAAGCCTGGCTGGATAAGATGACGATGCAAAGACTGAAAGAGCTCAACCAGCTGAGTAAAGAAGAGGCTCATCGTATTCAGGCTTTAAGGTACAGTAGAAATACAGTATGTTAGAGTTGTTGTTAGATAATGATTCAGGCAAAAAGCTGATACTTTGTTGACCTCATCTGTGCCAAGATTACATCCTGCATCAAACTGCTGCTTCACCATGAAGCAAAACCATTCCCCTAATAAGGCAAATTCAGTTATCCTTGAGACCCAAAAAAGAAGACTGTGAGTTACTTAACAATGCTGGATTTAAAATACTTCGAGCTGTGCAATAGTAATATATGCTCAGATGTGCTGTGTACTGTATAAAAAATATAACTTTAGGTCATTTAAGAAGAAACATTTCCCTGAACTAATGCCACTGACCAAAGCAGTAATCCACACACTAATCTGCCATGAACTCAATGTGCAAACTTCCTCCAACAGAGCAGAACAGAAAATAATGTAGCTTGTGATTGCAACAATATCCCTTCAACATCAGAGAGAGCACGTGTTCCTGTAGATCATCTCAGCTTTCCTTGTCTTTTAGGAGTTTAAGCTGGCAAACTGGTCAACATTTGGTCCATAAAGCTTTTTTGTCCTTCATGCTTCTGTGTTCCAACACACAAAGACACAACCAGTAGGTCTGATCATTAGGCCCGACAAAGCGCACGTGTGATTAATTAATAACATGAATTAACATGGCTCTGCTATTATTTTTCATCGTTGCCTGTTGGGACACTTGAAAGGAACTGCATCTGTGTTAATATCATTGGTTCCACTTGAGCATTTCTTGCTATGACAAGATTAAATGTCCGCTGTGAAAAAGGTCTGTTGGACCGTTAAATATTCCAAATTATACAAATTCCATTGAGATAACAAACAGTCTGTCAGTATAGAGGGCTGGCCAGCCTCTACATTCAGTATTTTAAACAGTATTTTAACACATTTAATATAATACTGAGTAAAAAAAAAAAAAAAAAAAGTTCCTGTAAACTTTGGGGCTAAGAGCTGAAATCAGAGAGTCATCTTATCTTTCGTGTTTTGGGCTGGCACCACCTGTGAACAAGTGGCATGTCACCTGCAGGTACAGCACAAACCCCCACAAAGCTGAAGTTGCTGTTTAAGGCAAGCGTTAAGGCAAATCGCACACAGGCAAGCGTTTAAGCTTGGCTGTGTGCGATTTGACACTTTGGACCTTGTTTTACAGCAGTATATGAATATTTAGGCCAAAACAAAGCCTAGCAAATACTGCTATTCTATATATGGTTTTAATTTGTAAACTAAACATGTTTTCGACTGTGTACAAATATCGTAATTTAGCATCTATTGCTCAGAATCCAAAGTGGCCTAAAGTGTGACCTACACAACAACTTTCTTAATGTCTCATTTTAATTATCTCGTCTGAGAGTAAAATAGCTCCTTCGGTCTCTTAAAGTTAAAGCTGTTCAGCCACAGAGCTTCTGTGACAGCTTGCAGTGTGGGTGTGTTTTGGTTTGCAGGTCTGAAGTTGTCTCGCCAACTCAGTGGGCTGAGAGAGCTGAGCAGAAGGCCAGAGAGAGAATTCAGCCCCTTCTGGATGAGGCACAGGTAGGAAGTCTCCTCTGCTGTCCAGGCAGTGTCAGATTTTATTCCTTTTTCCTTCCTGTTAAATGTAGGAGAGAGAAACAGTCGATATATCTTCTTCAATCAAATAAAATACAGAGTGTGCATTTACCTTCCGTTTCATCACAGTAAAATGAATTGTGACGTTTGGAGTATCAACCTTGCTTTTATAGACTGAGAGTGAATAAGTGATGTTTGCGTTGCATCGGTGGGACTCAGTTTGTTTTTGTCTCTTTACCTAAGCAGATTGCCGAGTCCAGGAACAGGATCAACTCCTCACTGAGGAGTCGGCTGTCTGAACAGGCTGCAGAGAGGGTGAGCTGCGCTGCTGTTGCCAATAAATTCACAGGGGAGAGGAGAGTTGGCCTCGCTATCGAATACATTTATTGGTGATAATTAAATGACAAAAACTAATACAATTAAGTCCAATATTTGGCTTATATCTTTTATCTTTTCTGTGGACGTTGTCCTCCACAGGCAGCAGAAAGTGCTGAGCAGCTGAGTGAGGCCCTGTTGGAAGACCTGCTGGAGGACTCCGCTCGGGCGGCATGGGCAGTTCAGACAGACAGGCAGCTGGAGGGCATGGCTGAGCGTAGGCTGCAGGCCCACACCCTGGAGAGTATGCTGCTTCGTATGGAGGAGATACAGGTGAGAGCGGGCCCGACGGAAAGAAAAGGCCTGAAAATGTCACTGGTGATCGGGTTGTTATTTATAGTGAGCTGTTGTGACAGCTTTGGTCTGGCGTTGTTTACTGATGCATTGTCTAGTCCTGTTCATGACCTTCAGTTTGTTTGACGCGGTTCACTATGGGCAGATGAACAGTGTGTGTGTAAAATTTGTTTCTCTTTATGTGTCTGAGCAGAAAGATCAGGAGGAAGTGAGGAGACGATTTGCTTCTATCACTTATTCAGACCCTCTTTACTGGGATAAACCTGGAGCAGCAGGTAAAATAACCTGAGCTGTTTTGTCCTCTTTAACTGTATTTAGATAAATTATTTCCCTGTTGCTTCCTGTAGGTGGAGACAGTGCAACAGCTGACAAGAGGAGGCGAATAGTTGTCATTCTGACTATGCTCCTTTTGTTTTTTGTTTTCCATCTGTCTTTCTGTCCCCTGCTCAACCCTGTCCCTCTCGACACATAATACCACTACCCCCTCCTCCCCTTCCCCTCTGTTCTTCCCAGGACCCCAGTGCCATCCTCCGGGCTCCAGGCCAGCCTCTCCTCCGCCAATTAGGCTCACAAGGCCAGTGCTGAGGCAGAGCTCTGCAGCTGATATTGTCCTAGAGAAACCCGTGGAAACTGGGTGAGCTACTGTGTTGTTTGCCCGTATTTTACACTCAAATCATTTCCACTTCTCATCTTTTGCCGATGGCTCCCCCTCCTCACTGTTTTATTCATCTTAAAGAGGCAGTCAGGAAATTTTGGAGTGTTCTCACAATATTAACTGGAGTGCAGCGTCAGGGTTTGTTTGCTATTTAAATTCTTTCCCAGTTGTTTTAGCTGAAATTAGAGACCTGGGCCCCCATCATAAGTAACTATGGCTCTCTAGCACATTGTTGATGATTATATGATATGGTATAGCCCTTTGTTTTAAAAATATACACATGGAAATGTTTTTTGAATACTTGGAACATCTAGGACATATATTATGGGAAAAATACTGCAGTGAATGATTTCCTATGGTTGTACTATGAAGCTAAGAGCAACAGAAAGTCCTTCACAATTATTTTAATTAGGCCTTTAGACTGGATGAAAACTAAAGTGTTTTTCCAACGATGCACAGTTAGTGTTTTTTTTTTTCCCGCATGACGTGTCGTTGCCTCGTAATCGCTCTTCCACCAGGGAGGCCTGACTCATCCCACAAAACTCACTTGGTGGCTACCGTACCCAGGGCAGAGTCTATTCCTGACTTTGGCAGCAGACTCCACAGAGAGCCCGTCCGCTGCCCGGGGCTTTGGCTGCAGCTGCTGCACTGCTGAAATTAATGAGGAACTTAGAAGGAAGGGAAAACAGAGTGGATGGACTAGAAGTTGTTGACATAGACAAGCCAGCAGGATGCTGCTTCTAACAAATTCAAGCAACACCATTAGCAAATTAAAGTAAATCAGACTTGAACGACCTCAGGTTTTGTTTCCCTGAGTGGAAACTTTGCCCTGAGATCCACTTTGACTCATCTTATACTCTTCTTTAAGGCATCCATCAAGTAATAGCTCTGTTTTGGCAAACACCACACAGGCGCTTGGAAGTATTTAGTGTCAAGTCTTTTTTGAAAAGGTGTTATGTTTTTCCTTGACTTCAGCATCCAGGCTTACAGCTTCTTAATAAGGACAAAGTCATTTGAGAACTGCCATCTTGTTTGTTCTGAAACTCCTCTCTGAATCCCTGTGGCTTAAAACCAAGACAGACTTGCCTGCATCACATTCATCCTCAGTCCAAAATATTGTGCCTTTCGAAAAAAAAAAAAAAGTACTGGCACCCTGCTGGATTGTTTCATATTTTTCTTTGCAACACACTGACAACACAGTTGATGTAATTCAGTTTCATCGACACCGATCAATAGAAAGAATACTCTCTGCAACCTGATCTAAATTAATTACAAATATACAACAAGATAGCAAATCATGAAAAGCTAGTATCGACCCTTAAACAAGTGTTAATCTTATATAAATACTTGTCTAGTTACAAATAACGTGCATGGTATATTAAAGCAGGGAAAAGTGTATGTAAAGTTGTCGATATGTGTTCCTCTGTGAAGTGATTTTATTGGTTGATGTTTTTAATGGAAACAACTGAGATTTCTTGGCTGTAGAGATGGTAGCGAGTGTTGGTTTGTTTCTGTCGGTACATCGATCATCAAAGTCCCTTAACAATCACAGATGATGACAGGCGCACATTCAGCAGCGTGGAGAGAGTGTAGCTTTGCTGCCTGCACGTCGTGGTGGCACAGAATTTATTTTGCCATTAGATGTTATTCGACATTTCCAGTGCAATAATGAAACCGTTAGATGGGGTTGCAGGATGAAAATGTCCCACTTGACATGACAGCACAATTTTGTTTGTACTGCTGGCGGATCGTTTACAGAGTACAGTAACGGCCTGCAGTTCTAATACATTCTCCATATTTGTAACCTTTTCCAATTCAGCAGTTACTTTGCTGACATGGACAATTATGTACTTTTGTCTCAATTTGCATATTTAATTTAAGTCAGATTTAATAGCTAAGGGACAATGGGAGTTTTTTTTTTGTGCCGGCACCAAGGGGCTGACCAAAAAAGATCTGGCCAATCAATAAAACACTTACCACATTTAGTAAACACTACCGCAGCAGACTAATGCATTTTGTCTGTTCCATGACGGAGTTATCTTTTTGTAATCTCTCCAACAAGGTGTACAAACTTGGTCTAGATAACAGCACTTTTCCACACTGCTTATTCCCCTACGAAGTAATGAAGTTGGAAGTGGGGAGTCGTTTGGTGCGAGCTAAAAAGAGAAACTGTGCTTATTAGGCACATTGTTTTATAGAGCTGTCTTTAGAGGCCAAGAAGTTGCTTTCGTAAACTGGCCTGAGCTGTAAGGGAGATGAGTCAGCCTCCTGTGCTGCAGTGTTGCAGGTTAAAATGACCCATTTTGCAAAGATGTAACAGAGGAGATGTACTGAAGAAAAGTTTAGATTACCAATGCCAATGCAGCCTGTTGCATTGGCAAACAATGCAAAACAAAAACAAACAGTTCAGTGCACCAAGAACAGATTAACACTTAGACCCAGCCTAAGCCAGACTTGTTGCAGTCTGCACATTGAATTCACCTGTTTAATGTCATCTTGTATCAGAATGTGTGGTTCACTCACAGGAAATAATAGAATCTGAGTCACACAGTTCAGATAATTGTGAAATGACATTTGACAGTTAGTTTCCATCTGCAGCCTGCGGAAATGAGCTCAATTAGTGTCTAAGAAAACAGTCCAGATTTAATGACCAGTCGACACAATGACCGTATTAAGGGAAGTAAATCTCCAGGTAATGAAAAATATTGTTATTAACAAACATTTAAGCCCCAGCAGTTGTTCAAAAGTGCATCCAGCTTCAGTTCAGTCAAAATATGTGGATACCTTAAAACAGGTCAAATAAGTAACACTTGTAGCAATAGGCAGTAAATACTGGACTTTAGAAGGGAGAGAAACATGGACGAGAAAGAGTGGAAAATGATCAATTATGGACTTTTTATGTATTTTTATTTATGGTAATGGATGTTCTGATTTAATTGATTTATTCTTTTCGTTTAAGTGCATTTAGGTTATAGAAGCACAGAGCTGAGGAAGGACAGGACCGCTGGGAGGATGCAATTTTTAAGAGTCTCAGCTGGTTTCCAAAAAAAAAAAAGAAAGATCTCATTTTATTGTTTACAGATGCTCAACCTGTTCTTTTCGTGTCTGCTGAGCCACATTATGGTTTATTAAAGCAGGAGTGGCCTTCAGAATCCAGTTTTTACTCACTATTTGTGGGAAGGTCATTGTTTGCACCACACCAGTATTTTAACACTTCTATTATCTATTTCCAAAACAACCTATTATTCTTTACCCTGGTTGCCTTTGTGCTTGTGTGAGAGCTAAACGACCACTGAGACAATGAATTGAGAGATTTCATCTCTGAAAACACTAGCGGAGCGGCAGATAAGATTTATGTATCCATGGTGAGGAGCCCAGACACAGACCCCGATTGTCCTCTTTCTTGGCGAACGCTGACTGACCCACCGCAGCTCCATCAGCAGGTCAAACAAATCAATGAAAAGATGAAAGCCCCACTCAGCAATATTCTGAACCTTTCATGTATTTTTTATCTGCTCTGTCACTCCTCCCCCGCCCCACAGCTACAGTTTTACAGGTACTGTTTTCCTCTCAGGTCAAGTATGTGTTGATCACTAAATGGCAGCTCGATATATTTGTGTTTGTGATGGCTCCCACCCACTGCTTTGCAATAATCTATACATTTTCCTCCACACTAATCATCCTCCGTCTGTTTTTCACCACTATCATCTTTTCTGCTGTTCTCCAAAGCCCACCGGGGCTTCTGTGATTCTCGTTTGACTCACCCCCTGCGATCTCCGAGCCACGTTTGTCTTTGTCCAGCTCGGCTTCAACGCATCCTGCTTCCCTTCTGACGTATCACATATGGCGCCGTCCTTTGCCAGGTCCTTTGCTTCCATGGCTGGAACTTTTGTAGAGAAATGAGACAACTTGCGTGATGCGATCTCTTAGTATTGCTGTTCATCTGTTTGTGTTGGTGTATGTCTTGTGCAGGCCAAGTTATATCAGGCCTGCACAAGACAGTGTTGTTGTTGTTCTTCTTCTTCTTCCTCTTCCTCCTCCTCCTCTTTCTCCTGCTCTCCTTCTTCTTCCTCTTCCTCCAGTGATTAAACATCTAATTTGCTCCCCTGTCAGTCAGGGCCCATACAGAAACACACATACACCCAGATTCAGTGAAATAATCACTGTTGGTGTGATATAATGTAGTTCCTTGTCCTTCAGCACAAAAAGTGTTGGTGTTGCTTTGACTTTATAAATAGAACATGAATTTGCAGGCCAATGTTTTGTCGCTTTTGTCGCATCTGTCCCCAGATGCCCATCACACGGTAAATCAAACCGTTTCGGACTGAAAGCAGAGTTTACTGTGTTGGCACTTTGATATTTATGGCCGGAGAGCACAATAGGGAGGCACTTTGCTTTGGGAACTGCCGCAAGACTAAATATAGCAACGAGAGCGCCGTCGCAGGAGCCAGGCTGATTTGTCCAAGTGGAGAGGATTATAAAGCCAGACCATGGCGATGCCCAGCTGAGCCCCTACTCACTCTGAGCAAGGGGCAGGCGAGAGAGCCGGCCTGCGCTCTGACACCTCTCCTAAATTCATCATCCTCATCCTTATATCGGGAACAACACAAGTTTATCTGGTCAATCACTGCAGCGCACTCAATTCAGGATCCCTCTTCAATAAGTTTGCCTCCTCTCCGGAGCTCTTAAAAGGCTTTTACCCGGTTTATACAGAGTGAACGGTCAAGGTAGTGAAAAGGTGAAAAATCTGTTCGCCTCACTACATGGGCATCTTCTCGTGTTTCCTCAGACACAGCATCCTTTCCGAGAACAGCCTGACCGAGGAGGCATCCCAAGATGAACAGCAGCCCAGACGCAGCATCGGGTTCCCGGGCCCAGTGGAGCGAAGCAGTGGGACTGTTATCTCTGTGCCAGGCAGCATGCTGAGAAACATTCGGCGGTACCGGGAAGATTACGAGGCCTACCTGCGTCTTGCGGCCCATGAGGCTGTCGGCAGCTTCAACCCCTGGGCCGTCGCGGACAGGTAGGAGATTGACAGTGAAGACAACAAGGGAGGGTTTCCCATCTGCTTAGTTCCCCTCTTGTTGACAGAATTTGTGCAGGTAATCAATTCAGGCATTTGAAGTTATCTGAAAACATTTCTGCTACATATCAGCGGTACCACATGCTCAGCTTTTGTAGCCAGAGCCACACAGAAAAGGTTTGTCCTTCCTGCTTTCTGTTTTATCCCTGAACACGTTTGATGGACATTATGAGCAGTCTGAAGTGCTCGCTCTGAGGGGCTCATGCAGAGGTTGTGGTTTGCATAGTGTGTCCCTGGTGTGCACTGTAGCTCTTCTCTCTCTCCCGCTCACAAATTTGCACATTTAACAGAATTCTTAAGTTGCTGCAGTGCAGAATGTAGAAGGCTCATCTTTCCAACATACCGAATCTGTGCGTTTGATTTATCTGTTACAACTTTCTAGAAGTTGCTTTTTTTTGAGTCAGCCTTTTTCTCTCTGTGTGTGGCACAAATATGTGTGGCACTACGAACTGCTAAATAAATTGTTTTTGCTTCAATTTGGAGCCAAAAAACTGTCGTCCAGCCCCAACCACGGGATCTGACTGCTTGTGTCGTTGCCTCATTATCAGCCCCACATCAATGAGCTGAAGTTTTCAAGGGACGGATCTGTACTTTTCTGAATTTGGAGGAAAATAAGGATACTGTGTGAAGAGAAGTCATCCAATTATCTCAGAGTTTTTGGAGAGAGAACACATACACATTGACATGTACACCCCCTGCTATTCTGCCACAGTGTGGAAACCTGTGTGTGTGATGAGATGGTAATGAGCGGCCTAGTGTTGCTGTGGAGCTAAACCCCCTGGAGGTTCTCATTTATTCTGTCTGCTAACAGATTGATTGCAAAGTAGAGAAGCTTCATTCAAATGTCAGCACAGCCAAAACACAGAAAACATACAAACTTTAAGCTTTTTTTTTTTTCCTTAAGCCCTGTTTGAAGTTCTTACAGTCTCCCTCCACTCAGAAATGCATTCTTCTTATCGTTACTTTTTGTTGTCTACAGTTGAATGCTTGAGCTTCACTGTCCAGGATGATGAATGTGTGGAGTTTGACACCGAGAGGCTGTTTTCACATTCGTGTATTGAAAGTGGAAAGTTTGTCAGTGCTCACTGAAAATCAAATTTAAATTTAAGTGGTGGACCTTCCAGCATTATTTGTGACATCTAGTTTGGAAGCCAATCCTGGTCCAGTATTCAGCTTACACAAGTGTGATGAGAAAAGTTGAAAGTTACTTTTGTTCATCACTTAAACTTTGGCAATACAAAATAATTACACTACCAGTCAAAAGTTTGGACACACCTTCTCATTCAGTGTTTTTTCTTTATTTTTACTACTTTCTCCATTGTAGATACATACTGAAGACATCAAATATATGAAGCAGGATATATGGAATTATGTAGCAAAGAAAAAAATGTTAAATAACTCTAAATATGTTTTATATTTTAGATTACTCAAAGTAACCACCATTTGCTTAGTTGACAGCACTGCAAACCCTTGGCCTTCTCTTAATGAGCTTCATGATGTAGTCACCTGAAATGGTTTTCACTTCACAGGTGTGCCTTGTCACGGTTAATTTGTGGAATATCTTGCCTTCTTAATGGGGTTGGGACCATCAGTTGTGTTGTGCAGAAGTCAGGTTGGTATGCAGCTGACAGCTCTATTTGACAACTGTTAGAATTCATATTATGGCAAGAACCAATCAGCTAAGTAAAGAGAAAAGACAGCCCATCATTATTTTAAGAACTGAAGGTCAGCCTGCAAAATTGCAAAAACTTTGAATCTGTCCCCAAGTGCAGTCGCAAAAACCATCAAGCACTATGACGAAACTGGCTCCCATGAGGACTGCCCCAGGAAAGGAAGACCATGAGTCACCTCTGCAGCTGAGGATAAGTTCATCCGAGTTACCAGCCTCAGATATCGCAAGTTAACAGCACCTCAGATTAGAGCCCAGATAAATGCTACCCAGAGTTCTAGTAGCAGACACATCTCTACATCAACTGTTCTAAGGAGATTGAATGAATCAGATCTTTATGGTCAAAAAGCTGCTAAGAAACCACTGCTGAAGAAATGCAACAAGCAGAAGAGATTTGTTTGGGCCACGAAGCACAAGGAATGAACATTAGACCAGTGGAAATCTTTGCTTTGGCCTGATGAGTCCAAATTTGAGATCTTTGGTTCCACCTGCCGTGTCGTTGTGTGAAAAGGTGAACGGATGCTCTCTACATGCATGGTTCCCACCGTGAGGCATGGAGGAGGAGACGCGATGGTGTGAGGGTGCTTTGCTGGTGACACTTTTGGGATTTTATTCAAAATTGAAGGCACACTGAACCAGCATGGCTACCACAGCATCCTACAGCGACATGCCATCCCATCCGGTTTGCGTTTAGTTGGACCATCATTTATTTTTCAACAGGACAACGACCCCAAACACACCTCTAGGCTGTGTAAGGGCTATTTGACCAAGAAGGAGAGTAATGCAGTGCTGCACCAGATGACCTGGCCTCCACAGTCACATGACCTAAACCCAGTCGAGATGGTTTGGGATGAGATGGACCGCAGAGTGAAGGCAAATGGACCAACAAGTGCTCAGCATCTCTGGGAACTCCTTCAAGATTGTTGGAAAACCATTTCAGGTGACTACCTCATGAAGCTCATCGCGAGAATGCCAAGACTGTGCAAAGCATTAATCAAAGCAAAGGATGGCTGTTTTGAAGAATCTAAAATGTAAAACATGTTTTGAGTCATTTCACACGTTTTTGTTTACTACATAATTCCATATGTGTTCATTCATAGCTTTGATGCCTTCAGTGAGAATCTGCAATGTAAATAGGCATGAAAATTAAGAAGAACCATTAAATGACAAGGTGTGTCCAAACTTTTGACTGGTAGTGTATAGATTCTAGAATTATAAATTAGAAGGATTAGATGTCGATTTAAGAATTTTTTTTTTCTTTTTTTAGTAGAAACGTATCAGATATGTTATTATTCAGTGAGTGTTTCATAGACATCTTAAAACTTGCCTGGAGGGGAAATTAAATGCTGTTTTTACAGCTCAGTGGTGGGATTTCATCATATTTGGAGCAGTAAATATGAAGAGATATTCATTGGCACCAGCATAGCTTTTAACGTATAGTGTTATTGATATTCCTAATGTCTGTTCCCAATCCACAATGGTAGATTCCTGACTCTTGTTCGATCCTGTACCCAGTGCTGAGAGCAAAGTATTCTTGCATTGACACTTGAAAAGGTACAGGTAGTTCAACAACACACAATCACTCTGATTGTCTTGTTGCACCGACAGATTAAAGATCATTTGTGTGGGGCTCTGTAAGAGAGATCCAACAGTGTATGCCACTTTCACTTATCCCCATATGAACCTGCTTCATTCTGTCTGTGTTGACCCAGATAATGATCAAAACACTGAAATTTAGCCTGGTGCTGCATCCAGCTCACCAGTCCTTTCAATTATTTTCCTTCATTTTATTCCTTTCAAGGCCGAGTCATTTTTTTTTTAAGGTCCATCTCTCAAAGGCAGTGGAAACAAAACTTGCTTTAATCACATCATATGCATTTTTGAAGAGAATGACACAAGGCCAATTTACTTTTCCTCAATTCCTGTCCTCAAATGTCCTCAAAAAATCATTTTTTAAGCCATGTACATCTTGTTGTGTGCAAGTTTCTTTTTATTTAGCAAATTTTCAAATTTGTTGGTTGACCAGTGAAAAACAATAGTGACCATTTAGACTGTTCGGACTCTCTTATTGTGGTCACTTGAATTTCATCTGATCATTTTGTTTCATTTCACATGCGTCAGATGTTAGACTCTGACTTTTCGGTCAAATTAGAGCTTGTCCGTGTAACTTTCAGTGGGGACCCACTTTCAGCAGCCATCTTTACAACTTGGTTTGGGGGGGGAAATAACTTGCTCTCTGGAATGTCTCTGTTGTTTGTTGTCCCTCAGCCTGGCAGAGGAGTTGCTGTCGGAGGCTCTGGCTGACGTGGCAGCAGAGTTTCAGGATGTCGTGGAGGAATACGCAGAGGCCGTCTTCACCTCAGAGTTTCTTCAGCCGATCCAGTCGCCTCCTGCTTCGGCTGCGGCTTTGGTCAGCCATTAGCATTTTATCAGCACCCTGGATGTAGCGATTTTTTTTCTTTTAACAAATGACTGTCACATTTATTTATTTTGGTGTGAAATCTGAATTTTTGGGAGATTTAAATATCAGGACTCTGGCATTATTTTGTCGACCAAGGACTATGATTATTAACTATTTTGGAATGAAACTTGTTGATGTATATTTAAAAGGTGTTTTTAGATCACTACTTTGATGTGACAGCCCATGACTTTATATAAATGTGTTTGCAAAGCAGATGAGATTTTTGAATTGCACAGGGAGCATTAGTCACATTACTTTTCATGGTCCATCTGTATCTGTGATTAAATTCCTCTGGGAAAGTTAGTTTAGTTTAGATAAGCTTGGAGAGACCATTACGACATTACAGGGGATTATAAGATTACCACCCTCCCCTTGCACTTGGTTTAAATCTCCCTGAGGATTACTCACACTTTCTATTTTCACATTGGAATATGGAAATAAATTAATTGCATATGGCCTCCATCAAATGATGTAGGAAGCCAAGGGCATCATGATCCATCATTTGATCCATTGTAACACGATTTCCTCTTTCACGTCTAAATAAAGGCTCCGAAGGCTGAAGGAGTGTTTATTTACCCTCACTGGTTAATGTGTGATCCCAGGAAGCCATGACCAAATGATGGAGCACAGGAGAAGACAAGATAATAAGGTTTAAGTTTTTGTGCTGATCTTTTTTTAAAAAAATATTAGTTTATTCCTTCATGTTTTCCCCACATCCAACCAAAATATGGCCGCTAGTTTTTATACTGTTAGTAGTGACCGACTGAATCCTGCATAATAATGGTGTAAAGTGTCAATTCTGAATCTAAAATAAACAGGACGGATTTGGCAGACAAAGAAACTGAGTCCCTTGAGAGCAACATGAAAGCCATGCAGACCGAGCAGAGGGGACACATCCAGATGTCGCTCTGGCCTGTGGGGACCAGCCTTTGACAGGGGACATACAGTGACTGAATGAATTAGCTCACTTTGAATCGGCTGCCCCTGTTTTCTCTCAGGCTGGATTCTGCGTGGGCGTCTGGATACGTGCAGGCTTTCACAGGCTCGAGCTCGGTGCACATTTCTTCGATCGAGGACAAATAGAAATCGGTGGGCTCAAAGCGATGGGAGTGTTGCTATCTTTACATTGGAATGAAGAACTGAGGTTGTCCTGACTTTGAGAGGGGTTGGAAGACATGAAACACCTGAAATGATTCTGTTGATTTTCAGTTAATTCCTAATTATTTTTTTATTGTTAATGGTTGAGAAATTTCAAACACCCAAGAGACATTTAAGAGACAAAAAAGCCTCAGCAGGCACCACTTAGCATCTGGATATGTGACCAGTTCCCTGCTTGTTTTGAATGTGTATGTCCATATGCACAGCAAAAATAATGAAATGTCAAAATGTGGGCTTCTGGGCTGACTTTATGCTTATTGATTCTAAGCATGAACATTCACAAACAGAATTAACAGTGTTTTGCTCATTATTTATAATCCGTAATGGTCAGAGAGGTTCGACCTTGCTCCCAGCCAGCGCTGACTCATTATCAGAGCTAATTTCAGAACTGGAAAACATGCAGTGCGACTGCATTGTATTCATGATGCTTTGAGGGGACACTTTGCCGCACAGGTACTTCAAGGCTAGTTTGTGACATTCGGGTTGCTTTCAAAGCATTTTCGGCTGACACTCTGTACTAAAACCAGATGGCTATGAAATCATGTATGGCTTATTGCTGTTGTTTGCCGTTCTCGAGGGATGTGACGGGACACTGAGCTTCACTGAGCGATCTGTCATGCAAATACCGGCGCTGGTTATGCAACATTTCCCATTGCAGGTTCCTTTTGGTGAAACGGTTTTGACGTGGTCTGAGATCTCAGAGAGCACCTGTGATTGTGATTGCTGAGTTGTTTTTGACTGTTTGCGCCATTAATGCAGTCACAGCTCTGCTTTGTTGGGATGGTTAACGGTCTCAGAAACAGCTGCTGGTTAAGAAGTAATTGTCTACAACAAGCAAAGAAGCAGAGTCCCTGCAGAGAGCCAACCAAGCTCACACTGATGGATTTTGAGACTGAAAAGATTATCTGTCAACCTCAAAGCAGATGTGAGTCTGAGGCTGAGTGGATACAACAGAGTTATGTAGACAAAAGTCGACGGTTTTCATCATTTTTTTATTACAGTGTGAGGAAGAGTGGAGAGTAGACACACAGAATAACAGCAAGAAGAGCAGCACGACCTTTACCCTCACCACTATATCACTCACTAGCTCTGCTTTTCGCCATTCATTACAGTGAACAGTGATCTTATAGACCAAAGTCAACTACTAACTAACAGAGGCTCAGCTGCCTGTTTAATGGTTAGCAATGAAAGCATAATGATCAACCACTTCTTGATCACCAAAGCTAAAAGATTTCAACAGTCTTTCAATATCCTTAATCAAAACATAGAAGTGACATTCGTATCCATCACTGGAAGTAACAATTCTACAATGTAAATTTACTCTATAACAATTTTTAGAATTTATGTAATGTGTTTTTTTACATCCAAACTTGATCTGCACCCTAACCAGGTGCTACAGTTTCATTCAGTGGATCAAAAGATTCAATATTTCCCTCTAAATGTAGCATAAAGTAGCATAAAATGTCAATACTACAAGTGAGGTGACAGTACCTCACAACTGTACATGAGTAAATGTACCTACTTAGCTTTCGTTCCTGGATTTAATGTCACCGCCAAACATTTAAACACTCAAAAACTGTTTTTATTACTTGTTCAAGAATTCAAAGAGTTGATGTGTAGTGAAATGCAATGTGTTACACTTCTGACTTGTTAGCAGAGGAGTGAAAATATTGAAATAAAACCAACTAAAATTCAAGATGCAAAGGATTCCATGAAGACAATGTCTGAGACAGGGTCAGAGGTTGCATCCTGATACGACATTTGATTGCATGCATTATGCATTATGTGCAACAGACCTACTTTACCTATCAGTGTCAATGTTAAAGCTTACAATTTTATAGCAAGCACAAAATGGCCACACCATTCAAATGAAATGGGTCAGAGTTGGGTCCTTGAACAGAAGAAGTTGGAATATACGATGTGTCTCTGTGACGCAGCTAATCACTCAGCAGGCTCTGAATGTGAAGAAGTGCCAGTCTATTTACACAAGGTGAGACAGGCCGGAGAAAATTTTAGAGTAAATCATGAAACTTCAAAGTGCAGAAATATTAGAATATTAGAGGTTTTTATTTGGTACTACGGTGTGCAGTTGTACTTTTTCACTCACAAGGTCGCTAAATCGTGTGCTCAGGTGGAAAACTACAAAATAATGTGCACCTGAGGTGCTAAATTCAGGTTTGC
The DNA here is from genome assembly GCF_020382885.2 of Scatophagus argus. Taxonomy (NCBI): domain Eukaryota; kingdom Metazoa; phylum Chordata; class Actinopteri; family Scatophagidae; genus Scatophagus; species Scatophagus argus. Next base: position 19,603,961 of record NC_058497.1, on the reverse strand, counting down.
TGACTGCCAGGTACTGTATTTTGTGAGTGCTTACTGGCTCCCTGGAAGCCTGAAACAGATCATAACTTTATTATCCAAAGGTCTCACAGTGGTAATCTACCACCATAAACATTTACAAACTTTCTACAAGACAAAGCTCTGTTGTGCCTGCACTGTTTTGTCAAATTCTAGGTCACCAGGAATTTGAGCTGCCTGGGTTTCTGCGTGGTTTCTAACAGCATAGATCCAAAAATAAAAACTGCACTTAGGAATGTAAATCTGTATATTGACTAACATGTCCATATGATTAATGTTCTGAAACAGGGTCAATGGAACCAGTTCCAGCACAGTACAGTCTGATAGGTGCCAGGTTTACACCTCTTTCTCCCAATATGTTCAATAAAGGACCCCCAAATCTTAAGGAACTTAGAGTTGGTATTTGACAGAGAACTGAACTTTCTACAAGAAACTATGTCATTTTGCCATTGTGTGAAGAGGTAAAGATTTCCACTCTCTCAAGTTGACCCTTTTGCTGTGACCATACCAAATATGAGAGCAGGTGGAACAACCCGGGATCACAGAGGGAGTATCTGGGATCAGCTGTTCAAATAAAGTGTCAGAGTTATTTATTGTTTTTCCTTCTGGATGTTGGTATTTCCTGGGCAAAGCCTCTTCTCATGTGGAATCATGTCCTTGCTGGCATAGAGAGAATTCATGGAGTCAAATTCCTTGTATGGTCACACGTACTTGGCAAATAAAGCTGATTCTGATTCTGAATTCCTCTTATGAAAGAAATTCACTTAATTCAATTAGCCTTTTTTGCCACTTTGATCCAGTCAGGGTCTGTTTTGCTGGTCTTAGGGGTTTTAGTTTTTCTCGAGGGAAATTCCACCTCAGTGTTCTTGGTCAGATCTGCATTGTCATTGGCTTTCCTGATAAATACAAATTGGCTGCATGTTTTCCTAGTAGCGTTTGGTAATGTAGCGTGTCTGGCTCTCAGATTCCAGGGCGATGGTTCGGCCACAGGCATTTTCCTCTATCAATATTCATTTTGGAGGACGCGCCTGCCAAATGATGCCGTGACCAGTCCGTCCTGTGGTCCGTCCACAGCACATTACATTACGACCACTTTACACTATTTACACTAAGTATAATGTGGGGCAGTGAGGAAACCTATTTTTCAGCAATTTAGGTCAAGTATTGCAGTAGTGCTGGTGAAGATAAGCTTAACAATGAATTAGAGGCACCCATTAGGTAAAGCATCTGTCAGATTAGACCAGATCTCACAACTGGATTTAAAGGATTTAGAGCTGAGGGAACATGATTCATTTGCTTCATTTCTCTTTGATCCCTAGAAAGCAAGAGAGGAGGAAATAAAAAGAAATCAGACTTTGTGCTTGTGCAGAGGGCTTTATTTTGACAGGGTTGGTTTTATTTTGAGACACTTCTTGTCAAAGCCCAAAAGATTTTCTCTTCTGTCTGGGTGACTGCCCCTACGTGACCAAGGTGGCACCTGCTGCTCCGGTGATGGATGGTTGACAGGGGTGGCAGCTTTCACCCCCTTCATCCCACTGATTTATTGTCCTTCTGCTCTTTATCCTTATACCTCATCTAGTCTGTATCCTCTGCACAGAGGGAAATACACGACACAGGCTACTTGTGTGACATTACAATGACTTATCTGCTTTAAATGTAACGTTTAATTCATGCAATATTTATGATTCTGCTTTGATTCCCCTCATCAAGTCTTCATCTTCATATCTCCTAAAATATTGGCTTTTATTCAGCAGATATGCAATAACCCCACACTGTATAGGAGACAACATACTTGTGACACTCACAATATCATTGACCTACTTTATATTTAACACTCTGTAACACTTGTGAACAGACTTGTGATTCTGCTGTGGTGAATTCAGTGGGATTGATGAAGCTCTTTAATTAACCGAGTGGCGCCAATGACAACACCTGCAAAGGATAGCTGCTAAACGGCTCTCACATTAGAGCTTCTGGTGTTCCTACAGCAGCATCTCCCCCCACTTCTTTTTAGCATACTTCTCTATCATTTTGCAAAGTCAGACAAACGGGCTGTTAGGAGAGAGGACGGACGCCCTTCAGCAGCCGCGGACGTGCGCGCACCGCTGGAGGCAGTCGAGCTGCAGACCTGGGATTGTTAGGAGGAACTCTGGCTGATGTTAGCGGCGGAGAGGAGACGGGGACGGGGAGTTGGGTGGGCATGACATGAGAACCAAGTCTGCACAGATACCAACAAATACCCAAAGTATGTCTGCGGCAGGGGCGAGTCGACGCTCTGAGGGACTTGACACAGGTGAATGAGAGCACAGCTGCAGCTTCTGCTGTTTTTCCACCTTCTCTTTTTTGTCCTCTCCACGGTGAGAGGAGACCGACACGGCGGCTGTAGCTCACCGTGCCTGCTTCACCCTGCTTCCGTCTGGCAGGCGTCAAGGTGTAGCAGGCAGGAGAGGGACGGAGGAAGAGCCGCTGTTTAACTATCCCGACCAAACGTTTCTGCGCAGAGTACGCTACGCGACGTGTCCGCAGGCAGACGGAGACACACGGGAGAGGACACTATGTCAAAGGAGACGAGAGGGAAAGGTAAGGGGACACAACACGCATAGTCTAACGCGCTAACAGGTAGAAACGTGCGTCTCGTGCTGCTGGATGTTGGCGCGCACAGCCGCGTGCCGCATGGATGGAGGCAATCTATAGGAATGCGCGACGGTCAACACAGACCTCTGCATGCCAAACATCTCGGTCCCATGGACTGTCCTTAAATCTGTCTGTCTCTGTGTCTGTCTGTCATTCTCAGTCCTGTCTGTCTCTGTGTGTCCGTGTTACAGCGAGACGTGTGACCCGTCAGATTCTGCGACGCTGCAGGGTCAAACGTAGGAAAAATGGTTGATTGATAAAATATTGACACGAGAGCTGTTAGCGACACACCTGCAGACCTGTGGACGAAGTGTCGGCTATCACAGCCATCAGAAGGCTACTGTGTGTGTGTGTGTGTGTGTGTGTGTGAGAGAGAGAGAGACACTATCTAAACGCGTGGATGAGACTATTTTTAGTAACAGCTATTGAAATTCAGGATGTGACCGTATAATTTGGAAAAAAAAACAACAGCAAAAAAACAAAAAACTTTTGCTCTGGAAGTGGAACTAAAATTCCCAGTCAGACACAAGACAAAAACGATGCAGTGTGTCCTCTGTTCTGCTCTAATCCCAGAATCAGACAGCAAATCAGAAAATAAACAGCCAAGGTTAAACCAGGAGAGAAGAAATAATGCAGACTTCATTGCGTTGCTAAGAATAGAAGGCAGTTTTTCATGCAGCTCATTTGGTGATCATTTAAATTGGATATGTGCCGAGTGTGAGAGAGTTTTGACCCGACAGCATCAGTGAGGCCTCTGAAGTCATGACATTTGTGTAGCATAAAAGCTTTACTGTGGCTCATTCGGACTTATTTGTGTCACCTGTTGCACTGTGGTGTTACCTCTTTCTGTGTCAGTTTACTACACTTTTCGGGCTTTGAATAGTGTAGAAAACTGGGTGAGGCCCCATTGTCTTTTTTGTTCGTTTCTGCTTTGGTTTTAATGATGGAGATAAATCATGAGTATGAGTGTCACAGAATATCAAGTGGGTGTAAGACCCTCATAATAACATGCTGGCAGGGGCAGAAGTGCCACTTTTCTAAAGCAGGAGGACCTGGGTTTATTTCCTCATGCCATCGTGCATCTGCCCTGCTGAGGAGCCTTTGAGCAAGTCACTGAATCTTTTCCAGCTTCGGGCTTTCTGTTCTGCATGTGGCCTTTGTGCTCTGACCTTTTCCACGAGATGAGAGTGGAAGGGAAATTTCCCTGCAGGGATCAATAAAATATCAGCTCATTAGTACTCTCGGTGGTGACAGTAAGTGTCACAATGGAGAGGAGTTTTTATTCAGTGTGTTTTGGGCTTTAAATTATTTCTGCCTCTGATTTACAGTAGCATTTTGTACCAGGCTATGATCAGGAGCTGCATGAAGCCTTTGAACTATGGATTTTACCAGTAAATCTCCCTTTAAGTTCTTTAAGTTTGTTTCTTCTGTGTCCAGTTGGAAATAAAATAAAAAAATAAAAACAAAACATAAAAATGTGTCCCATACTCCACATGCATTGCTTCTTGCCCTCAGGCCTTCTTCAAGATCAGCAGCAATCCTGAATCTGATAGTTCCCACATGTCATTGTAGCTGTGGAGTGTGTATGCCGTGTTATGTGAGTGAGCTATTCCAAACAAACATTTCTTGTGGCACTGTGAAGACAAAGTGGAAATATTCCACTTTGCAATATTTTCACTTTTTACCAAGCTTCTACAAAGTGAATATTCTCAGTGGGAAATCAAACCACTCTTAACGGTTCTTGGGGCTTTCTACTGCAAATGTGGAAAAGAGTAGTATAAAGCTCTTTGTGGCTCCAGAGGAAGCTGCGTGAAGTTTGACGAATTGCCTCAAGTGATGTCATTTGAGTTAGCGTTTGGTGGGATTGGAGATTTAGAGTTTGTTAATGGAAAAAAAAAAAATCTGAGGTTTCTGAGTTACAAAGAAGTGAGCTTACCAGACCTCTACAGAACTGTCCTCATTTCTGCTTGTGACAAACGGCTTGAGGATAGATTTGCTACTACCGAAACACCCAAATGTCCGATTGACCTGCAGTCTATTTGTATTATGGGTAGTATAAGTGGCAGGTATAGAAGGGCAGTGCTTTATCAGTGGAGTATTCACATGAGAAACATTTAGTAACAGGACTGGCAGCGTGAGGCATAAACCGTTAAGAGGGTTAATAAATGGTCTGTAATGGTTTTGAATAAATGCAAACATAAGATACCGAAGCTCCATTTCATTGTGAAACTGACTCACAGAAGTTTGTTGTCGGCTTTGATTGCATGTGCATTATTTGTGTGCTAATTAAAATCCATATTTGTACATAAAAATGTCAGCTAGAGCCTCTAAGGACACAAAGAGTTTGTTCCACTCTAGAAATCAAGCAAACAGTCCTTTTTTTTTTTTTTGGCGGTCAATTTCACAAGACAAATTAGATTCTCTGAACGCATGGAAAAACCCTTTTTTTTATCTGAACAGCTGCAACTGGATGTCTTCTCCAGTTAATCTTAATTATATTGCATTGAGCCTCACCGTAAAATTCACTCGCTAATGGAAACTACACTGTGAGGTCTTCCATTATTTCATCTGAGCTCTATAAAATCACGTTAGCCCTGTGATGCTCCAGTAAGCCAGTGGCAGATTGATGGCAACATGCAGTATGTGTGAGGTTACTGTTAGTACTGTCATATCTCAAGCATGCAGTGTATCATTAAATACCGCTTGACCTCAGTTCACAGTATAACTTGTGAAGTTGAGCTTACGGAAACATTCAAAACGTCATGAAAAGTCCATGACTTTCACTTCCGTATCTTATCTTTGTCGTTTTCAATTATAACAGGGCTGCAGGAGATTCCACACTTTTTAATTTGAATTTAAATTTTCTGTCAATTCACTGGCCTGTGAAATAAAAAAACAAGGAAATTATAGTCACGCTGTATATTTCATTGTGAAAGAGTAACAACCAGCATTTATGGACCATGCAAGCTTTACGGTTTGCAGTGCCTTTTTTCAGCTTCAGCAGAAACATGGCCTTGTGCCCAGATTTACCGACTGTCAATTAAAACAGAAGAGAGCCCTGGTTTTAATCATCTAAATATTGAAAGATAATTTGAGCAGACTAATAAGGATTTAAGAATTATGAGGCCTTCAAAATAAAGCAGGTGTGACTCAAACCTAAAAGAACATTAATGGATCTCTCAAGGGACGTCAGTGTTGGTCTGCCGTTCAGTTGAGCTCTGCTTCCCGTTCAGACATTTCCTTACCTGCAAACATTGTCTTTTCATAGGCCACAGAGGAGTTACAGGACAATAGAGGGTGAATCTTTTAATGAGACCCACAATTTCACCAGCTGGTTTGGGAATTCAAACCATAAATTCTTTATTTTTTGTCCTGGAGGCTACTTCAACCCCACTGGCTTGAGCTGCGGCACGAAGCCAGACAGGTATTATACTGCCAGATGTCTTTAGGAATTTTTGCTTTTTTAATTATCCTCGGTCATCTTTGTGTCGACCCCCTCCCAGAGTGTAACCGACCCCTACTGCTTGTCCTCCCTAGGATTTCATGGACCCTTAAAGGGCCCAGTGTGACGTATAGCACCATTTTGCATTTTGTATTCCTCATATTTGATCAGTCTGAAAGGTTTTTTTTTTTCATTTGCTGCCTGAATAAAATAAATGGATAGCCTACCTGCTGTTTTGCTGAGATTCAGCATCAAGCTAAAAATAGAGCTGAAGGATGCTGATGAACAGTTTCTCCCTCTTTCCCGCTGCCTCTCTCTCTCTCTCTCTTTCTCTACAGGTGAATAAACTGAATGCTCGCCATTTGAAGGTAGATTAGTGTTAGCATTCGGGTTTATTCTGTCAGTCGTTCCCCCACATCCAAGTTTTATTACCCAGTTTGAGACATGATAAGGACTTTCTCCACTGTATTATACTGCAACAGCTTGTTGTGTGTGGTGTCGTCGTACTGGCAAATGGTCCCCAGACAGCCTGCTCAACAAGCAGCACCACAATGTTCTCTGAAATCTACAGAGGCGTGCGCTAATGCATTCAGCAAGTGACCTCTGTTATTTTATTTGATCATACAAAACAGTGTTAATTTAAATTTAATAGCTGTTTGTCATGGGGAAGCACACTGGGTCTGTGTCCGGGAGAGGCTGTTCACAATGCGCACAGCAGCAGGCTTGCTGCTATTTGAGGCTCACCTGGAGCCCGGCACCAGTCTACTTGTTGTTTGTCACAGCCAAATGTCTTGACGTCACATTGGTTTCTGAATACAGAGCGGAGGGGAGAAACAGGGTTTTTGGTTTCCCCTTTCCCTTCATGTTTCTGCCTATGAAGAAGCTCTTAGACTCTTGAAATAAGCTTTTTGAAAGCACAGTTATTACATTCTCTAACACCAGCCTCTTAGCAAACACATTAAGTTTAAAGGCAGCTAGAATGTCTTGCCAGCAAGGACTAAATGCTTTAGGTATGTTCATACATTTTTGGTTTCTTCTGTTTTGCATTGCTGATTTGAAGCATCTGTCGGAGAGTGTCCAGTTGAAGTATCGTTCAACTGGTGAGCTGACTTTTTTGTTGAGCTGAAATGATTACATTTAATGTCAACAGAAAATAAGCAGTATTTTGATAAAGATTAGGTAGTTCCAGGTGCCTCTCAGGGGCATCCAGTGAGTCCTGGTGGCAGTGCTACTGCCAAATAGTACCACAATTAATTCTTCTGGGAGGGTAATTTAAAAAGGTAGCTTTTTGTATCTAAGTATGCTCATTTCTATATTTGCCAATGTTTTGCTTCCCCCTCAACACTAATGGAGTCTTTTCCAGCCCCACAGGCAACTATTTTCAATAAGAAGCACAAAAACCAAGTTAGCAACCACCCGGTGAACACCAGTGATTTACTGGTGGAGTATTTAGCAGTTTAAAGCAGATCTAGATATTTTTCCAAAGAGCTGGAGAAAAATACAAACAAATAGAGCTAATAGAGGAGTGAATATTGGACAGAAACATAGCACCAATGCTAATGTTACACTGTGTATTCTGGAAGTGTAAATGAGTTAAAATGTCCTTTTTTTAATTTTAAGTTTTTGTCATAGTTGCAGTGCAGTGCACTTTTAGTGATATTAGATGAACATTTATCAGAAAAGAAGCTTTATCTTTCAGACTAACTTGTTTCCTCACTCTCCCAAGTTCAATACTTAAATCATATGAGAAAATTATATTTGGGACTCTGAGCCACAGTCGATATTCAGTTTACGATCTTCTCACCAGTAAGCTGTTGTAAACTGATTGCCTCCTCACCCTGAGCATATCCAATTTAAAATCATTAGAGCATGGACTTAATAATGTAACCACTTCACATGCAGTCAACCTCAGGCTGGACATAAAGTACTATATGTGGATGCTGTTGTGTGGAGTGTGCAGGCTTAGTAATAAGGATTATCACCTCGTAGTGTAGCAGTCGATTAACAGTCGATGCGAGTGCTGATCTGCTGCAGTGCAGACAAATAGCATCCAGGAGAATAATGTCTGGAAGGTGAATCTGTGACTGATTCAACATTTTTTAGGAGAGATCAATCTCCTCTGTGTCTCTCATTGGCTGCTTTGGCTGATTGATTCAGATCACGTGCTGAAATGAGCTTGAATTAAATTAAAGGACAGGCTATTATTAGCCATTCCCAGCTCAAAGAGGACAAGACAGACTTTATTTTATTGCTTACCTTTTGTGGACTGTAGTAGGATGTTCACCGTGGCATAAACAGGCTGAGCAGACACAGAGTCAGCATCCTTTTCCTTTTCCTTGAGTGGGTTTCTGTGCGGTATCATATCTAATCGGGTCCACGTGATTTTCATCTTCACTGGGGCATGTTGCATGTTAAAATGAGGGGCAGAGGCATTTTTCATTTCCCTCTCTTTCTCCATGCACATCAGGAAAACATTATTGGATTTCCTCTTGACATAGTAGATATGTCACTCTGATGTTGTGACTTGTCCAATATTCAGTCCGAAGAGATTTGCATCATTAGAGAGCCCTCCTGCTCTTCCTCTCTGCATGATGGCAGCCGTTCCCATCTTTTATGACCCGGCAGCTCTTTCAGTGATGCTAGAGTTCCTTGGATATTAAAAGCTCTAATTATGAAATGAGGAGATTGGCTCTCGTGTATAGCTTACAGACCATCTGGTTTGGAGAGGAGTGAGGGCACTGAGGGATGAAGCTCCGGAAAGAAGAAATACCTTGAGGATGGTAGCAACTGATCTAAAGAAGATTTAGTCTCTGATGAGGAGTGATTCCTCCTGTGGGGCCGTCATTAAGTCTGAGGGTTCCCTCGTTATTTTCGAAACCCAGAACACTTTACTTTAAGTACCTTCTTCAAGATTTTTTGGCTGATTTTTCTGTAGCCAGAAATGAATCTGCTGAGCTGGAATTAGGCTTAAAAAGCACAGAGCAATATATATACTTTATGATATCATCTCACTTCCAAAAAAAAAATAAACGAATAATGAATGAATATTACAAGCGTGTCATGCTTGTGACCTAAACGTCCTCTGAGCAGGCAAAAACGATGTCTCAGGATGCACTTGTTTAGTTGAAACTTTGAATTAAACTAAACATTACTGTGCTTCAGCAAGATATTTTACTCAGTTCTATTGACTTTGGTATTTCCACTCCAGAGGATTTTATAATCGATTTTGTTTCAGGTATTAGTGCAATTTTCACTCTTTTTAGAGTCTTGAAGGAAATGCTAATGTGTGTCTCCTCTGAGACCCATGGAAACTATGCTCTTCTGTGAAAGCAACCTGCATCTCAATTCAACTGCAATTAAATCCAGCTGCATGATAACCCTCAGATGACCAGACCCATTTTCAGAGCCCCACTGGCCACAGAGCCGGACTAAATACTATTAAATCTTTGAATTTTGTGACTGTTATGTGTAAAATCTGCTTTGAGTTCACTTCGGTCTGAGAAATTAGAGGTCATTTTCGGAGATAATTTGTCTTAAAAAATTGTTTTTCCTTAAAGCCGAAATACAGGCAGACTGGGAGGCAGGTTGGCAACAGGGAATACAGAGATGACTTTCATGCTGGGTTTTGGGTACTGGCACTTCTTGGCTGAGTCAACCAACAGGGCTGCTACCTGCGAGGCTAACTGAGCTAAATGAGCACAATGCGTGTACATGCTGCGATCCATGGGCTGCAGTCCACGTGTCACTATACTAATACTCGAGTTTCCCTTAGTAGAAACGTGTGGTTGAGAAACTCATTCTGTTACAGCTAGAGGCAGTTGTGCTGTCCAAAGTACGGTATCATCTTCTTAGTATGTGCAATAGGGTAGATAGAACAATAAATGAGTTCAATTATAAATTTTTCAGGAGCTGCACTGAAGCTATTTCTTGTTTTTCTCCCAGTTACTATCCTGAATCTTCAACAGCTGCCTTCCGATAGAAAATTTCCATTTGTATTATACTGCCTTACAAGTTAACATGATCATATTGAATTTTCCTTAAATGACATGTATCTAGTGTGCAATTTAAAGTAGAATCAATAGGAAACACCATATAGATTAATAAATTATCGGGTCTGTTGCAGTAGAATAACCTGAGTCATACAGAAAGAGATTTTCTCCCACTGTGAATATCAACATATGAGTCATGCAGGGTAAAAGATGTTCTTTGCTCACTTGCTGTACTGTTAACATTCGCTAAGAAAAAATAACTGTTTTTCTTTATGAGCCATAAATGTAGACTGGGCACATCTGCAGCAGATCATCCCCACAGATACAGCTGGATATTGATTTAATTACCTTGTCCGTGCTGTGTGAGTATTATTTTGGAAAAATGTTAAACAGAAACTGCTTTTACTGCAGTCGCTTTCAGGCATGAAAATAAAGTACATGGTAGTTTATACAAGACATTTAGAAAATTCTGATCTGCAGCGTTGTCACATTTCTTTAAAGCAAAACTCTGATTCCTCTAACAGCAGCTGACCGACATCACATCCCTCCCTCCCTGTTTCACATAACTAAATCTACAAGTCATTCACACCAATACCCTTAAAGCGACACTAGGTGACCTCTCTCGTTGAAGACTCAATTGTGAGATGAAAGATGCAGTCCACTAGGTTTTCTTTGTTTCTTTGTTTCTTTTTTCGTGTCACTTCCTTTCTTTATAAGCTTTGAGTAGAATACCGTTATGTATAGGTCTGCTTAGCTTGAGACATTATTTCTCTACATTGCATAAATCATTGTGTCAGCGTTGTGTCATCGGCAGACCAGTCAAAATGAGACAGCATCCTGCACAACAGGCTGCACACTTTGAACAACAACCACATAAACTTGCCTACAAAAGTCTCCTTATCTTACAAACATGTACATGTCACCTTCACTGTGCGGAAGATTGTGATGTACAGACATGAAGCAACATTATTATCTATTGGGTGGTCATACGTCTGAACACCTGATGGATGTCTCAGTTTCAACTTTTTACCGGAGTACATTTTCGGGGACTATACTCAAAGTCTGAGGTACAGACAAGGAAAATTCATAAGACTGAGCCATAAATCCATTATCTTACATTAAATTGAACATTTGACCCAGCAGTGTCTTGCAACAAATTGAAATCTCAACACTACCACCTCATACATGTGTAGCACCGTAGCCATGTGCGTAGCAAAGAATTGTGCTACCTGTTTGCTTGTGACAGATATGGAGGATTTAACCCGTGACTGCAACGGATTTGCTCCAGTAATCAGTGCTGTCAGCCCACCGTTTCAACAGGATGCAGGCTCCTGTGTAACCCCCGCTGGAAGAAGATAATGGAAGGAACGATATGAAAGAAGGATGAGATGAATCACAAGCAGCCTTGTGTTGTATTGCTCTGAAGTAAAGCCTTTTAGATACCTAGACTTTGAACAGAGCTCAGTGAAGTGCCGGGCCTCTCCCTGTCTTCCCTTCTCTCAGTGTCATTTTCCATAAATTGCATGTTCAGTTTCAAAAGACAAGCTGTTTTGGCTTTCCATGCTTTACTTTTACAGACAAAAGCAATTTGATCAAAGTAACAGATGAATGAACAATTTATGTTTTTCAGAGGGGATTTTGTTTGAACACAGAAACAGAATTTAATCATATCTAATTGGCGAGAAGGACCAGGACATCCAAACATCTGATTTAGAAATTGCAGAGTATTTTTCTCACTGACAATACTTTGGTAGTTCTTATTACAGTACAGAGCATTTCTGTGACTCTTTATGCTATGTGGA